>NC_056628.2:143508418-143870492 GCF_002870075.4 Lactuca sativa
TTTGTTCTTATTTAGACCGAACGGTCACATCTCATACTCTAATCTTATCTATCTTCTAAGAGAACAACGATTCTCATCCAGTCTTACTCTCTATCCTATGACCATCATGGATCCCTATTCTTTCTTCTTCTCTTGAATCCCTCATAGATTCCTTTTTCTTAATCCCTCTAGGATTACCTCTAAGGGTGCGTTTGATACAGAGAAATGGAATTCCTACAGAGAATGGAAATGTAGAGAAAGAGAATTAAGTTGGAGAAAGAGAATTGACTCCCCTGTTTGGTAGAATCGAGAATCCACTAGAGAAATGTTTTTGAGAATCATTTCTCTTGTTTGGTTGTATTAATCAATGAAATGGAAATGAGTTTTTTTTACCTTGTTTACTCATTTTCAAACAACATTTTTTATAAAAATGCATTACAATGTACATCTTAATTAGTCAAAATATGTATCTTTTATGTTTATATTTTTTTTATTTTAATATTAATTGTTACTAAATAATTTATTTTCTAATCAATTAATATCATTATTTATACATATTGTATTTGAAAAAATGTTTCTAATATAAAAAAATAACTTACAAATAGATTTAAAAGAAATATGCAAATCATACTATTCAAGAACTATGTCAATGGAGGATATATGCAAAAAGTATAATTCAATATTCCTAACAACTAAAAAACATAACTATGTCTAATATAGAATATACAAAGAGTCAACTTCAATATTCGTAAAAACTAAAAAAAAAAAAACATAACTTAAAAAAAGCTAATCATGATATTGAGCCAGCCCCAATCATTTTCATGTATCAAATCTTTTCTTCTTTTGTCATCCTAAAAACTACCCGGGCACGAAAGTGACCTTTGCTAAACATGTTAATCGCCTTAATTCGTTGTTTGACATTGATATTTGGCATGCGTTATATATCTTCGATAATTTATTTATCATATCACATGCTTCCTTATTTTCTTGCCTTCCTATATTCTATATTGTTTCATTATGTTTTTCACCAACCTCCTTGAAAGTCTTTCATTTCTTTCGTTGCTTCCTTATAATATCTTCCAGTGTCATCCGTTGGAGGCCTTTTGCGTTTACTATTGACACGAACATTTTGTTGCGTCTCTTCAACAATCTCTTCCAACCCTTCCACATCAACAGGTGAGTTTCTTTGTATCTCTTCAGTCATATCTTCACCAAGATAAGTAGCTCTGTGACCAGTAGCTCTATCCTTCCCGAAGATTTACAATATGTTTTAATGATGCTAAAAATACTACAAAAATAATCATTATAGTACCTTTATGTACTCATCCCAAACTTCAGCATCGATAGTAACACAACATTTATCTGTATCCCAGCCAAATCCACTCGTATTTGTTCCATATACCATGTCATGCACGATGTTGAAATGGTTTTTCCATGTCTTCATCCTCGATTTAATGTGAGGCTATGCTATCAAACCCGAGTTAGGAAGACTTACATCTAGTAATTGTTCCATTACCTTCAAATAACTAGGTTTGAATCCGTTGCCGGCACCACCATACTTTCCGGATACACGTAACTCCAACAATGCCTCAGTTAACTTTGAATCCTCTTCAGTAGTCCATGTGTGTTTGTTTCGCCCTGCCGTGTCTACAAAAATATTTACATAATAGATGCTTGAAATACCATACAACAATCATAACAGCTCCTGTTTGTGGCTTTATAACTTAACCAAAACTTAACGAATTAAGATGTTTTTTTATTCTAAAACGTAGACAAGACAGAGCAGTACATTTAGAAAAAAAAATCGCATCATTCCGAGCTTGTATGAAGCTTTTATGATGGTTCAAAGTTGGACAAAATTTATAAAAAGTGTTGAAATATTATGCAACAATTATAATAGCTCCTGTTTGTGGCTCTATAACTCAACCAAAACTTAATCAATTAAGCTGTTTTTTATGCTAAAACGTAGACAAGAAAGAGGAGTACAGTTTGAGAAAAAAATCGCATTGTTTCGAGCTTGTATGAAGCTTTTATGATTGTTCAAATTGGAGAAAAAAAATCTGAAATTGTAAAAAAAAAAATTGCTTTTGTTCATTCAACTCAAGCATAAACAATGAACAAATAGCAATTGATCATCATTGAACACTTATCTACATGATTCATCCACCAAGATCGATTTCAACATAGGAAGATTCAAACATGCAAAAAAAAAAAAGCAATTCATAGCAAGCTTAACATATTCTTGAATTGGATATTAAAAACAAAATTCATAGAAAATTAGCACATAATCGACCAACAAGGAGAATCAGAAAGAAACATGAAGTCATACCTTCACTTGGAAGTGGATTGGTGATGTCAAAATCGACCAAGAAGCTGCTACAAAGAAAAGTGAAGTTGTGCCTTCCAAGTTACGAACAACATAGAGGAGTAAGGCATATGTATTTTCTTGTAATCGTGGGCCAATTCCATGATATTCGGTAGCGGTTGTTTGAAAAAACTCAGAAATTGAATGTATTGGGGATAGAATGGGGGCGCTATTTTATTCTCGACCCACGTACGTTGGGCGTACGTGGAGTGCGCTGGGCGTACGGCCACCTAGGACAAACCCTAATTTTTAGGGTTTGAGCTTTATTTAAACACCATAATTTGCTCTTGGACCTTCTTATGACCAGCCTCCACCTCTCTAAAACCTGAGAACAAAACCCTAATTCCCATTCGAGTGTTTTGACCTTGGAAGTGAACTTTGAGGGTGTTTTTGGTGATCTTAAGGAAGAAGAACTCTTGGAAGTTGCATTGGTGTAATTGAATCTTGTGGATCCAAAACCATCACCAACTTGGAAGGCTTTTGGAGGTATAAAGCTTTAACTTGATGCTCTTTATGATAGATCTAGTCTAGGGCATGATTTTGTACATTTGTCCAATGAGTTCTCTTTGTGGGTTTGAGCCACTCCCGGAGCTAGGAATACTAGATCTTAGCCTCTCTGATGTTCCTTGTGCATAAAAATGCTATCTTGATGTGTTATATTGGACCAAGCATGAGTTAGGGCTCTTATTGTGGGTCTTAATGTTAAAAAAACAAGTATTGAGTCCCATTAAGTCAGGAAAAATTGTAAAGTTGCCAACTTTACGTGTTAAGACCTTATTTTGTAGTAGATCTCAAGTCTGGACGTAAAGGTCTTAAGGGATTACGACCCAAGGTTGGCTTTTAGGAATTTGGCTAGTACGTCGGACGTACTCCTTAGTACGCTACGCATATTGGGTTAGCAGCCCGCTTCTACGTCAAACACAGGGCGTACAAATGGGGTACGCTAAGCAGGGCCTTTATTTGTGTTTGGGCCCTTTTGGATATGAATATCTTTTGGGATTTGGGCCTTAGTTGGATTTTGGGCTTTATATCTGTTGGGCCACAGCTGGAGCTTAGGTTTATGGGTTGGGCCATTTTTAGGCCTTGGGGCACTATAAAGTAGTAGGCCAAGCTAGTTGGGCCCAGTAAGGAAAAAGGTAAAATAGTCTTTACCTTAGAGGTTGAGGATGATGAGTTGGGACCCCGATTATGGATTATGAACTAATTATTAATTAGGGTATTTCTTTTTTTGGAAACGGAAAAAAAAAAGAAAAAAAAAAGTGTATCACGAAACCAAAGTGGAACAAAGTGTATCACTACATCATAAAACATCAGAGTAAATTACAAAATGCGGAATAAGATGGTGTGTGCTCTACAATCATCCCGAGTTCTTCCCTATTGAACTACAAGTACCTGAAACATAAACTAAAAACCATAAGCACAAAGCTTAGTGATTTCCGCAAAATACAACATACCATACATAATAAACACATATTGGGCCCCGCCCAAGGTTCTAAATGGCGTGAGGCGTGGCGTGGCGGCAAGGTCAAGCCTCAAGCTTAACGAGCCATGGCGAGCCATGGCGTTTTTCAAGGCGTGATGTGAGGCGGCGAGTTTGTATTAATTTAAAATTATATTACCACATAAATATAAATTTATATTAAATATAACTACTTTTTAGAAGTGTTAGATCAATAACTAATAACAAAATTTTAACAAAAACCACAATACTTGTATCTCCGATTAGAAAAGACATAAAAAAGAGCAAAAAAATGTGTCTCAAACGAAAAAACACGCGCCATAACACGCCATGACGCGCCATATCACGCCTTGCCACGCGCCACGCCTAATAGCAACGTTATGAGACTTTTCGTAACGGCGGAGCCACGCCTCACGCCATGGCGCGCCTTGGCGCGCGCCATGGTGCGCCTTTTAGAACACTGGCCCCGCCCGACATCAAGTCCCACTTGGTATACAAATTTGTCTATCATTAGGCCCCACCTAGCATTGGGCCCCACCCTATATACATATATACATATAAATATATAATCATACAAACACATGCGATAATCACGAAGATAATAGCATACAATACAGTCATCGGGCCCCGCTCGGCATCGGGCCATGCCTGATAAGCAAACCAACACATCACACATGCAAGAGTCACACAGACATCTAGCATACTAACATAATAAACCATAGGTCGGCATTGGTGCCTTCGAGCCGCTATACAGAGTGATGAAACTCACTTCAAGCAGCTGAATCAGCCGAATAAGTCTCCGACTGTTGGCCCGGAAAATCCTCGCGCTATCAAAATCAATAACTTCCAATTATTAGTTGGATTCCGACTCATAACCAAAATTCTAAGCTATTTGGCCTATAACAAGGGTAAAAGACCAATTTACCCTTTATCTAACTTGGCTCAAAACCAAGTCCCAAATCCTAAAGCCCAATATATGGCCTAATCTTCAAAATTAGGCCCAAACCCATCATGGGCCTAAAATCCAAGGAAGCCCAACATGCTAGGCTAAATCTTAAAACAGAGATCTAATGTACCAATAAGGCCCAAACTTCCAAATACACACAATGGCCCAATACCGACGACGTTAAGCCTAAAGGCTCATATACTGAGTACGTGGGGCGTACTCAGCTTGTACGCTTAGCGTACTCCACCTGGGGCTAGTACGCACAACATACCAGCTGGGTACACCTATGTACTCCCCAGTGTGCAAACTTACTCCATTAATCACTTAACCAATTAATCTGTTTATCCTAGCTCTCAGATCTGGTCCCTAAAGGTGACTTACCACGTAAAGTTAGCAACTTTACAAGCATACATGGCTTAATGGGGCTCAAGAGCTCAAAAAGAGCTTAACAAAGGTCTTAATACATGCATGGGTCAAGATACACCAATAAAGTTTGCATTTTTATGCATAAAGGACCCCTAAAACGTCCAAATCTAAGGGCTAAGCTTCTGAAACAACCTTTAATCACAAGGACCAAGAAAAAGGGACCAAAATAAGCCATAAACAAACTCAAACTAGATACACAAGGAGTTGTCAAGTTAATAACTTTATACCTCAAATGGCTCGAAATGATAATGCTAACTTTGGATCTCTAAGCTTCACTCCAAGGAATGAGTCTTCGAACTCCTACCACTTCAAAATGCACAAGAACACACCAAAATTATTTACAAGAGCTCAAAAGCTCCAAAACAATGGCTAAGGGGCTAAATTAGGGTTTAGAACATATAGAGAGAGTTAATAAATCCATAATGATATGGTTTACATTTAATTAAATTAAAAGTGTAATTTGTTAAATTAGACCATATAGTATTTTAAAAGTGTAAAATACACCCTTATACTATATATAAAATTAAAAGTCTAATATTATATATGTATAACTTAAATGGCAGTCTTACCGTTAGTAGGCCTCATTCACGGAGCTAGTCTATAAGGGGTGTTTAAGGAAGCGGCCTGTAAAATGACCATCATTGGGTATCCACTCTTACTTACCGCACTCTTGACTAATGGAGGGTCGTTAGCCGAACGGGTAGGATAGGGCAAACCTTTTCCATTAAAAGTATAATGAATTATAACGTAACTAAATGTTTTTACAAAATTACTAATCTTAATTACTTTAGGAAAAAGTGAACTGATGCAATTCCATAAACTTACACTTTGTACCCTTGCTAAGACGTTAGTAGAGCGCGTGTGGTTAACCGGCACACTAATTGGGTTCTAAGCAAAGGTGGTGAAGGGTGACTCGATGTTTTTCATAGTTCGGTGGAGCGTGTGTGGTTAACCGGCACATCGAATAGGTGAATGTAACATTGGGGGCACCATGTAAGTTTGCATGGTTATTCACACCCTGTTTTGTGATCATCGGCATCCCAGTCACAAATCGAGGGGCATATCGAGATTTAAACATGCCATTGAAAAGCTCAATGAATCTCAAAGGATCTAGGAGTTTTCAATACATTTAAAACTTAATCTCTTTTTTGTTTTTCATGGTGGAAAATTGGTGAATCGTCATTCACTTACCTTCAAATGTTCTGCAATTTGGATTACGGCATCCCTCTTCCAAGTCGTAGAATATTGTGTTGGATCCTAGCCTTAATATCTCATTTGGGTGTTTATTAAGGACTCAATCAATCAACTAACTTGAATTTTCTCCCGTTTTGTAGATGTCAAAGTATGAGGGATTTACTTCTGCATCTGATGGCGTAGAGTGATGTGGTGGTTGCCCTAGGGAAACCAAAGAGGTTATGCGATGCTGAGAACCTGGTCTAATTTAGGATTGTTTGGATTGATAGGGGAGTGACTTGGAGGACTCGGGGCGATCCTTGAGGAAAGTGTGGATAGATGTGGAAGGTAGTATGGGCCCGTACTACTAGAAGCAGAGGATCCATACTCGAGTCAAGGAGAGTCACGATGATACTAGGAAGCTTATATAATGTGGGATTCTTCGAGTATGTTCTGATGGTTTCTATGGTTTATTTTCAGTATGGTGGTCACTCGAGGAGGTTGTAATGCAGATAGGGGTGCCGATGTTGGTGTCGGTGATAGTTCACGTTCGGGCTCTGGGGCCAGACATATGGATGATTAGATATGGAAGTTCATTTCATCAGAGATTACCCGCAATATTCTTGAGCAGACTCTTGTGATCTTTGGTATGGTCAAGGAGGGTATCATGGAGATTCTGGATGAGCGCTAGGGCGCTTTTCGTTCTGAGATGGTGGCGATGATGGGAGCTTGCACTTTGACCTTCCGTAAATTCCGGGCATGTGGAGCCCTGCAATTTTTCGGGAATAAGTACCTAATTACGAGTAGGCATTGGTTGGCAGACATTGGGAATGCCTTCTGATCTAGCCTCTGTCCCGAGGACATAAAGGTCCGACTTGCATCCTGTATTTTGAAAGACAGAGCTCGCGACTAGTGGGAGGAGGTTGGACACGCCTTGGGAGGCAAGGCGGTTGAGTCGATGACTTGGGAGGATTTCGTGACGAGGTTTCGGGCTGAGTTTGCACTGATGATTGAAGCCAACAGTTGGCGATAGAGTTTCAGGACCTTCACCAGACTACTGAGACAGTGACAGAGATCACTACTATGTTCCGAGAGAGGGCATTACTGGTTCTGTAGTGTGTGGTGGACGAGGAGATGAAGAATGCGAGATATCATGAGAAGTTGAAGAGCAATATCAAATAGTTTGTGAGTAGATCCAGTTACAAGACACTGGTTAATATGATAACGCGAGAGAGAGAGAGAGAGAGAGACAGATAGATAGATAGACAGAGAATGACTTGGAGATGGAGAGGAAGAGGAAGTCGGATCAGGTTTAGAGTTTAGAGGGTTCTGGAAAGAGGCCCAAGGTTTTTGACTCGAGGTCGAGGGGCAAGTAGGGTGTGGGGGTCATTGCAACAAGTGCAGAAAGACGCATGATGGGGCGTGTAGGGTGGGTGGTTCTGGTTGCTTCAAGTGTAGTAGGATGGGTCACTTCAGCAAAGATTGCACTGCCACCACCACCACCTAGGTATCTTTTCTAATTTGCTTCTATTATAATCAGAGGGGCCATAAGAAGGCCAGTTGCCCAAGTTTAGCAGCAGGGGGACCAGTTGTAGCACCCGCTCCGATGACTTTGCAGATTACAGATGGCCGACAAGTCAAGGAGGATGCGCTTATGATGAGGAACAGGGCCTTCCACCCGACAGCCGAGGAGGCTTGTGCAACACCAGATGTAGTGATGGGTATGTATCTTCTCCTTATCTTTTTATTTATGTTAATTTCCCTATTTATATTTTGCGTTTGCTTTTCGGGTCGTTCCATGTAAACGGTATCTCTGCTCTAGTTTTGTTTGATTCAAGGGCTGGCCGATCCTTTGTATCTCTCGCGCTCAACAAGAGAGTTGAAGGGCAAACTCAACGAGTTGAGTCAACTGGGGGTGTTGACTTTGACTTTGACCTGGACTTGACTTTGACCATAGTTGACCCTAAGGGGTTATAGGTATGAAATGGTATCTAAGGGGTTTTTTTGATTCAAGGAGTGAGTAGAACTGATTCCGGAGCAGAGATGTTTCGGCTAGCATCCGACATTTGAGGTGAGTTTCCTCCTGTATGAACGGGATGAAGGCACCAATGTCGGGCTGTATATGTATGTTAATATGTTCCAGACTAAGGTCTGATGTCGGGAAGTGCCCGATGTAGGTTTATACGTTTCCAGATTTCGATTCGATGTCGGGCGATGCCCGAGGAATGTTTGTATGTTTGATGTCTTTGTGATTCTTGCATGTGCCTATATTATTGTATGTTTCCAAATTACGGTCTGATGTCGGGCAATGCCTGAGGAATGTTTTTATGTTTTCGGATTTCGGTCTGACGTCGGGCGGGGCCCGAGGATTGTTTATATGTTTATGTTATGTGATTATTTATGTGTATTTGTTGATATGTTATGTGTATTTGTTGATATGTTATATGTATACTGAGCTTTGCTCAATGTCGGGTGGGGCCCGATGATGGACTATGTCCAATGCCGGACAGTGTCCGATGCCAGGCAAGACCCGATGAAGGGGGCGGAGCCCACTATATGTTTATATGAGATTGTATGATTATGTGTATGGTATGTGGTAGTTTGGGGAGACTCACTAACTTTCATGCTTACAATTTTCAGTTTTGGTTTCAGGTATTTCCGGTAGCAAGGGGAAGAGCTCGGGATGACTGCATTTCACACACCATGATGTTAACATGGGATGTTACTCTGATATATATATATATATATATATATATATATATATATATATATATATATATATATATATATATATATATATATATATATATATATAGAAGTAGGTTCATGCGAAAATATAAATATCCCGCGAAAACACGAAAACAAATTTTATCTTATGAAAATCAAACACATGTACTTTAAAAAAAATAAATTCATTAGCAATAAATTAAAGATAGTAAGTTTACATTGGGTGGTGTTATGGTAATATAGATTTAAAGATGGTTTTGATAATTATATCTTTTTCACGTCCTTAATCATTTTTAAATTCATGTTTTCATAATAAAAATGTTAAAAATCATTCTTTGCTAATATGAAACAATTTATCATCTATCATCTATTATCATCATATATTTCAAAGTTTGGATGAATTATTTTCCAAAATATAATGTTGAGGTGACACAATATCATAGGTTTTTCTTGTTTTCACGTTTTCGCAAATTATTTACATTTTCGCAAATTATTTACATTTTCGCATGAACCCTCCCCTATATATATATATATATATATATATATATATATATATATATATATATATATATATATATATATATATATATATATATATATATATATATATATGACATGTGTTTCGATATTGAAATACTGATTTTGATGTTTCGAGATAATATGGTTCCTATTTTGATAAATGATTTTTGGTAACTATGATTTATTTAATTATCTAAAAATAAAATTTTTAGTCATGATTTTTAAAATGTTACACAGATTTTAACAAAAACCGATTAAAACCCAAATCTCTTTAAGATAAAAACCGTTTTGGTTTAAACCGGTAAATGTCCACCTCTAGAGGAGACTACAGTACTACACCCAATAAGCTTTCTTCCAGGCTCCAGCCCATAAGCTATAAGTTGCATAAAGTCCGTGAACTCAATGGCCAACCTATGATATGCAGCCCATAGTTTTTTTAAAGGACGTTTTATAATAACAATTTTATTTATTTATTATTTTTTTTTTACATTACATTACAAAAGTTGCATCATTTTTTGTACATACCCTGCTCATATGCTATGCTAGATCTTTCATTTTTTTAAGTACTAGTTTTGTGTAAATTAGAGAAAGAACAATGAAGTCAACAAAATCTTTAAAAAACCAGATGTCAAGTTTTATCACATATCCTTAGCGTAATTCTAATGTCAAGTTTGCATCGATCTACACTTGAATCATACAAATAACAGATCACTCGATAACTCGAACCATTGAAGAACTGGAAATCAACAAAATCTTTAAAAAACCAGATGTCCGAAGTAAAGCAAGTTGGAATTTGAATTGAAGCAATTGACAAATCTACACATGAATCCAACAAAATCGAAGAAAAAAAGAAAAAAAGACAACAGATTTCTACACAGATCCTTAACATGATTCAAAAGTCATATTCGCATCAATATCAGATCGACATGAATCCTACAAAATGAGATCACCCCAACAAGTTGAAGACCCGAAAAACAACAAAATCTTGAAAAAAAATATTGAAAGCACGAAGAGAAGCAGTTAGATATGAATTGAATTAGTTAAGAAATCTACACTCGAATCTTACAAAATCTGAGAAAAGTTGGATTCTACAGATTTCTCTACAGATCCTTAGCAATATCCAAATGTCAAATTTATGCATTAATTACAGATGAATTCCACAATAGCAGATCAATCGAACGAGTTTGAAGAACCGAAAAGCAACACAACCAAATACTAATTAATACGAATATTTGAAGAGAAGCAATCGGAATTACAGTCGACGCAGTTGGATTTCGAAGATAACAAAACCTCAATATCGAAACCAAATCTTAAGAATAGAAAAAAGCTTACTTGATTCGAAGACGATAAAGACCGAGGCACTGTATGACATTAAACCGACTTGTATTGCCTCGATACCATTGAAATGCGTTTCAATTCATCAACAAAAAGCACATATATATCATAATTTCATATCGAACTCATCTACATCCTCCTGTTAACAAGGGAGATTAGTTTTTACGAGAGACAAAATGTTAAGAGGTGAAAGTAAATTATCTGAAAGAGTGAGGTTGAAAATAGAAATAAAGATGGTTTCCTATAAAGTGACATTTTAGCCATGGCGTCAGGATATGAAAACGATAGGTAAAGACCGATGACTTGGTCCATACACCTGAAAGCCAGAAGAGCAACAGCTGGCCTGGATGTTATTTATCAGAGCATGGAGCTACTGTTCTATACCGCGTCACTTTAAATACCCACTATAAAGTCTTATTTAACTTTATATTTTTAGTTATATGTTTGTACTTTGTATTATAACGAATAAACTATATGTAAAATTAAATATTTTGAGAAATTTTTTATTTTAGATATATTATTCTAAAATAAATATGTATGGATATATGACATAAGGTGTACGATCACTTGATGGATTCAATTACCAAATAAAAAAAAAATTTCTTACCTCAATTAAGTTTTTACTTAAAAATCGGACTTAAATTTGTTATAAGATAATGACTTGTAGACCTGACAATAAGGCGAGTTTGGAGCAAATCGATCTTAATCCAAACGCTTTTAACAAATTCCAAAACCCGATCCCGCTCCGTAACCCGTAGGGTTTTGAATAATCAAATTCATACCCTTATCCACCGAATCAGCAGATATCCAAACTCGTTCCGTAACCCGAAGGTTTTTTGAATAATCAAACTCGTTTTACTTAAATCATAAAATCACATTTGTTAAATAAAACAAATGTTGATTTAGAAAACACATTATGTACTAGAAGAGTTTCGATTGGAATTAAAATCATTATTGTACTTACTTCCGATTGGTTTTGACCATCGATTGCATTGATAGAGAATAGTAATTACAAACTTTCTTCCGATTGATATATGAATTTATTGATTTATAAATGAAATTGGTGATTATATGATGAGATATAAATGAAATGACATCATGATTCTTGGAAAAGACTAGAAGTCGAGAAGTTGAGTCCTCGAGTCCTATGTAAAAACAGTTTAGTCTTTGGACTTTCGATTGGAATTTAAAATAAAGGACTTTCGAGCTCCTTTATTTGAAAACTAGAGGTACTTGAAACTAAAACTGAAAACCATAAGCACGAAGCTTAATGAGTTTTCCAAATACCACATACCATACAATAACCATATTGCTTAGCATATCCGGGTGCTGGCCTACCTCTTCGGTATCTTTCAACAGGATACTGCCTAGCATATCTAGGTGCTGGCCTACCCCTTCGATCTCTTTCAACCGGATACGAGGTCTATTTCACCCCTACCATTACCACATGGTATCCTAGCATATAAGCACATAAATCACATATTGTCATACATAATCGTGAGCCATACATATCATATATCATAATCAATAAACGTGTTATGTGCCACACGTAGTCTTGCCATTATGCTACGGGCCGCCTCATGGTCTTTCTTACCAAGCCGGGGGCCACTCCCTGGGTCTTATTGATAAGTGCCAAGAGCCACCTCTTGGTCTTCCATGCAAGCATCACAAAGATAACTAGCATACATATTGTTCTACTTAGCTAATTAGCATACAGTGTGTCAGGAGCCACCTCGTGGCCTTTCATACATAATGCCTAGGGCTAACCCCTAGGGTCTTCCTATAATACATAAACCAGATGGGTCGGCATTAGTTCCTTCGACCCATACAATTAGTGAGGAGACTCACCTCAAATGCTAAAGTTCACTGCAAAAATCCTTAGCTGCTGTCCTGACAACTTCCTGAGTTATCAATACCAAAATATCACCCAATTAGCAATTGGGTCTCAACCATGATCCATAATCCTCACTTGGGGTGAAATGACCATTTCACCCTCAACCCATCAAGGCCCAGAATATAAAATTCATGAAAGCCCAATAATGGCCCAATATTCCGAATTAGGCCCAAACCCTTACATGGAACTACCCTTTAGAACCCATTCTGTACTTTATAACCCTCCAGGGTCAACCTTGGTTAAAGCCAAGTCAAGGTCAAAGTCAACATCCAAGTCAAAGTCAACTCTCTGAGTTGACTTAACTCTTCGAGTTATTCTTCAACTCGTCGAGTTTCCGCGAACAACAAAATCGTGATATCTCGCATCAACTCGTCGAGTTTTCCCCAAACTCGTCGAGTTCTTCCATTTCAACAGAATCGGGACACTTCAAATTAACTCGTCGAGCTCCTCCATGAACTCGTCGAGCTCTTCAATCAGAATCCCCTTCTTAATGCAATAAGCCTTTATTCTTCATATCTGAACCCAATACTCTAGATCTAGACTGGAAATGCCTTTTAGAAGGGTAAAGTTTCCAAATTTACCCTTAATCCGTTCCTAAAGAGAATAAGCTCAAGCCCTAACCCAAAAAGGGCCAAAGTCTTAATCCAAAACCACCAAAACCACAGGGTAGACCATGAGGTCATAGATCTAGATCATAAGAACCAAAATATCACGTAAAGCCCTAAACTTTGTCCACATGCATGGCCATTTAGGGCTTGAAAGGCCAAAACAAGGGCTTAGAGGTTGCATGGGGCTTCTAGGGCCATAAAGTTGGCACCTTTATACCATGAGAGCCTCTCAAGGTCCTAGATCTGAAGTGCTTTCCATAAGGGACGTCCAACCCATCAATAACCATCTCATTTGGCCAAAACAACCGAAGAACCCTAAAATGGAGATCTAGATGACTACTAGACAAGGTTTAAGCTTTATACCAGAAAAGTGTCATGGATTAGGTAAGCATTCTGGATCTACAATCCTCCTACACATTCTTGCTCCTCCTTCAAGCTCCTTCTTCTTCAAACTCACCAAGAATGCACAAGATTAGCTCACAATCACTAAAAATGGCTTAGGGTTTTGAGATTTAGGGTTAGGACAATGGAGGCTGGAAATGAGGCCAAACCTTAAAGCTTAAGGTGTTTTTAAGTAGGGTGCAAAGTCCCGATTTTAGGGTTTCCCAAACCCCATCCAACTTCTCGAGTTGATCATCCCCAACTTGTTGACGTGTTCTTCCAAAACGCGCGTCTCAACTTTCCAACACGTCGAGTTTATGTCTTAAACTCGACGAGTTGACCTTTAGAAATAAGTTTTTATTTCCATAATTAACCTTCTAAATTTCGGGTGTTACAAATTTATAGGCTGCGTCTAGGCAAATATGGAAGAAATAAAAACAATGCCAAAAGAATCTCAACTTAAAACGAGTGTAACTTTTTATCCATAAGGAATTTGGAGATGTTTGATACATCATCGGAAAGCTATCGGTTGAATTGCCTTCAAATTGTGAATGATCCATGTATATCATATATTCCAACAATTTTGAACACCTTAAAGCATATATGAAGTCTCTGAAAGTAGTTGCCACTGGGGTTTATATAAACACCAAATTCCATAAACATAACAAAAAGAAGGTAAAATACTAAAATCCATTTCTTTTCCCTATTATTATATTTTTTTGAATAATGGGTCATCTCAATGTTGAAGAATGTGGGATTCGATCTACACACATGTTTATTTTGGAGTGTTTGAAAACCATATGATCATCATTTGAATACCTTATCTTTTACCTACTTAGTTGACCACATCAAATTGTCTAAACCATTTGTATGATATTTACCATCACATTCCTAGCCCATACAATATTCATAGTTTAATAGTATAAATGATCGGTTCTCATGGTTCCTAACATTTTATTTGACCGTATGAATTAATATGGACAATTGGATGAAAAAAAGAATGAATAACTATGATATTAAGGTGTATATTAATGGAATAACATGTACTATATAATCACATTAACCTCTTTGCAAAGGTATAAGAGTCAAATTGCATATAATTTATTTAAGGCATGGTCGTATTTTAGGAAAATACATAATTGAAACCATTAATTTAGGCAATTTATTAAATTAATTAAAATAAAACAATTAATACATTTTAATTTCATTTATTAATCCCCAATTCTTCTTGAATTATATTTCTTTTAACCAATGTTACATAAAGTGATATAATTCTTTGAGAATCAAGAATTTATATGAAAATAGATTTCATTTTAAAGAATATTATTGCATATTATCATGAATAACAACTTTTATCAACTTAATACTAATTTTTGTTACAACATTGACATATTCTCTTGAAAATCATGTAAAATGAAGTAGAAATGAGAATGTTATTCCTTTAAGAATGTTTTTGTTTTTATACTAAAACTAATAAAAACATAATGAAGTATAAAACTAATAACAAATATTGAGAATGCATTCTACATATTCTTTCCTTAAATTTTGAAAGAATGTTGTTGGTTTTGTAAGGTGAGTCATGAAATTCTAAAAGAGCATTGTTGTTTTTATACATTTTGTGAGTATGAATATCAATATTTTCCTGTAAATTTTAAAGAATGCGACTTGAAGACCACAAGAATAGGGTATGAAAAACAAAGAGTATGAAAGACAAATAATTTGGTTTATGGTTGCTTTCCTTTATTTTGAATTGAATGGTTCTGAGGAGATGCTTTTTTTTTTTCACGTAGGTTTAAACAATGAAGAATATGTTTGTGTAAAAACAACTTAAAGGATATAATTGCTTTACTTTAACTTGAATTGTCGGTGTATTCAACAAAAATCGAATGACGTGGACGATGGTGTGGAGATGATGATGATCTATTGTTGCTTTTTTTTTTCGACATCTCGAACATGAATTGTTTCTTTATTTAAACTCGGTTCATAGGTTGAGGTTTTGAGATTATGATAATGGTGATGTAAGGTGTGACGTGAGGATAATGATAAGTTTGACATGGTAGAAGGTAGATGGTAATGGAGATGGTGACAACATAGGTTAAGGTTGTGTTGTGTTGATGAATGAGAGATCCTTGTAAATGATGCTTGATTTAAAGGATGTTTATAACGTATCAGATTTTAATTTATTTACAAAACTAATCATATGTAAAATTCCAAATCTACCGTTATTTAGTAAATTAATAATTGAATTTTCCTGAATTCTCATCGGTTCCTATAATCACATAGGGATGTCGATGATACCAAATATGGGTGGAAATAGCGTCCCCACTCCCACCCATGATTTTGTTTGTTTTTTCCCGACCCTGAATTCCTTCCTTTCCCTGCTTCCAATTTCGTCCCAGAATTTCAAGGCCCTCGTTTACCCCGAATCCCGCGTTAATCTCATTTGGCCCGAAATCCCCCGTTTAACTTTATTTACCTTATTTTTTCACTTTTTTATTTTGTTTAACCTTACATATTACACTACTTATTCAAATACAAAACATACATTACGTAATGACTGCTTTAAGTTCAATATTTATTATTATAAATAAAATAGTTAAATATAGGCTAATTATTTCGAAGAACCTGCAAGGTATTTGGGACGAAACTCCCTACCCTCGCTCCTGCCCCCGAAAGTTAAACGGGGTAAAACCCTCCTCTGCTACTGCCATGAACCCGGAAACATTGTAAAAAATAGCCATCGTATCGAAACGGGATCCCATGAGAGTGTTTGACATCCCTAAAACCACACAACAATTACTGGTCATATATATATATATATATATATATATATATATATATATATATATATATATATATATATATATATATATATATATATATATATATATATATATATATATATATATATATATATATATATATATATATATATATATATATATATATATATAATGTTTATTGAAATTGGATAAATACAACTAGTTATTTAAAAGATTGCAGTAAACCTAAACTTGGTGTTAAAATATATCTGAAATATATTTTCTAAAGTAAATTTGTTATAATTGGGTGCAATATTTTGAAGTAGTTAAAACCTAAAACTTGAGATAGATGAAAATATATATGTTTTTTTTTATCAAGATCATTATCTATTTATTAAGATAAAAAAAAAAACTATGTACGAAAATGATCCTGCATTATTTTTTAATATCTAACTGTGGTATACTTTTTTTAATAGCTCGAAGCCCAATGTTACAATGTATAAATACATACATTTTGACATTTGATTTGACTTATATTCAAACAGTTAGGGTGATGCAATATTAAACATTCATATAATGCCTTCAGACTCATTTAGATTAGATTTCATCTCTTCGAAAAAGATTCAACATTCATCAACAGCACACGATTCTTTTTTTTCTTTTTTGGACTAAAATCCATAATATGTTAAACGATCATCTTATTTATTGTATCTCTATTATTAAAAATAAAAATCAAACAATGTGTCAATATGGTTAATTACTGATTTGCCCTTGATTCACATGTACTAGAAGCACACTCCTATAAGAATAGTTATTTATTCAGGCTACCCTCTTATCTGGCTTAGGAAACTTCTGAGTTATATCTAAATCCTCTATAGCTTCGTTTTTTCTTTGCAAAGATTCCCGAAATCCTTCTTCTTTGTTTTGTGAATAACTACGTACATTTCAACCCCTTTCTTTAATGTATTTACATATGTAACCTTCATGTTTTAAACTAACATTTTACTTCAATTAATTTCCTAAACTTCCCTTTTGTTCTAAGTAGTCCATTTCTTGCTTGTATTGTATAAAAACACGAACAGATCTACATAACACACAATATATGCTCATGCATATTCCGAAGAATAATGTGTATTTTAAGAAATATTATGAGTTAAGTATAGTAGAATACCCACATGGCCAAACTATCATTTTTATTATGTTATGAATTTTTTTTCAGGTTCTTTTCTCTACAAAATTAGAGTTTTAATACATCATCAAGTAAATTGTATATTTGCCATTGGAGGGAAATAGAATATTAGCTATATTATGAAGAACATAAAGATGGTATAGTGATTATATTAAAAATTAACAAATACTTAATGTTTTAATTTTTAAATGTTTTTTTTTTTTTTTTAATTTCTTGGTCTGAAATGTATCACTACTTTTATACACATATGTAGGGTGTTCCTTATGCGGTTTCGTGCAATTTGTAGTCAAAACTGCAAATCACACCACAAAATTTCATAGGAAAAATGTTTTATCTTTTTAATTTCTTAATAACCTTTAACTCATGTAACAAAATTTTCTCATACAAAGCTCTTATATATCATGCATTTAAAACATATGGTTGCTATGCCTTTTTTACTTGTAACAAAATTATGATGAACAAGATCCATATGAATATTAATGAATGGCATGCAATAATGACGTGTAAATCATGCAACAAAACTTCTAACTTACATATTCATATTCATACACAATAAATTCCATGGTTACTGGTCATACGAATTACTAAAAGTATATATATATATATATATATATATATATATATATATATATATATATATATATATATATATATATATATATATATATATATATATGATTTTGTATTATGATTTGATACGGTGTTGTGCAGTTTGAATTATGATTTTGTATTTAAAATTGCAAACCAAACTGCATATTATAGTTTAATAAAATTACAAATTACAAACTGCACTACAAAAATATAAACCGCGTAATGTGATGCAGTTTAGTATGGTGCGAGCGGAACGGTTTATACAGTTTATGTTGTTTGATGCATACCCCTATATTTAAGTATATTATTAGTTTTTCAATACACTAAATAAAATTTGAATATACTTAAGTTAATTATATAATTATGAAATCTACGGACCACTTTCAAGAAGAATGTAGCATTGCTTAAATGGGTTTCATGTTATTCTCAAGTTTATGGATTTAAATGACAAATAAGTAATAGTTGAAGGTGTTTACATTTAAAAAGTTTCACTCATTAGAACGGAAGGAGAAAATAGTCATTTCCACATTTGAATAGAAAGACATCTTCTGTCATCCATTTCACTTGTCTTCTCCTCACTCAAAACACTATAAATTCACAATACGACCTTCTTCACCTTCACTTATTTCAAGGTTCGAATCTAACTTAAAAACGAACATAAAAGTTTCAAGTACCCGATGAAGAGAAAAGACCAAGATACCCATTTGGACACGTTGAGCAAAAAGAAGTACAGAGGAGTGAGGATGAGAAGCTGGGGTTCATGGGTTTCTGAAATCCGAGCACCTAATCAGAAAACAAGAATATGGTTAGGCTCACATTCAACACCGGAGGCTGCAGCCAGAGCCTACGACGCTGCTCTTTTGTGTCTCAAAGGACCATCGGCTAATCTCAACTTCCCTCCCCATAACTACCACCACCTCCACCATTCAACCACCGCCATGTCTCCCAAATCAATCCAAAAAGTGGCAGCAGTAGCAGCGGCGACCGCTGAGCCCACCACCACGAGTTCATCATTGCCGTCGTTACCCTCTTCTCCATCTTCATCGTCTTTGCATTTACCAACGACTCCCGTTGGTAATGAAATCATGTTGGAAAGTGATTTTTTTGAGACGACTGTGTATGAACCATGGTCTTGGTGCAACTTGGATGCACCGATATATAATGACGTAATGTTCGATGAGTCAATGCTGGATCCTATGTGTTCGTTGTTGATCGAAGATGTTTATGAAGATGTTGGTGATATTCCTCTTTGGAGCTTCTGCTGAATTTTTGGTGCTGCTGCTTCATGTGGAAACAAATTATTAAATATTATTAATTCTTTATTCTTTGGGTGATCTTCCTATTAATTTCTTGAAGATCACTGTTTAATTTAAATTAATTTTGACAAATTCTGCTGCTTTTAATAATCAAAGAAAATTTATGTATCTTGTTCTCTCAAAAATTTCTCTGTATCTTTATCATAACTTTTGACTTTTGTCGATGACCTGTCACAAAAAAAAAGTTGACATTTATTGTAATACTATTATTTCTTCTAAAATTTGGTGACATTCATGTTGATGTAGTCACACTAATGTTGGCCCTTAGGCCGTGAGGTTTGTTTGTCATGCGAGGCTTTAATGGCCACGTGGCTTGTAGCCATGGTCATGCACACCATCCGAAGTGTTATATTCGTGGTCTCTTGTGGTATCTATGATAAAACACCCGACTTTTTCCCCTTACGTCTGATAAGTTAAAGTCTAATCACTTCCCCGATGGTGTATTTTATGTCGATTGTTTAAGGAGAATAATTGATTCAAAGTTTACTAGCTAACAATGTCATTTCTTTGGTGTGGATGGGTTAAACATAAGGGTAAAATAGAAAAATGTAATTGGGCTTATATGGAGTTGTAATCTCTTCTTGTGTTTGTAACTTTCTTGGCTTGTTTGTTTTTTCTTCATGTCCATGCATCTTGCTAGATAGTGGTAATAAAATTTTGCTGGTTCAAACAAAAACAAAAATTCTGTGATGAAAGGCAACGGAAGAATCACATTGAAGGAGGCGATTTGCAAGAAAAACAGCTAGAAATTTAAATTAACTATTAAACCATTCTATTTTTCCTATAAATATTAATTATTTAACTACAACTTTTTCACATCATTTATTTCTTCCTCTAGTATTCACATGACAATACATTCATAAATAATTTCTTACTCTCTCCTATGAAACAATTTCCACAACAACCAAATCTCCAAACCCAACAACCTTGAGAGGAAAAATAAGAAATAACTTATTGGAATCTATTCAACAACCATGACTATATATTCATGCTTGGATTTCTGTGTCTGTAGACCTTTAATGAAGAAATACTTATTGGAATCTATTCAAAACCATTTCCACAACGAAATTCAAAAATATGTATCGACATTTCAACGAGATTTCATCAAAATGACGGGATATGAGGTTAAAAATAATTGAATTCAACGGCATTTGCAACGACCTCAAAAACACACATCCAAATAGAAGTAACGACTTAGGTGTAACACTCCATTTTTACTATAGCCGTAGATTGTAATATTAAGTAATAATTATAAAATATGAAATAGAAATATATTACTTTTGAGCCGAAATAATCATCATAAACATGTAGAAAACGTCAATACTAGTTTTTCCATATATTTATAGAACACATAAATCCGACTTCGTATGAAGAAATTATGCTTATTCGAAGTTTTACGATTTAACTGACATGACTCAACGTATCAAAAAAAAGTGAATTTTAGATAAGTTGTTTATTAGCCTAAGAAATTTAAACGAAAGTCATAGTATTTGTAAACCTAAGAACGTGCATATAAAGAACTTGCAAATATGAATTTGTGAGAGGAAGTTATAATTTTTTGAAGTATCAGCGTAGCAATGCAGACACAAAATTCGAAATTCAAATCGCTTGATTGTTAGCTAAAATAATCTAAACGAGAGTTGATGATCTCGTAAATAAGAGTCGGTCGATATAAAGGCAATCAAGAATGGAATTCGTATAAAGGAGTTATGAAATTTGCACGGTTATTAGCATTATTTAAGATTGGACGAGAATCAACCGATGAAGTCTAAATGATAGTTGTATTAATCGTTGATAGCTACACATGGATTTAAAGAATTTAAAAACAGAGCCCGTATGAGAGAGGTATGATTTTTAGAAGAATCGGTGATTTTACCTGGCTAGGCGAGTTGTAACGTCCTGTTCTAAAATATTAATTAAGGAATTTCAGAAGCCAAGGCTAGGGGCGTTCTGGTCGTTTATGGGCTTTGAGTTTTATCTGAGAAGGTTTCGGGTTGGGGTGTGTTGCTAGAAGCGTAGGGCTTCTCGCCACCTTTTCATGGATATAAAGTTCATCGGAAACGGACTTAGGATGAAGGGGTTATAACATTTTGAAGTTGTTGTTATTTATGGCCCCTCAATGGAAAAGTTGGCAAAGAAGGGCCATGCATGGAAAGTAGGAGGCGCGTGGGTACGCCCAACGTATGAAAGGTGGTGGACGCGGGAGCTTTTTGGCGTACGCCCAGCGTACGCTCAGTGTCTAGGAACCCTAATTCCAGGGCATGCCACTATATAAGGAATGTTATACCCTCAAGTTTCAGCCTCCATTCCACCCTAGAGAGCTGCTACGAAACCCTAACCCTCCTTTGAGTATTTTTGGAGCTTTGGAGGCCTTTGGAGAGTATTCAATTGTTGTAAAGCCATTTTCTCAACAAGTGAAGATCAAGGAAGGTGGTGAACTGAAGGAGGAGATATAGATCTGGGATATTTGCCTAATTTTGGACCTTTTTAAGGTATAAAGTTTTGAACCTGATGATTAATTTCTTAGATCTCTTTTAGTGCAAGTTTATGGATCCTTTTGGTCCCAAGAATGGATCTTTGGGACTCAAGCACGTTTCTAAGACCAGGGTTGCCTCCCTTAGAGTCATATGAGTCCCATAAGCAGTAAAGTTCCAACCTGTAGGACTTATTTGTGCTCATGCTTGAGATCTAGCCCTTGGAATGAAAGTATGTTGTCACATTTTGAGTTTGGACTTATTTGGTGGATTGCAAGTCACCAAGTTAGTGACTTTATGAATTAAGACGTGGAAGAGGACTTGGATTTGAGTTTGTAGCCTTTAAATCGGAGTATTAAGCACTTAGTGGAAAAGTGGCTTAACAGGGCTATACGATGGGCATACACGGAGGTACGCACGGCGTACAAGCCATTAGCCAGTACGCTTAGCGTACCTAGGAGCACGCCCCGTGTACTTTGCCAGTTGGGCTTTGTGCGTATTGGGCCTCGATGTGGGTTGTGTTTTGGATTTTGGGCCTTTGGGCCATTATGAGCCATCAGGAGTCAGTTAATATGGGCCAGGGAATATATAATTGGGCTTAGGGTAAGGCCCATTAAGGTATTGGGCCTAATGTAGCAAATTGGGTCATTAGTGGGTCACTAGTGGGGTTGGGAAGCTTACCTAGTGTTGGACTTTGAATATGTATCAAGTTGGACTAGGAGGGGTAGAATGGTTATTCTACCCTATGAAGGATTATTGTATTGGGCTAAGTATTGTTGTGGTATTGTTAGTTCGGGGAGCTAGAGGAGCAGCAGTGCGGGGTTTGTCAGATAGCAGCCAGAAGTGTACCAGCAGGGTTTCAACAGTGTGATGTGAGTCTCCTCATTATGTGAATGGGTCTACGGCCAAAATGCCCGATACATGTAGTTTATGAGTAGGAAGACTCGGGGGTTAGCCCTAGGCACTGTATGCTAGTAGGTGATTCTGGATTAAGGTCCGATGTTGGGCGGGCGCCCGAGGAATGTTTGCATGATAATTTATACTTGTTGTTTGTATTATATTTATATGTGCCTGGTATGGAGGTGGGTGTGGGCGAGGTCCCGTACCCCACCATTAGCGGAATGTGGACGGGGTTCCATATCTCACTAGTAGCAGGACAGGGGCAAGGCCCAAGACAGGCGAGGCCTTAGGACAGTAATGCAGCAGGGTATGTTCAGTATATGTGTTATGTGCTATGGTTATATGTTTACGTGCGTTTAGCGGGTGGGGCCCAGAGACAGGCGAGGCCTAAAGTAAAACAGATATGTATACCGAGCGGGGCTCGAAGCCAGGCGGGGCCTGAAATAGCGAGCGTGGCCCAGTGCTTGCAATATGTGATTATGCATGGTATGTGGTAGGTTGGGGAACTCACTAAGCTTCGTGCTTACGGTTTTCAGTTTTGGTTTCAGGTATTTCCGGTAGCGGAGGGAAGAGCTCGGGGTGATCGCATGACACACACCATTGTTTATTCAGCCTGGGATGTTTACTCTAATAAAATAAAATAATGTTTTGGTCATGATACTATGACGTGATATGTTTTGTATGAATGGTTGACAATTTGTGGTTTAAAAATGAAATTTTTGGTATTGATTTTTGGGTCGTTACAAGTTAGTATCAGAGCATTGGTTTGAGGGATTCGGATACACCCTCGGGTGTGTCTAGAATCAAACTGAGGAATTCGTATAGACATTTTCAAAAAGGAAAAATCAATTTTGTGAAAAGGTTTTGAGAAAAGAAAAACAACTTTAGAAAAGTATAAAAAGAAGAACTTTGAAAAGAGGAAAGGGTGTGGTGC
The DNA here is from genome assembly GCF_002870075.4 of Lactuca sativa. Lineage (NCBI taxonomy): Eukaryota > Viridiplantae > Streptophyta > Magnoliopsida > Asterales > Asteraceae > Lactuca > Lactuca sativa. Next base: position 143,532,397 of record NC_056628.2, read on the forward strand.
ATGTAATCAATCGAGCTCAAGTAAGTACCCCAAATTACCCATACAAGTTTATGTTATGATATGAGTATGAGAACTGCATGCTAGACTAGGACTGAGGATCTAGGAAGGATGCCTTATGTGCTTGTTATATGTGTATGAGCTTTATGAATTGCATGCTAGTACAGATTCTTGTTATGCGGGTAGAATTGCTTGATTATGTCCTGGTTAGATTTCCCTTTTGTCTGAATGCTACTTGCTTTGTGCTTTGTGGGACTCTGACTGATGGGAGTTAGCCATTAGGTGAATACGTGAAGTCACATATGATCAGGGTTGAATAATCTCAAAGTGCTGGATTTGGCCATATTGCGCAGCTCTTGTCTGAGTCTAACCGTGTAGGGATGAGTCCTTTACTCGAAGGATTATCTGAGCCTCGTCACATGTGATGGTATTCAGGTAATGGCTAATTGGCATTATAAAGATACCTTCAATAGTTGAGGACTGGCTGTGGGTTAGAGGTTACCCTAAGGCAAGCCTAGGATGAGATTAGTGTTGGGAGCAGTGTGAGTAGAAGGCACTTAGTGGAGTTGAGGCAATTCTTGAGGAAAGTACAGATAGATGTGGAAGGTAGTATAGACCCATACTACTGAAAGCAGAGGATCCGTACTCGATTCAAGAAGGGCCAAGATGAGGCCAGGAAACTTATAGTGAGTGTGTGATCCCTCGTCAGTAAGGAATATTCTGATGGTTGTTATGATATGTTTAAGCATGGTGGCGTTGCGTGAGAGACCAGTGGGCGGATCAGGTCCCAAAGAGGGATTAGGCTCAGGATCAGGAGTCGAGCAGCTCGAGGAGCGGATGAGGGAGTTTATATCAGCTGAGATTACGCGCGGTATTCTAGACCAGACTCATGTGACCTTTGCTTCGGTCAAGGAGGATATTTTAGAGCTTCTGGATGAGAAACTGGGGGCTTTTCGTGCTGAGATGATGGCTCTAGTGGGGGCCCGTACCTTGACATTCCGAGAGTTCAGGGCTTGTAGAGCTCCGGGTTACCATGGGGCCAGGGACCCTATTGCTAGCAGCAGGCGGTTGGCTGATGTCGCCAACGCTTTCCATACGAGCCGGTGTCCCGAGGGGGACAAGGTACGACTTGCCTCGTGTCTTCTGAAGGACAAAGCACAAGATTGGTGAGAGGAGGTTGGTCATGCTATTGGAGATGATGCCGCGTTGGACGCAATGTCATGGACTGATTTCTCGGCTAGGTTCAGGGCCAAGTTTGCACCAGTTATTGAGGTGCAGCAGTTAGCAAGGAAGTTTCAAGACCTCCAACAGACTACTGAGACAGTGGCGAAAATCGCCGCCAAGTTCAGAGAGAGGGCTCTTCTTGTTCCGTAATATGTCGCAGACGAGGAAATAAAGAAGGCCCGATATCACTAGATGCTGAGGAGTGACATCAGGGAGTTTGTGAGCAAAGTCTAGCTGCAAGACACTGGAAGATATGATTGCTCAGGCCATGGAAAGGGAGATCGATCTAGAGCACATCAAGAAGAGGAAGCTGGAAGAGGTGTAGGTAGCTGTAGGTTCAGGCAAGATACCCAAAGGGTTGGATGTGAGATCAAGGGATTATCAGGGCTGCAGTCGTTGTAGCAAGTCTGGCAGGACGCACGAGGGCACGTGCAGGGGTGGCAGTAGAGGTGATTCTGGCTGCTTCAAGTGTGGTCGGACTGGTCATTTCAGTAGGGATTGTACTGCTACCACCACTCAGGGATCATACTTGATATGATTTCATTGCAGTCAGAGGGGCCACAAGAAGGCCCAATGCCCGAGTTTTCTTTCGCCAGGACAGGTGATGGCACCTTCCCCTGCAACCTTGAGGATCACGGATGGCCGTCAGGGCCGAGCTGAGGTGCCTGCGGTGGGGAGCAGGACTTTCCAGTTGTCTACAGTGGAGACGCGAGCAGCACCGGGCGTTGCAGGTGAGTATCTTTTGATTTCATGTCAGTTTTATTCTTGAATATATTGTTATGTTACTATAATTATGTTAAGTGAATGTATGTAATGATTTTCTTGTTGTGTTCGGATTATATGCCATCTGCATACCATGGGTTTCGGTCGGTAGTTCATAGTAGTACCCTCTTTTCTAGCCGGTTTTTAAGATGCAATCGCAGTAGCAGGTGTGAGTGGGGTTCGGGAAGTTCCTTATTAGTTTTCTAGAGTGGTTTAGTAATGGTGTTGGTTGTTGCTAAACAGTGGTAAGGGTTGGATGTCAGCAGATTGACCTCTTTTGATAGAGAAAAGGATTGGGAATCCTTCTTATGTTGGGGAATGTAGGGGTTTAGTCGAATCGAAGTGGGGGAGAACTATTCTAGAAGTCGGGAGCGGGAGTAAGTGCAATTTAGGATGCTTTCGGATTAGTAGATAGTGGTATAGTCAGTATGGAGAGTGTGGTAAGACTGCGGGATAGCCGCAACGTTCATTAGTAACCAGTTAGAGAAGTGTGGGCGAGGGCCCATATCTCTTAAGTCATAGGATTGTGGGCGTGAGCCCGTATCTCCTAGTTAGTGGAGTTTGGGCGAGGCCCGTATCTCCTAGATAACAAAGTAGGGATCAAGAAAGGATAGTTCGTTGAGATTTAGTATGGAGTTGGCCGACATAGCCCTAGAGAGGTGAGACCTTGGGAGAGGCCGCTCCAAGATAGAGTTGGGTGAGACCCGTGGGCGAGGCCCGTATGTTAGTAATAGTATAAGGTGAGACCTAGGAGCAGAGTAGCTCAGTAGAATGGTTCGGGTGAGACCTGTGGGCGGGGCCCATGTGATTATAGTGATACAGGTGAGACCTGGTAGAGACCGTAGGGTTAGGATAAGGGATCGAGGATCCCAGGACTTGTAAGGCCAGAGTGGCAGGGTAGATAGAGTAGTTGTAGATAGCCAAAGTTTCTTCGGAAGTCGCTGGGAGCGACTGACAGATTGTGTCGGGGTGTAGTAACCGGTGGGAGTCCGATAACCCAGTTATCAGTAGATTAGTTGGGACCAGGGTGGTCTCGGTTCATCCGGAAGGCGGATAAGGGACAACGGAATCTTAAGACTGGGACAGTCGTGATAAGAGAAGTATGGTATGGGGTAGTTAATTGACCGGGGAGAGGACCATTGGAGGCGGTCCTCCGAGGATAGGACCAAACAGGAGAAGTGTGCGTCGGGCAAGAAGGTTGTGAGCAGATTGCAGGATAGTTGGCCATAGCGAACTTCGAGGACGAAGTCTAGTTTAAGTGGGGGAGAGTGTAACGCCCTGTTCTAAAATATTCATTAAGGGATTTCAAAAGCCGAGGCTAGGGGCTTTCTGGTCATTTATGGGCTTTGAGTTTTATTCAAGAAGGTTTATGGTCGGGGTGTGTTGCTAGAAGCGTAGGGCTTCTCACCGCCTTTTCGTGGATATAAAGTTCGTCGGAAACGGACTTAGGATGAACGGGTTATAAAATTTTGAAGTTGTTGTCATTTTTGGCCCCTCAATGGAAAAGTTGGCAAAGAAGGGCCATGCATAGAATGTAGGAGGCGCGTGGGTATGTCCAGCGTACAGGACCAATATTCCAAATTTTGGACAAATTCCAGATTGGAAGTTTAGATTTTGATAAAAAAAATAACACTTTGGAAGTTCAAGAAAAATCCGAAATTAAAAGAACAATTTCTAAATTTCGAGAAAAAAAAATCATTTTTAACTAAATCTAACAAAACATTAAAATCCAGATATTTTATTTTAACAAACTGAAAAAAAACCAAAAAATAATTATGAAATTTGAAAATCAAATCCAAAATGGAGCATTCAAGAGTAAATATTAATTTAGACGCTTCGAAATAGGTACTTCTGATATACATAAAGAGATTTCTTTGAAAAAAAATATATGAATAGTAGTCCAGAATGAAGCATTCGAAAGAATATAATTATTTTTCAAAAATATAAAAAAAAGGTTATTTTCGTTAAAATCTCGTGAAAATGTAAGAATACTTAAAAAAATTTGTTAAAAATCTCATGAAAACAGTAGTCCGGAATAAATATCCGGAACACATATCTCAGTTTTGGTATTTCTACAATTAAAAAAATTCATTTGGTTTATTAGTTTATAGATACCATTACCTAATATTTGTAACTCGAATTGTGCTTACAAGTTGTTTATATTAATTCTTCTTACTAAAAATATTCAACATATTTAACTAGCACTTGATTCCATTTTCCAAGAGTAAACGGACATAATAAAAAAACATTATTGATGTTAAATGTGACGAATCACAAAACCTTAAAAAACCAAAACCATTTTTCTGTTATATATTTGCTTGTTCTCAGGAAGGTGATGCCAAGGATACGATGTCGTTTACTTCCATATCTTCCAGCTGGCAATTAGCTGCCCATTCCGTGTACTGCTATTACTACTGCCGTCACTAGCAGCTTCCGACTCCTTGACCTACCAATAATAAATTTCTTTTGGATGATTCGATAATTTAATCTCTTGCATTCAGTTTATATAATTGAGGAGTAAATAGTACAGATTTCCGTATCTTTCCGTACGTGTTGTGAAATTTTTGGTGGTTTCGCATGAAGCCACTTATTTGGGTCCAACCGACGGGGCCTTCACACCTCAACATCATGTATAAGTTTCATTTTCTTTAATTTTGACCACACATCTTTCGAATTTGGTTCTCTACATGCATGTATCAGTTCAAATGAGTCAAAGCTTGTGTCTGATTAGATTAAGTTTGGCTAAATATGAAAATTAAGAACATCTTTCTTGATGTGTATATAATCGAATTCGGCTCAAGAAGGATTCTGGCTTTATTAGAAATCTTGAATAATTTGAAAACGTATGTAATAACTATGTTGTATAAAACAATTTCAATTTGGAAGTTCTATAACGAAGTATCCATCCTTCTTGAACTCAATTGGTGAAGTTCGACTCATTCGGATTCAAGTCAAGTTTCTCATTAGAAAAGTGGATTAAAGCATGTGTCACTTATTTTATTATATATATAATAGTTTCCTTGACATTAGTATTTGTATATAGCTAGAATTAGTTTATGATCAGAGTTATCGATCTTTATCTTATCTTATATTAATTTATTTATCATCTCTTTTGGCTTATAGATATGTGGGGTACTCTTCTTTATAGTAAATGTATTCTTTTTACGTGATGTAATGTCAATGTGAGTTTAATCCTCGATTACACTTTGAATTCTTGTGTAGTACATGCATTTTAATTTTAAGCATATAATTTTTACTAGTGTTGCTATTACTATTTTCTCTTCACTGGATTTACCATTTCTGCAAAATGAATCTATGGAATGTTGAGAAGTACTTGGGTACGGAAGAGATAAACCACACCAATAAAGTGCCAATTCTAAACCAAAACTGCAAATATATTACTGATTAAATCATGTTCAATGTCTTCGGCATCCATATTACAACATAATACATAAACATGCGAAGCAATTTTGATACCATGCTTCTTCCATGCATAATTAACTTGGAACGGAAATTGCCAGAAATGATATCGAATACTTAAAACTCATGAAGAATATTCTGTGCTCTTTAATAATTAATCCCTAATTCCTCTAAAAATTTATTGAAAACTTAAGTTTTTTACCCTAGTGTTGTTATATTTACACAAATAGTAATCCTAGACAATAAGAAAATTACTTACTAAAAAACTCAAATCCATTAGGAAATAGAAAGTCCTTGCATCCTAAAAACTCAAAATAACAAGGAAAATAAACCATAAAACAATTCTAAATTTATAAGTTAGCATTTATGAAAAAGGAAACAATTAATAATTAAAATAAAGATAGAAACTCCAACTTTTTACAAAAACAACGTAGCTCTACTAGCCCATATATTCTTAAAAACACGAGTGCAGGAAGCCCAAAATATGACCTAATCTTGCATATTTCAAAAGGGGCCAGCATCCAATTATAAATAAAACTTGTTATCAAGTCTTGTTGAGCCGATTTATTGTGAAGACTTCCAACGACCCCTTGTCATCAAAGATTTTCGATACTGATTAATTAGCTCTTTATTTATACCGTGAGGTTAGTACGGTTCTTTAAGCCGGTTCGGCGTTTTAATCGATCGATGACGGCAGTAGTGGTTAGCTATTTCAAAGTGGAGAGAGCTATCTTTTCAAGATAAAAACATGAGGGGCAGCTTGACTTTTTCATCGTTGAGTAGACAAGGAGGCAACTGCAGTAGGCATGCGGGATTTCCGGCCTTTTCGAGTGATGGCGTGGAGTGAGGGGAACAAGCAGATGATCACCATGGAAAATAAAGGTTTAGACCCATTCGGATGTGGGTAATGTAGATTACGTGATCCAAGAGTTCGGTTCGTGTTTTGGAGTCAAAGGGTAAAATGGGAAAAGTAGTGTTTCTGACTTCTTTTATGAATTATGGATTTTAGTTCTATATGTTTTAAGTCAATTGTCATTAGATAGGGTTGTAGAGTTTTTTAAATACGTTTCCATGGATATAAAGATCGTCGAAAACGAAGTTGGTACGGAAAAAGTTATGATCGTTTGAACTTTGGAAGGTTTTGAGGCTTAGTCTAGTATGTTGGGTGTATCTAGAGTATGCCAGGCGTACTAGGCATACATGGAGTACGTTGGGTGTACCTTGAGTATGTTGGGCGTACTAGGCATACATGGAGTACGCGTATGCGATCAATGCCTAAACCCTATTTTCGTGGTTTGAGCCATATTTAAGCTCCTTAACTTCCCCAAACCCATTCCCTTCTCAACCTCCACCTCGCCAACACCCTCCCATGAAAACCCTAACCCTAGTTTGAGCCTTTTGAGCAAAAGAAGGTGTTTTTTTAGTGCTTTGGAGTGTGCATGGTTCACCTTGGACAAGAAGGAACTCTTTGGAGAAGTGTTGTTTGCATTGGAGCTTGTAGATTCGGATTTTGTCCACCTTGATCTCTCTTCTAGAGGTATAAAGTTTGAATCTTGATGATGCATGTTGAGAGAAAAACTTTTAAGAAACACTTGAACAAACGTTAGTACAAGGTAGTAGTTGCGGAATAAGTTAATCTCAAGGATCAAGTTAGCTCAACAATAATAAGTTAGAAGTGTTAGATAGTTAGTTGTGGAAATGTAAAGGAAATATAAATGGCAACAAGTTATATCAAGTAAACATCAAACTGATTCGTAACAAGGTTTGCAGTCAAACACAAGTTAGTAAATGTGAACAATTTAAAATGAAGAGGATCTAGATATTAGATAAGATGAAGATTTGAGAGAATGATCTTTTTATTTCTGTATTAGATCAAAAGATTGTGAAAGTGGATATGATTACATGATGAGGGAGTCTCTATTTATAGAGTCCCAAAAAGTTGCATCTGACATAAACAATTAATATCCTACTGACTTAAGTGACCATGCAAGTTTCACTGGATAAAGCTAAGCTAACACGCTGAGTCAGTTATGTAACTAGAAAGTCTTCATCTTCTTCACTGTGGTAGAGGTTTCGGTTCACTGCGGTTGACAAAACATCTTCTATAACTGTGGTAGACAAACTTCAGTTGCGGTAGCATCTCGAATTGAGGTAGACAAACAAGACTGCAAATCATTAAGTCAAAGAGGGTCACCTTTTTTGTCAACAATTTCCACCAAAGTGACCTTTTTAACTTTTTTCTTAACTTGTTGACTTTTAGGAATTTGATAATGATCCACTATAAATTCCTTACTTTATATAGCCACTAGATTTTTCGGGTGATTTCAAACTTCACCTCTTCTGCTGTATTCTTGGATCTTTGAACCGAAGCCAAGGTGGTATCCAGTTGCTTCTTGGTCAACCGATGCATTGCGGTTACAGGTATGAAGTACTTGAGATCATTGTTGGCTTTCTTGTATACAACTCCTAACTTCGGATAATTTGTTGCTCCGAGTGACATGTCTTGATAACCTTCAGTAAAGCTTGGTGTAGGCTCGAAGTCTGGAAATTTGAACTTCTTGGCCAGGACAGGGTGAATTGTGGCGTCAATTTTCCCGAAATAGCATACTAATGCTGTAACAACCCGTTATTTCAAGTCCATGTAAACTAAATTGATTCAAATAAAGTCTAAGTTTCAATCATGTACAAATGAATTAACATTATAACAAATAAGAAATTTGGATAACAAGAATACATACTTGTATATGTTAATGTATATAATTATACATGCCTTGTTAATCATACATATTTATAAGTTATAAACACTTATATTGAAAACTATACACTTATAACTTAATATACAAGTCAAGTTAAGTTAAGGTGTTAAAGTTTAAATCACAAAATGACACACCACAATAGTTTAAAGTCCAAGAACATCTAGAAGATGTGTTCACGGTCCAACTTGTGAAACTAAAAGATGTTCACGGTTGGATAGTAAACCGCGAACACATGAAGAAACAAAAGCCAAACTGTGAACAACATCTAGAAAGGGATTCAAAACCGTAAACACCTACATTCTAGAAGCTCTTGACCGAGAACACCCTTAAAGGTGTAAACCAAATCCGAAAATCCCTCATTCAAGAAGATCTTTGGCCATGAACTCTTTTCCATGTGATCCTTTGGCCGTGAACTCTTTCCCATATGATCTTTTGGCCGTAAACAGTTCATAGGTTTATCCAAAGTTGATTTTCCCAATGTGATTACAACGTAAACATTACTCACTTCATACTTAGGAGTATCCTTCATACTTAAGATATCATATTAACAACTGAATTCATTTCACACACATTCAGTAACGAAAATACATTTCTCACTTCATATGATCTCAAGTATCTGTCACACCCCCGAACCGTCAGAAGACAACGGCGGAAACGTCCGGGGGCGGCGACGTCATGCGTAGTATCACAACAATTGTATCATAGCAATCAAAGTAAACACAACCATTACATTACAATATGAATATTTACATCTGTTTGAATACATAGTTTGTATACATCGATATAAACAAAAGATAAAGACGAGACTCCAAAATGCTCCGTTTTCTCCAAAAGCTGGCAAGGTACCTGTCTATCGTTGCCCTAAGAATACAAGCGGTTTTGAAAACGTATCAGCATAAAACTGGTGAGTTCATAAGCATGTTTTTGTGTATTGAAAACTAGTCACTGAATTTGTATAAATGGTTTCTTTCCATTATTAGTAAATGTTGTTTGTATAGAAAATCATTGTTACCAAGTTCTGAAATATGTATGCATGTTTTTTTTTCAAGAAAATCTAATATTTTCTAACATGTTTGTCGATTCTGTATGAAAAGTGTCGTTCCGTTTGAAAACCCTGGTTACCACCAATATGTAAGATATGTTTGAAAACCCTGGCTATCACCAGTACGTATAGTAGTTTTATTACTTAAAATAAAACCAAAGTTTGTGTCCCTGGAATACCCTCCAGTAAGTAGATAGGTAGTTTTATTACTTAAAATAAAACTATAGAAGAAAGAAATCCCGTAAACAAAGGTTAGTTTATACATATTGTGAGTCGTATAACCATACTAATATGACCGGTGACCTCCTTGACGTTTCTTCAGGCGTCGTACGATTACAAAATTTGTCACCCGAAGCGTGCCCGCCTAACTGTAGCTAATAGTTCAGGTGTGGGGTTGTCGGTCCCAAATAGAACTATTCATAAATTTCACGCTCTCCCTCCAGGAGACTCTGGTTATACTACCGGAGAGGATTTATTGGTACCCCGAGGGGCATAACGAAGATAAGTCTCACAATCTTGTAATAACTAGTTTACGTGTTGTTTGGTTGTTCTCGAGTTCGAAATCGCTTGTAACGGTGTAGAGTATAAATAATTATACACAAAATAATTATTTAGCAAAATACTCTAGTTTTGTATTTGTAGTAATGGATAAACTAAATCTGACATAGTTTATATGTTTGAATTTGCATGAAGTTTGAATCTGTAAGACTGGTATTGAAATCCCAAACTATACCCATTATAGTTTGAATGGTTTGTTGCATTCAAGTACTGTTTTGAAAACTATGCAATTATGATTAGAAAACGTCCCTTATGCTCCGCATATTACAAAAGGGATAATTGTATCTAAATGTTTGATGGAAAACCGTTGTAATTGCATCGGTTTTTAAGTTATGAAAACTTTTATGTTTAGCTTGTATTCCCCCCCTTGAAAACATGAAAAACTCGGAAAAGTGTAGTGGTATGAACTCACAGGTGGTTCGATGCAGAGAATTGAACTGGACGATCCTTGAGTTGATGTATGTTGCACTTAACGGAATCCTAATATCAAATAAATACATATGTGTATTTAAATTAGTGATTTCGTTAGATAAACACTTGGTTTCGGTTAAAGAATGTTATCGGGAATTGGTTGGATCGATGAAACAGGCTTTTTCCCACAAAAGAGTTGTTTACGGCCATAAAGGGAGTTTACGGCCGTGAACTGGGTTTGCGGTCCATGGGTTTACAACCCATGGGTTTGCGGTCCATAGGTTTACAGCCCATGGGTTTGCGGCCGTAAACACTTCGACGACAAGTGTGATTTTTGATGTTTTAGGGTCCTTTCTAGCCTCTTGTAATTATTCTATGCCTTGTGCAAAACTCCAAGTAGGGTTTAAAGGCCAATATTCGACCTAAAATGGAGTTTACGGCCATTGAAGGGAGTACGGCCGTAAAACCATTTCAAGTTATTGATTTGAGTCGATTTCCAGGTTAATAATCAGTGGTTTCTAGTGGATATCAAGCATATAGGGTAGTTACTTACTGAATGAGGCTTGGAATGAGATTTTTAGCCACCAAACACTAGTGTGTGTTCTTGGTGTTCTTGGTGAGAGAGAATATCTAGCAAAGAAGAAATTATATGGAATGAAACATGGATTCATCACTTAGAAGGGATTAAAACACAAGAAAGGTGAAGAATCACTTACATTCTTGAGGGTTCTTGATCAAACTCGAAATTGTAGAGAGAGAGAGAGTAGAGAGAGAAAGCTTCTTAGAGTGTGAAAAGGATTAAATGGAGGCCACTCATCCCTTATATAGTGTGAGTTTACGGCTAGGTGTGGGGGTCCACCAGGCACTGACCACAAACAGAGTTTATGGCCGTAAACTCGCTTTAGCCGTGAACTCCTCGTTTTTCGAGGAAATCGAGAGTTTTTTCGCGCGATTTTTCATTTTCCGACACGTATGTAATTATGACAATAACCCTAGTTGATTTACTTAACCCAAGAATTTGATGGGAAATTTAATAAAAATTAAATTTTATTAACAGAAGTGGGTTACAATAACGGAATAAATTTCGGGTTGTCACAGTATCAAAGTATCTACCGAGTTAAACTTCAAACTCTGAAGAATACTTCGTATCTGCATTCATAATCTATTCACTATTTGTAAGTAATCCATATGAACTAATATCATTTACCTTGTTAAAATACTAGTTATCTAATTATACCTGTAATTATGTGTAAAATATAATTAGGAAACGATTAATCACACGTATTCTATTCCAGGATTCATCGCAACCACATCAAAACCAATCAGGAACTCACACACGAGGTGAGTTCATACCTCTACATTTGCTTGATTTTTAACTGTTTTAGGGGGGATACAAGTGAAACACAATAAAGATTGTATAAATATCTAAAATTTTTTAATGTTTTTAAATTGTTATCATTATCAAAAATCGTATATTTATATATGTATAAATTATATAATTAGGATTCAATAGATTTAGAATATGTAATTTGACCCATTTCATGTTCCTTGTTTGGTTGTGGGCTTGGGGTAAAGTTATTTATTCGAATTTCTAATTAATCACAATTATATAAATATTATATTTATATAAATATAAAATGGTTTTCAAACTGTTTTAGTATTATTTGAATATAAATAGTGGATTTCAAGAAACAACACTATTACAGACTTTTACAGAAATTAACAAAGGTTAACATTATAGTATAACAAACATATAAACTATAATAAGTATAGTTTAGGGAACTTATTCATTGGTTCCAAGGTTCAGATTACAAAACAACATAAACCAGAGTACATTATAGAAAACAAATAGAATACCTTACTGAAAAAGAAACATATAAACTATATTAAATATAGTTTATGAAATATACCTACAGTGTATTTATTACAAAGTAACTTTTCATTATTCTACGCGTAATCATTAATATAACATTTGTGAGACAACCTGCACGTACTTTTCTAAGTACCCACCAACTCCTGAAATTATAACCAGAGTCTCCTGGAGGGAGAGCACGACATTTGTGTGTAGATCTATACGAGACTGACAATCCCACACCAGAGCTGCTTGCAACAGCTAGGTTGGTAGACCTGTGGTGACAAATGTCCTACCAATTGCGACTCCTGAAGAACATCATGTTTAGGCCATCTTAGGTCATCAAGCATGGTTTTAATAACTCACAATTTGGTATTAAACAAAATGATTAGTGTGTGAATAAGTAAGCAACTTTACATAGTTTTATTAATAATAAAAGTATAATACAATATTTTACAAGTATAAATAGAGAATACTATTTCAGTATAAAGAAAACATACTTTTCATGGTTTTGTGTGAACTAAACTACATTTTACTACTTCAGAGTACAGTAACTTTCATACGTTTTGCTTACAATATACCATAATAGAAAATATAGGATTTTATGGGTAAAACATGTTTACATTATCAAGGAACAAGAAAATAGATTCCAGTTACAAACATACTTATGAACTCACCAACTAAATTGATGACACCTTTTCAAAACTACTTGTATTCTTAAGGAATCATGTCACACCCCCAAACCGAGACCGCATAAACGTTCGGGGGCGGATGACATCATGTATAGTATCACAATAATTGCATCATAGTAATCAAAGTAAACACAACCATTATATTGAATAAGTAAAGCATTTACCTCTATTCAATACATAATTTTTATAACAACAAAAATGTATAACAAAAGTATAAAAGACGTGACCCTAACAGCTCCGTCTTCTCAAAACCTGCGGGTGTACCTGTCTGCCGGTTCCCTGAGAATACAAGTGGTTTTGAAAGTGTATCAACATTTAAGTTGGTGAGTTCATAAGTATATTTTTGTAATGAAAACATGTCTTTGAATCTATGAAAATGTTTGTATGTTTCTCAAGAAAATCCAATATATTTGTTAGTAATGTAAAGCAGTCTTAAACCCTAAGACCAAAGTGTATGTTCGTTACTGTATTCTGTAGTTATATATGAAAGTGTTAGTTTGTATGCCAGGTTACCACCAGTCGTATTGTATTGTATTGTTTTGTATGAAAGCCCTGGATACCACTAGTAATGTAAAGTAATGTATTATATGAAAATGTTGGCTAACACCAATATGTATAGTGTGTTGTGTATGAAAATACTGGTTACCACCAGTATGTATAGTATGATCTCGTATGAAACCCCTGGCTACCACCAGTATGTATAGTATGTTCTTGTATGAAAATCATGGCTACCACCAGTATGTATAATAGTTTTATTACTTAAAATGAAACCATGTGTTTGTATCCCTGGAATCCTCCAGTGTCGTGTATAATAGTTCCATTAATTAAAATAAAACTAATTAAAGAATTAAAATCCTGTAAACAAATGGTTAGTTATATTGTTGTGTGTTTGGTATAACCATGCTTGATGTGACCTAGTGACCTCTACGATGTTATTCAAGCGTCGTTAGTTATGACATTTGTCACCCCAGGCATGCCTGCCTAACTGTGGCTAGCAGTTCAAGTGTGGGATTGCCAGTCTTGTATAGATCTTTACACAAATATCACGCTCTCCCTCTAGGATAATCTGGTTATACTGTAGTAGGATTTAGTTCCGTACCCCCGAAGGGTACAATTGAAGTAGTGCCTCACAACCATGTATTTAAAAGTTTACATGTAGTGTTGTATTGTTCTCTTGTACTTGAAATCGTATGTACGACTTGTCGAGTAAAAATAGTTATACTTAAATAATTATTTAGTATGATACTCTTGTATTCGGAAAATAGTGTTGTATACCATAAAGTATATCTAACATAGCTTATATGTTCGTTAATGTATAAGGTTCTTGAGTTAGTAAAACTGTGTATTGAATCCTAAACTATACCTATTGTAGTTTTGTATGTATGTTCTCGTTGCATGAATTGAATTATGTAAAGGTTCTATAGTGTTCCTAAACTAAATCAACCATAGTTTGAATGTACGATATGTATTGTACTGAAAAATTTGCAATTATGGTTGTTTGTTGAAAACTACCCTTATGCTTAGCATGTTACATAAGGGATAAAAATATGTGAACATTTTTATAAAATGTAGTAAATTCTCGGTTTGTATCAATTGCAAAAGTTTTTAATCTGTTTGAAATCGTTAGTATGAAAACACAAAAGTCCTTGTGTTTTACTTGTATTCCCCCCACCCCCAAAAAAACATTAAAAATAGTGAAAATGTAGGGGTATAAACTCATAGTTAGTGTGTGCTTGCAGCTAGCTATCAAACTGAAAACAAGACCCTCGAGTTGCTGTACGTGGGATTAAAGAAATCCTAATGATAATTAAACACATAATTGTATTTAATATTAGCGGTGCCATTAATTTAAAGTGTTAGAAAACACTTGTTTTGTATTAGGAATAGTTATCGATAGTGGTTGAAGTGAAAGGAAAGGTTTTTGGTCAAGCTTAACCCGAGAACAAGGTTATCGGTTCAATGTAGTTTTCGGTTGGAAACTGTTTTCGGCCAAGAACTAGTTTTCGGCCGGAATCAAGTGTTTGGCTCTGGTGGGTTTTCGGTCCCTTGAAGATATGAAGGTTGTTCTTGCTGTTCTTGGTGAAAATATGAAGATTTGAAGGTTCCTACTTGAATGTATGAGTGTGCTTGGGAGCTTTTTGACAGAGTTTTCCGGTGAAAAAGTGGGAAAATGACTCAGTTTTCGGATGAAACAAATATATACGCTTGGGTTTTCGGCTAGAGGGTTTTCGGCCGAAAACTCCTAGCTGAACGAGTTTTGCTGATTTTCGATGAAAAACTTAGTTTTTCGAGTGTTTGTGGTTCTGAATACTTATACAATTTTTATTTATATAACTTAAATCATTGACTAACCCTCATGAGCTTAGCGAAATAAACAAAATTCAAAATTTTATTTAACGGAATTGACTTTTGTTGACTAGAAAGTATCAGGTTGTCACAAATCAGTAGACTAGTACACTTGAATTTTTGAGAAGACAGAGCTCAATAGTCTCATGTCTTTTAAACTTGTACTTTTAGTGTCATATATACTATGTTTTGAACACAGATGTAAAACATACAAATTTTTAAATACTATGGTTGTTGTACTTTGATTACTATTAAGCATTGTTGTGATACTATACATGACGTCCTCCGCCCCCCGAACGTTTCTGCCGTTCCGGTTTGGGGGTGTGACAAATTCCTTGAGAATTTCACAAGCTTTTTCACATGCAATCTTCATCTTTAGATGTTTTTTAGCTTTGATTTGAAAAACCCTTGC
The DNA here is from genome assembly GCF_002870075.4 of Lactuca sativa. Lineage (NCBI taxonomy): Eukaryota > Viridiplantae > Streptophyta > Magnoliopsida > Asterales > Asteraceae > Lactuca > Lactuca sativa. The sequence continues at coordinate 143,547,869 of NC_056628.2, forward strand.
AATTACAAAAACCTCTTCCGAGTTCATGCAGGGGAAATCAGCCTGCGTTCTGATGTAGTCATCTTCTCTCCTGGTGAGAGTATACAGAACAAAATTAGTTTTCATGAACTTCCTCACTTTATAATTCTTAACCCATTCTGGTCTGTCATTGGAACATATTTTTTCAAAGTCAGTACCATGCTTGGCATGAAACACATTTAAGTGTTCGTATTCAAGGGGGAGTCTTTAATCATCGGGAAGACTGAGATCAAATGGCTCAAAAACTGGGAAAGACTTGGAGTTTGGAGAGATTGGTATGTCCCAATATCCGTCAGATGGAGGTTCAATTCAACGTAAGTTAGGATTAGCCTATAATCTTCATCTAGAAGCCTGCAGGTAGGGTTTACCCAAGAATTGATTAAACACTCATCCATGGTTGTATCAAATCCATGTGCCCTCCATATTTGTTCAACAAACTTCGCGGCCCTCCAGTAATGATCCGAAGAAATTGTGGGCTCCAAATTTCTGAATTGCGGAGGAGTCTGTTGTGGAGATTGATGAGGATCTTGTTGTGGTGGAGTTTGTTGTGAAGTTGGTGGTTTGTCTTGTTCTTTGAAAGGAGAAGGTTGGATTCTTGGAGGAGTTTGATGAATTGAAGGAGTCTTTGAACGTGAAGGGCCTTGTTCATGATGGAAATGCGGATGAGTCTAATTTCCCCCTTATGAGGAAGTAACAATCTATTGCTACTTAAACCACTGTTTAAGAAGATCAATTTTTGAAAAAGTTTCATTAAATTGAGACTTCATTTATTCATGTTGAGAGAAGAACTTTGAGATACTCTTGAACAAAAATGGTTAGAACAAGTATATAGAGGAATAGTTAATCTCGAAGGATCTGTTAGCTCAACAATAATATTAATAGTTAGAAGTTAGTGAGTTAGATGCAGAAAGTAAAGTAATGTAAATGACAGCAATTGTTATATCAAGAATACACGTAAGTTGATTCATAACTTCGAATGCATTCAAACCAAAGTTAGTAAGAGAGATCAAACTTAGTGAAGAAGTCACAAGGACTTGCTCCGAAGAGAGATTATGATCAGATATGATGGTGAGAAGAAGATTTCTAAGATAAGTAGAAAAGATACTTGAGGATGCGTATATTATTCAGAACAAGTGAGCTCTATTTATAGAGACTCAAGTATTACAAAAGATAACTTCTAGAAGTAGCCATGCAAGGCATACTGGAAAATAGAAAGCATAAAGAAAAGACAAAAAAAGACTAAGTTCAAAAAGCTTGCTTTCTTCTGACTTCGGATGACTGCGGTAGATGCTTTCATTGCGGTAGCAAGTTGACTGCGGTTCTGGAAAGTTCAAGAGGGTCACTTTCAGTGTTCTAACAATTTCCCCCTAAGTGACCTCTTTAACTTCTATGACTTATCAAGACGAAGATGCTTGATTAGAATCCTCCAAAACTTCCTTACACTTTCTAACCAAGTGATACTCCTTAGAATTTCAAACATTACTTCTGGAGTGGTGTATTTAGACTTTTCAACTGCGGTCCGATAGATGTCAAGCTGCTTCTTTGTTAGATGATGAATAGCAGAGGTAAGGATGAAATATTTGACATTATCGGTTTTTCTTTTGAAGATGACACCGAGTTCAGGGAAGTTGGATGCACCTAAGGGTCTTTCTTCAAAGCCTTCAGAGGGCATAGGTGCTAGATCAAGTGGAGGTAACTCATGTTTCTTCGCAATGATAGGATAGATATCTGCATCGATTTTAGCAAAATCGCATACAGTATCCATCAGAAAGCTGTTGACTCGATCAAGTGCAACTTGCATCTTCGGATATTTCTCTGCCTTGCCTTGGAACACTTTTGCAATGAGGAAAATCTCCTCCGGATTCATGCAAGGAAAATCAGCTTGATTCCTTACATAATCTTGTTCCCTTCGGGTCTGAGTGTATTGGAAAAACTTTGCCTTCATAAACTTTCTGGCTCTGTAGTTTACCACTGCGGATGGTCGATCATTTAACCAAATGTGCTCAAAAGGAGAAGCATGCTTTGCATAGAATTGAGAAAGTCTCTCAAATTCCATAGGCAATCGTTTTGCATCTGGAAGGCTTTGATCAAATGGCTCAAACACAGTGAAGTACTTGGTGTTGGGTGAGATGGGGATATCCCAGTAACCATCAGTAGGTGGCTCAGCATATGTAAGATGAGGAACGTAGTCTTCATCCAACAGTCTTCGGTGTGGATTAACCCAAGAGTTGACCAGAGTTTCATCCATGACTGTATCAAATCCGCATAGCCTTCAGATTTCTTCACCAAGTTTGGCTGTCCTCCAGTCTTTCTTCCTTTGGGCGGTGGTGGGAGAATCTATTGAGCTTGGCGATGACATATGCTCCTCAAGATGTTTGAAGTGTGTGTGGGGCGGGGGGGTTTGAGGTTTCTCCGGAACGTGAGGTTCATTGTGAGATGATGATTGCGGTGAGGGAATTCTGCCAGTGATGATAGGTGGAGATTGATGTGGTGAAGTTGATTGCTGAGATTGATTATCGTGATCTGATTGATGGGCTTGATCTTCTTTTTCACTTCCCCCTCTTGAGGAAGTCCAAACCGAAGCTTCCTCAAGCCATGTCCGAAGGCCATCAATTTTGGAGAAGGCCTCCTGAAATTGAGCTTTGATAGCATCTGTGAGTTGTTGATTGGTTGGAGAGGATGATTTGAACAGCAGGCGATGAATCTCCTTAGTGAGTTGAAGGATTTCTAGGTCATGGAAGTTGGTTGTTAATGATCATTGAAGGCGGTTGATGGTGGAGTGAAGAACCGAAATGGTAGACTCATAAGCGATATGAGTTTCATCTATTATTTTTTAAGACTGAGAAGCTTGATCTTTGATAGCAGTTTGAAGATCATTTTTGATTGCATTAACCTCGGAGATAAGGCGTTCAGTGGCTTCCATGAAGTCTTTGTGGTCTGCTTTACGATTGTTGTCAAGAGATTAGATTCCCATTTCGACCTTTAAAGAGATGCGCTCAGCAGCCAGTCGTTCCCTTGCTTCTAGTCTTTCTATCCTTTCAATCAGCGACTGAGGTCTAGGAAGATCCTCGGGTTGCAGTTGAGTTGGCTTGACCGCAGTCAGGATTTGATCGAGTTTTGCCTAGAGAGATAGAAACTCTTTTCTGGTGATTGTGTTCTTCTTCTTCTTTTTGGGCTTTGAGGTGGAGTGGTGAGAACCACTAGATTCTTCACCTTCATCGAATATCATGAGGTTGTCGTAAGAAAGAGAAGGTTTGTTTACTTCTTGTACGTCATCATCATCAAGACCGAAGGTAGGAGCTGAGCTGATTGCTATGTCAAGACCTTCATCTTGTGACGTTTTAAGAACCGTAGTGGGAGGAATTTGGGTGGTATGTTGGACTGCGGATGCTGCTTGAGCTTTGAGAAGTAAATCGGCCTTCTGAGACATCCAGTCTTGAATATGAAGGATTCCTACTACATTATAGGCGTTGTTGATTGCATCAGCCCAATACTTAGCAACCACTTGAATTTCTTGTTCCTTTTGCTGTTGATGTTTGACTTATTGATCCTTTCGGGCTTGGAATCCTCTTCGAAAGGCAGCATATTTCTTGATTTCGGAATCAGTAGTTGGTTGATACCGACTCCAAGAATCACTTGAATCATCTCCGTCAATTCTTTGGTTGTGCACCAAGGTGTCCCTTGGGTTCACGGATCCTTGCACATGAGTGATCAACGTGCCTAAACCACCTGTAAATGATGGAAGCAGAGTAGGATTTCCGGAGCTTCCTTGTTCTCCGTGACCCGTGGTCACGTTTGGCCTCGGCTCCATTCTGGCATGAGCGAAAGAGATGCCCTGCGGATGGATTGGTATTTGAAGTGTTTGGGATGTGTTCAAGAGGATGGAGTCTAACTCCTCGGTAGAAAAAACATGCAGCTGGGAAGCCATGGAGACCTAAGGGGGATGTCCGGATTTATCTACTTGAGATAGAACTAGGGGGCTGTCTCCACGTTCAGATGATGATGATGATGAAACAAGCCCACATGATGAACTTGAGTGGTATTCGATGGTGGTATTGAATGGAACTGCGGCAATCCCAAGGACTACCTTATCCTGTGGAGAGGCTAAGGTATCAGTCCGGTCACGCATTTGGCTAGTGGTATTGATGGTTATTCTTTTCTTGAGGATTGAAATTGGTTTCCTATCCTCTTCTGAATCACTTAGTGATACAGTGATTGGTTTGGTTTTACGTTTCTTGGTGGGTGTGGTTGGTTTGGGAGCATCTTTCTGTGGTGTTTTTTTTTGTTTCTTTTGGATGCCAACGTCTTTCTTCTTTGAGAAAGATTAGATAGAGTAGTGGTAGAGGGGACTGCAGTACCCTCAGGGATAATGGTTGCGGATGGTAGAGGCGGGGTAGAAGGGTATGGGGCAATACCCTCCGTAGCCTTAATATGGTCTGAGACATCAGCAGTCTTAGGACCAAGAGTAGATAGAATATGATTGGGAAGCCTGCAGATTGGTCCAAAAAGAGATTGATCGGATGAGGGATTGTACCTTTTGAGATCTTTTGTAGCAAAAAGATTGATGTCATTGCCCATGGGAATGGCTGCATCGGCATGAAGATCCAGGATGCACAATGACCAGAACCTAGCAAAGGTAAGTTTTGTTGGGTTTTCCTTGCGGTGTTCCTTAGGGATATATTGATGGAAGTCATCCCTTAGAATTTTCCCATAATTCACATCATGCCCTGTGAATATGCTCCAAACAAATTCAAGAAGCTTAAGACCCATATTGTCAGTTCCTCCGGTTATGCCGGATAGGCTTCGGATGATGAAGTGGCACACATATTGCCACACTGCGGGTAGTTGATTTTTCTTGAATTCGCCGATACCCGTGATTCTTTTCTGGTATCCCATTTGGTATAGTGCAGCAGTAATATCTGCCATTAATGGGGAGAAGAACTTAATCGATGGATGAACCAGTAGATTGATGGATCTTAGGAACTTCTCCTTGGTCAGAATGACCAGCGCGTCATTCACAAGATGGAGATTCACTTCTTGAGGGTTTTGGAGTGGTCAATATGCGGAAAAAGCACACTTGAACAACGTGGAAATTGGTACGATTTCCGTAAATGCATCAAAGGGTCCAAACAGAGGGTGATTCTTGAGGAACTTGATCATGAGTTTGATGGGAGCATTATATGAAGGATGATCTTCAAATACAGCTCTGAAATTGCTGGAGGCGATTGATGGAGAGTCTGAACCTGTTGGATTTGCAGAACCTGAAGCCTTGGATTGCTTCTTGGATGCATCGGATTTCACCATTGTGAGAAAAAGAAACAAAGTTCTTTGAGAGTTATGGAGATTTTTGAGAGTTGAGAGACAATCGATATTCAGAAAGCGTAAAGAGTTGATGAAGAAGAAGAAGTGTTTATAAAGAGGGGTGAAAAATGTTTTACCCTAGGTAACGGGTAAGAAGAGGATAAAACGACGATTGGGTTTTATTAGGGGGAAAAGATGAAATATGGATTGAATCTCAGCCACAAAAACGGGTTGAAAAAGATTTTGGGAGATTTCCAAAAAGAGTTGCATTTAATGTAAAGACGGACGCATGTTTATATGTCAGGTAATCGTGGGGGTGATGGGAGAGGAAGTGGTAACGAATGTGATGTGTTTGGGAGATGGGTCGTGTTTGGGAGTGGAAAGGACAAATTAAGAATGAGCTGGATGGAAATATGCTCTTTTTGTCATCATCCCTAAAATAGGTATGATAAAGTTTTCTTTTTTTATTAAAAACGACAATTTTAATGAGAATGTTTTTTTTTTATATTTTATGTTATTTAATGAATGATCATTAAATAGCATGCAAAGTTTTTTTTATTTATTTAGGTTGAAAAACAGCATTTGTGAGAAAAAAAAACATTTTGAACAAAAGACTTCACTGGTTGGAGATGTCATCACGGATGAACAAAGGAAAGACTGCAGTGAGAAGCTGAGAGGAAAAACACTTTGAACAAAAGTTAGTAATAACAGACCATTAGGACCCCTGAGCGATACGTATGGCATATGGTTGCGGTGCCTAGACTGCGGTACCAAAACCATACATCATATGTAATTCTCAGTTAGAACCGCAACGGAGACCAAGGATGGTCTGCGGTAGCTAACAATTCAAAAAGAATTGTGGGTATGGGTTCATCATTCCCAACATTTGTAGGAGTACATTCAGTTTTGCAGAGTCAAGTGCTTTTGTAAAGACATCAACAATCTCTTCATGAGTAGGAACAAAAATGAGTTCAATATTACCTTTCAGAATATGATCTTTGATGAAATGATACCGTAACTCAATATGTTTTGTCTTGGAGTGCTGAATGGGATTATGAGAGATTGTTATGACACTTTCTGAGTCACAGTAGATTGGTATCCGCAGCATTCTGTACCCGTAGTCTAGTAATTGTGCCTTCATCCAAAGGACATGGGAACAGCAGCTGGCTGCGGCCATGTATTCTGCTTCTGTGGTAGATAAAGATACACAACTTTGTTTTCTCGAGGACCAGCTGACAAGTCTTCCTCCTAAAAATTGGCAACCACCAGATGTACTTTTTCGATCAAGTTTGCATCCGGCATGATCTGCATCAGTAAATGCTTGAAGACTGAAGTCATTTCTTGTGGGGTACCAAAGACCCATAGATTTGCTTCCTTTTAGATACCGAAGAATTTGTTTGGCTGCGGTCATGTGTGACACTTTTGGATCAACCTGGTATCTTGCACACACACCGGTTGCGAAGACAATGTCAGGTCTGCTTGCGGTGAGGTACATCAGCGAACCAATGATACCTCTATAAGTCTTGTGATCCATAGATTCACCAGAGGGATCTGCAGAGATCTTATAACCAAAGGCCATAGGGATCTTAGTAGAAGAATAGTTGTCCATTGAATATTTCTTCAGAAGTTCAGTAGTATATTTCTCTTGATGAATGAATATTCCTTGCTGAATTTGTTTGACTTGGAGACCTAGAAAGACGTTAATCTCTCTATTCATGCTCATTTGAAATTTGTTTGTCATGAGCTTAGCAAATTCATCCACCATTCCTTGATCAGATGATCCGAAGATGATATCATCCACATATATTTGTACAAGAATATGGTGAGTTCCGTTTGCTTTTCTAAATAATGTGGGATCAGTCACTCCTCTTTTGTATCCTGAAGAGACTAAGAATTCGGAAAGGGTTTCATACCAAGCTCTAGGGCCTTCTTTCAGACCATAGACAGCTTTCTGAAGCTTGTAGCAATGATCAGGGAACTCGATACTTTCAAATACGGGAGGTTGTTGAAGATAAACCTCTTCTTTTAATTCCCCATTGGGAAAAGCACTCTTAATGTCCATTTGGTGCACTTTGATGTTTTTGTGAGAGGCATAGGCTAAGAATATTCTGATTGCTTCCATTCGAGCTACCGGAGCGTATGTCTCATCATAGTCAACACCTTCCAGTTGGCTATAACCTTTAGCAACTAGCCTTGCCTTATTCCTGATGACTGTACCAGATTCATCTAGCTTGTTCTTGAAAACCCATCTGGTACCAATAATAGTATGACCTTGTGGGATGTGAACAAGTTGCCATACGTTGTTTCTTTCAAATTCTTCCAGTTCTTCTTGCATTGTAGAAATCCAATCTGGTTCCAATAAGGCTTCTTTGATAGACCGAGGCTTGACTGCGAACATAAATGTTGCATAGTGACAATGATCAGATAGATCTTTGGTAGATCGAGTTTGTATACCTGTGGATGGATTCCTAATAATTTGACCTGGTGGGTGATCCTTCGTCCCTACATGTAGACGAGGCATCAGATGATCAGCAGCTGCGGTAGAGGGAATGTTTTCAATATCAGAGGTTGCTTCAAGTGAGGAAGGAAGTTCCCCCTGGATTTGAGAACAGCCTGTTGAGTCATCCTGACTTGTTGGAGTGAGAGTGACATTTTCTTTGATATGTTCCCCCTGGATTGATGAAGGGAGTCTATCTGGAACCTGAGAGGGTTCCCCCTAGACTGCGGATGGGAGAGTGACAATTCTTGGATCAGTTCTAGTATCAATATTCTCTATGAGTTCATCATCCGAATCTGAAAGATACATTTGATGGTAATGTTTCTCTGTGGGCAGGAATTTGAACAACATCAGGTACTGGAACTTCGATGGTTGCGGCTCGATCTGGAGTAGTGCTTTCCCCCTCAACCGGAGGGGTGGAAGTATTGAGAGAAACTTCTTCCACGGTAGATGGTCCAGAGATGTCAGCATGTTGTTGTTGAGCGGTGGGAGATGTAAGAACTTCTGATAGTTTTTCCGTTTCAACCGGTTCAAAGAGATCATCATAATTGACTTCGACTAGGTTTAAGGGACCAGAAGATGCAGGAATGTCACATTCCATGATTGCGGTGGTTTCAGTGGATGAAGGGGAATTACGGATGTGAGAATCATTGAATTTCACATCAAAGCTTTCAATGATCATCCTTGTACGTCTGATAAACACTCGATAAGCAACCTTGTTAGTTGAATAACCAAGGAAGATGCCCTCATCAAACCTCAGTGCAAATCTATTAAGCTGATCTCTGTTGTTGACCACGAAACATCTACACCCAAAGATATGAAAGAAACGAACATTCGGCTTGCGGTTGTTAAGACCTTCGTATGGTGTTTTGTTGAGACGTTTGCACACAATGCTTCGGTTCTGGACAAAGCATGCAGTTGCTACAGCTTCAGCCCAGAAGTAGAGAGGAAGATGGGCGAAGTTAAGCATGGATCTGGCTGCTTCTACTAATGTGCGGTTTCTTCGTTCGACGACACCATTTTGTTGCGGAGTGTAGGATGCTGAGAAGTTGTGAGAAATACCCTTGGACACCAAGAAACTATTGAGAAGATGATTAGTGAACTCAGTTCCATTATCACTGCGAATGCGTCTGACTGGAAGCTTGATCTGAAGTTCTATTTCTTTGATGAAGTTGATAAAGATCGACGGTGTCTCTGATTTGAGTCTGAGGAAGAAGACCCATGTAAAGCGAGTGAAATCATCAACAATAACCAATATGTATTTTTTGTGGTGAAGACTGGCTACAGTTGAAGGAACGTAGAGATCAATGTGTAAAAGTTCCAGAGGCTCTGAAATAGATGAATCCATTATTAGAGGGTGACTTGCTTTGACTTGTTTTCCACATTCACAGGCTGGACAGAGAGTATCGTTGTTGAATTTGAGAATAGGAAGACTGCGGACTAGTTCACCAGTGACTAGATTGTTGATGTATCTGAAGTTGAGATAAGCTAGCTTACGGTGCCATAACCAGCTGACTTTGGATATAGCTTTAGAAAGAAACATAGCTGCGGTTTACCAATGATGAGAGAAATATCCAGAGGGTACATTGCACCTTCGGAGCGAGACTTGATTAAGCAAGTGCTTCGGTCACCCGTCATTATGTAATAGAATTGATCATCAAATTCCACTCGATGGCCTGCTTTACATAGTTGGCCAACACTGATGAGATTTTGTTTAAGAGTTTCTACATAAGCAACCTTCTGAATGGAAAAGGTCCCCGTGGTGAGAGCACCGTAGCCTCGTATGATGCCATTTGCATTGTTTCCAAAAGTGACATTTCCACCATTGCATATAGGCCTGAAATCCCGAAGGTATTCTAACCTTCCGGTCATGTGCAAGGAGCAGGCACTGTCGATCAACCATTCTTCTTCTTGATCCTCCTTGCACAATGCCTACAAAGTTAAGTGGTTAATTTGGGCAACCAAGTGAGTTTGGAGCCCGAGGTCACATACGATGTTTTAATCGATGCATGATGTGAGGTTGCAGGGACAGGTTTTAAGTCGACTTTCAAACCTAGTTCTGGGTGTTTGAAAATCTTTGGAGTTTTGTGAGATTGCAAGTAATTATTAGAATTGACCCTGAAATCCTGGGTGTTGAAATTTTTTTGAATTCTTTTACATTGACACTGACAAGAGAACTTTTTGTCATTTTTCCTGACCTTTGATCTTGTCGGAGGTTTTGAAGATAAAGTATGTTTTTGTCCATTCCGAGGAGTATCAGATTTGACCTTTTTGTTTGTGTGTTTTGAAAAGGTGTTTTGTGCAGGTCTAACAGGTGTGAAGACATGTGCTGACCTTTTGTGATGTGTTTTCTTAGACGTTTGAAATGATTTTTTGGCTACCGGAGTTGGCAAAATTCCTTTCCATTTTTGGGACTGTGATACTGAAATGGCTGGAATAGGTAAGATACCCTTCCATTTTGGGTCATTAACAGAATAGATTTGAAATCCATTTGAACGAAAAGACTTATCCTCATGTTTGGATTGTTTTTGAGTATTGTCAGAAACAGTGAACTCCTTTCTTTTTGTTTTCTTGGAAATAGTTTTCTTGAAATGATAATTTGATAAAACAGACTTCTTAGGACCTTTTGATTCAGGACGTTTCACTGATTTCTTAAATTTTGAGCAAATTTCTCGTTGCTTGCCACGAGAGTGAAATTCTTCTTTAAAAACTCTTTTTGCTTCGGTCTTAGGAAAACTGCAGTCAGTGATATTTAATTGCGGTTTCCTACAATATTTAGAGGTTTTTGAAAAATAGTAACATTGACCAAACTCAAAATTTTCAATTGGTAATTCATGATTAATTGGTTTAATGATAACAGAAGTCTTGACTTCAATCAGTGGAGTAGTGTTTTGGACTACCGCAGAGTAAGTCTTGGCGAAAACTTCTTTGGGACAATTGATATTAGGTAATCGGACAGATTACAGTATGTGACTGCAGTCAGAGATACTGCGGTCGGACTGTAAGGTTGGAAAGTCTAAAGAGACTTCAGGACTTTCAATAACAATTTCCTCATCAACTACGGATGATGTCTGAGAATCTGTGTTGTTGACATGAGTAGAAGATTCAGGGATAATTTCTTCTATAACACAATTATTACTCAAATCATGAAGTTTTCCAAAGTGGGCTTGGATATCCTCAGGAAATGTTTTGTTATTGACTGGGAATAAGAAATTGCGGTCTGGTGGGACATAGGGACGTTCCAGTGTGAATCGAGGTGATGAGTCCGTTGCGGTTGGGTAACCATTGGACCAACCCTAGTTAAAAGTGTTATCAACATTCCCATTATTGACAAGATTCTCAATGGCCTCTGTTTCATTAAACAAATTTCAATTAAAAGATTTAAACGTACAATTTCATTTTGTGCTAGATCTCTTTGATTTAAAGCTATTTCTAATTGAGTTTCACTAAGCATTCTAACATCCTTTTCTAACATTAAATCCTTCTCTAACATTTCCATTTTGAGTCTCTTACTGTCCAAAAGTCCTCTAACATGGAACATATCCTGCGAAGCGATGTTCTTCTCATCTAGGGCTTTATTGTAGTCTGTAAGGACGGCAGCACAAGTGTCATTGAGTGTGTCTATGAAAGGTTGACAATCATGCATGTTGTAATTTAAAGTTTGAATCATGAGTTTTACCTGTTCCACAATGCTGAGAGTTCCATTTTTAGCCATATAGCAATGGTTCTTCTTTGGATTGGATGAGCCATCTTCATCAAAAGTTGCTACCATACAGATCTTGCCTTTTCCTTTGCTAAGAATATCTTCATCTTCATCTCCTGATGACCACACTTGATGATTCCTTTTCACTTGAGCAACGTAGGCCTTTCCCTTTTCTTTATCTTCTAGTTCTTGAGCCATTTGAAGATAGAAGGCTCTATCTTTTACTACATTTTCCTTGCAATCTTTGGCAAAATGGTTTTCCTTGTTGCATTTTGACATATGACGACATCACTCTTGTCTTCTATAGAGGTACCAGAGTCAGTTGATTAGGACTGCGGTGGTACTTCTTTTGACTGTGTCTGCTGAGACTGCGGTGTAGGAAGAGGTTTTCTGGTGGAACGAAAGTGATTGTTGAAAGGTGGTTTATTAAATTGTTGGTTTTTGTGAAAAGAAGGTGGTAAGCGATTGAATTTCTGACTAATAAGAGCAATGGCATTCTGAAACTCTTCTTCGTCGTCATATTCTGAGTCAGCTTCATATGACTGTAGTGAAGAGTCATATGAGGTGGGATAGGTTTGAGTGTGAGGTGATTGGGCTACTAATGCAAGTGGTCCTCTGAAGTCTGAGCAGTCCTTGAGTACAGTGGACTCTTGAGCTTGCAATTCTCCATAAAGTTTATAGATAGATAAGGAATGAATCTTCCTGTCACCTTGTACAATCATTTTGGCTGTTGTCTAGTGTCTTCCTAAGCCATTAAGAAACTGCAGATTTGTTTCATGATTGCTGCGGATGGTACCCGCATTCGAGAATTTTGTGACAATCAAGTTGAACCTTTTAAATGAATCTTCCAAAATTTCACCGGCGTAGGCTTTGAAATTATTGAATTCGTTGAGTGTTGTAGTGAGCTTCTTGTCTTGAGCCTGCTTTGAACCTTCATACAAATTTTTGAGAACCTCCCAAATCTCCTTTGCTGATTTGCAGTTTATCATGATGTCGAAGTTATCAGGAGCAACTCCACAAGAGATTTCATAAAAGGCAATAGCATCACTTTCCATTTTGTCTAGATCATCTTTTATGGGACGATTCAAGGCTGGTTGACCTCCTCCAAGTCTTGCTGTGGCTCCATCAGTTTAAACAGGGGTAAGGACTCGAACATGGGATCCTTCTTCTATTGATCTCCAGACGTCTCTACCAAGTCGTCTGAGATATCTCTCCATCCTTTGAGACCAGTGGTGATACTCGTTTGCAACCAGTATAGGGGCTCGATTGGAACCACCAACACCGTTGGAAACATTCAGTGATAACAATTGCGCCATTTGAAATTTTGTTTAGAAATGAGCTTTAGTGGTATAGAGGGCTCTTTGAAAAATCAGAGTTCCGATATTCAAAAAGCAACCACTCTGGCTCTGATACCAATTGTTGAGAGAAGAACTTTGAGATACACTTGAAAAAAAATGGTTAGACCAAGTATATAGCGAAATAGTTAATCTCGAAGGATCTGTTAGCTCAACAATAATATTAATAGTTAGAAGTTAGTGAGTTAGATGCGGAAAGTAAAGTAATGTAAATGACACCAATTGTTATATCAAGAATACACGTAAGTTGATTCATAACTTGGAATGCATTCAAACCAAAGTTAGTAAGAGAGATCAAACTTAGTGAAGAAGTCACAAGGACTTGCTCCGAAGAGAGATTATGATCAGATATGATGGTGAGAAGAAGATTTCTGAGATAAGTAGAAAAGATAGTTGAGGATGCGTATATTATTCAGAACAAGTGAGCTCTATTTATAGAGACTCAAGTATTACAAAAGATAACTTCTAGAAGTAGCCATGCAAGACATACTAGAAAATAGAAAGCATAAAAAAAAGAAAAAAAAAGACTAAGTTCAAAAAGTTTGCTGTCTTCTGACTTCGGATGACTGCGGTAGATGCTTTCATTGCGGTTGCAAGTTGACTGCGGTTGTGGAAAGTTCAAGAGGGTCACTTTCAGTGTTCTAACAATTCACAAAGCTGATGTTGGGAATTTCTTTGTTGAAGAGTAATTGATAGATTCTCATGGTAAGCCTTAGGATCTGATCAATACTTGAGTATTTAGTTAAGGATCTCCGTAAGTCGTTGATGGTGTTCTGTAGGACCGCAATACTGGATTCATAGGCATTATGAGTTTCTTAGACCAACTTGTTGGAGTGAATGGCTTGTTCTTGAAGACATAATTTGAACTCATCCTTCAGTGCAATTATTTCCTTGATGAGCTTTTCCACAGTTGAGAAGAACTCCTTGTGATTAGCAGTTCGACGATTATCCGCATCTCGGATTCCCATTTCAATCTTGAGACTAACTCTTTGAGCAAGCATCCTTTCCCTAATCTCGAGGGTTTCCACACTTTCCATTAGAGATTGCGGTGTAGGAACTTTGATATTATGTGGTTCTTTAGTCGTGACTGTGGCCAGGATCTGATCGACTTTGGCCTGGAGTCAGAGAAATTCCTTTCTTGATAGGGCAATCTTCTTCTTTTTCTTCGCTTTTGGTTTGGAAGTGGAGTGTTGAGATCCACTTGAATCTTCATCTTCAAAGACCATCATAAATTTTTCTAAGTGGGGAGGCTGTTGAACATCTTCTAGATCAATGTCATCAAATCTGAACATTGGGGCTGAGCTTATCTCGATTGTGGTGCCGTCGTTGTTGGAGTCATGAATTTATGCAATTGGGGGAGGTTTGGAAGTGCCAACAGTATTCTCCATTTGTTGAGCATTTTTAAATGTTGCCTCCATGGTTGATACCAATTGTTGAATTGAAAGGATATCATGGACTGTTTTGGCATTGTTGAATTGAGCATTTTTCTACAGTATGAATATCCTTCTCTTTTGTTGTTGTTGTTGTTGGATTTCTTGAGCTTTCCTTGCTTGTACTTCTCTTTTAAACACGTCAAATTTCCTGAGTTCGGACTTGGTACATGGACGATATCGAGACCAAGAATCATTAGTATTGTATCCGTCAAATCCTTGTCGCGCCAAGGTGTCCCTCGGGTTCGTGGTTCCTTACACAATTATGCTCCCCTTGCCTAGACCACATGTAAGTAATGTTGGCAGAATAGGATTTCCTGAGCTTCCTCTGTCTCCTTGACCTCAAGTCAAGTCTGGCCTCGACTCAGTTCTGGCTAGGATGAAGAAGTGCCATGTGGTGCAGTAGGTGTTTGTAGTGTTTGTGTGACACAAAGTAATATTTAGTTCAACTGCTCAGGATAAAAAAGGTGCTAATGTGATGCCCTAGAAACCTTAGGGTGACTGGGGGTGTGTCTCCAAGATGAGATGAAATAGATACACTTATTGTATCTGAGTGGTGAGATAGGGTGTGGGTGGGTGTGTTTGTGGTGACTCCAATGACTACTGGAGTCTTGTGAGAGACTGCGTTATTAGTCGTGGTTCGCATATGGATTTTACTGGGAGTGAGTTTGAGTTTCTTTCTTCTGAAGACATCTCCAAATCTTGAAGACTCATGAGGAGTGTTATCTAAAACATTTACTGGGGGGTCTTGAGACTTTGAAGGAGAGTGATGAACCACAATAGAGGATTCTGCGGTTTTGGACTTGCATTTTTTAGAGGGAGTAACTCCCTTTTTCACAACGTTTATTGGGGCCAAGCAGATTGGTCTACGGTAGTAGGGGACATGTGTTGCGGTAGAGACTACAGTAGTATAAGGAACTTGTTTTACGGTAGGGGATGAGGTAGACTGACTCGGTCTTGGTGGGGAAGAGTGGTATGGGACAATACCACTCGTAGCCACATTACAATTAGCTACTTAAGATTTGTGACTCCAATGGACTCCAAGATATACATTGGCAAATGTCTAAGGGGTCCAAAAATAGTTTGATCTTTAGAGGCTGTGTACCTTTTCAGATCGCGAGTTGAAAACAAGTTTGTGTCATTGCCCATATCCAGCTTGGCCTCCTTATGCAAATCAAAGATGAAAATAGACCAGAATTGGGCAAAATTAAGCTCAATAGCATCTTCTTTTGGAGCCTCCTTGGGGATGTATTGTAAGAAATCATCCCACAATATTTTCCTATACTTCACTATGTTCCTTGTGTAGATACTCCAGACCAGTTCCAGGAGCTTGATTCCAATGTTATCAGTTCCACCAGTTCTTCCTGAAAGACTCCTGATGATGAAAAGGCATACAACTGCCAAATTGCAGGAAGCTGGTTCTTCTTGAATTCACCAATTCCCTTAAGCCTCTTCTGGTGACCCATTTGGTACAGAGTAGATACCACATCATTTGGGCTTGGGGAGTAAAATTTTGTCGAAGGAAGAACCCTAAGATTTATTGAATGTAGAAACTTGTCTTTTATGAGCACAACCAGTGAGTCATCCACCAGATTGAGATGAACTTCTTGTAAATTGTGGCTTGGTCGAAAAGCAGAGAAACCAGACTTGAGCAGAATCGTCATTGGAACTACTTCAGTGAAAAAATTAAACACGCCATACAGTGGGTGTTTTGGGAGAAACTTGATCATCAACCTTATTGCTTTGTTGTAAGAAGGATGATCTTCGAAGATGGACCTGAAGTTGCTTGAAGTGATGGATTGTAAGGTCCTAAAAACAGATCTTAGCCATGATCAAGCAATTAATCAATCAAAGTAACAAGAATTGGAGTAGAAAAGAATTAAATCAAGCTTGCACACATTTAGTTAATAAAACGTCTGGTACAACTCAAATACACCTGGTCGTGAACAGTAAGACGAACAACCTGACAAATGACTTAGACAAGCCCTATATATAGGGAACATTGGCCGCAAACTGGGTTTACGGCCATAAACACCAAACTGTGCCGTAAATTGCCAAACACCCCCAAAATACACAATATTGACTCAATGGACCCTATACAATAGAAATCCTAGACCAAATCACCGACTGGACCCTTCAATCTCCCCCTTGGTTTGGGGCTAGCTTAACTTAGTCCTTGTCGACAAGAAGAACATCAAAATCGCCCATCGCCCCATTCCACACCCTTTTGTTAATGATGTCGGCAACCATAGATGTATACTCCTTAACAGCTGGCTCAAAAATTTCTTTTGCAACTTTGATTTGATCTAGGTTCAACTAATGAATATCCCTTTTCCTAAACTGAAACATATCCCTTTTGTCTTATAAATAAATACATCCATCTTGAAGCTTTATGACAGTGAAGGCTGTAGTTTCATCGAAGACCCAGTAAAGCATGGATGACAAATATCCATCTGGATAATTCTGAAGTATGGGAATTTGTTTTACTTGACTTGTAGCAGGCCACATCACATTCCGAAGAGGAAGATTAGTTTTGGAATCAAGAACACTTGGGTAAAGTTTGATGATAGACTCTGAAGTCTTCATTGAAGGAAAGCCTCTAACCACTTGATCTTCCAAAAATTGCTTGAATTGTGTTGCCTTGGGATTTTGGGAGGGATTTGCAAAAGGAGCTTTTGACAATTCTGAAAGATCAACCCTGGTCCAGGAATTAAAATCATGAATATCTTTATAGAGTTCTGTGTTTCCACTTTTGTGTCTCACGAGCCACATGTTTAGAGTATCATGAAAGCCCCATGAAACGATTCCGGACCTGTCACCATATATGTCTCTAAAACGTTTTTCTTGAAGATCTGTGACGGTGATTTTAGGTTGATCCCCAGGAGGATTTTGATCCGAGCTCCTTTTGAACAAGAGTTGACCTTTCTTAGCTGCTTTGGCCAATCTGGCACGCTTCAAAGCTACGACATTGGGAGCTTGAATTGGTTCCACATCAAAACAATCAACAACTCGTGATGTTTGTACAGGTGGTGGTACGACGGGGGGAGCTTGAGATGGTAGATACATCCTCGACTCATCAACAGAGGACTTAAACTTGTCACCAAGTACTTCTTCCAGCTTCCTTTTCAAATCAAAATAACTAGCTGTGAGGAGACCAAAGTGGGTCTGAAGATCAAAGATCTGTTTAGTCTTTAAAGTCTTATCCTCTTCAAGATCAGAAACTTGAATCTTGAGGTTGGTATTTTCACTCATAAGATCAGCCACTTGAATGTCAAGCTCAATGTTCTTTTGATTAAGTACGTTTATTTCCTTTTGAAGCTCAATAATAGAAGGATTGTCTTCTCGACTTCTCCTGAGTAGCCTTCTCTGATAGAAATTCCTTTGGCTTCAGGAAAGGGCACTGAGCTTTGTTCTTTAGCTAGAAATTGATCAAGCCTCACAGAGGCAGCATAATAATCAACTTGAGGAGGAGAAAAATTTGTTGGTACAGAGGAACCACCAACATCAAATGTGGTGCTAGGTCCTTTAAGAGTTAGTCCAGATGGGTCAGCTGTAAGAACAGGTGTTGGATGAATGGGGAGACTTTGAGATGGTTCAGTTATCAACACACCAGGTCTAGGGTCAAGTCTTCTTCTTTTAGTAGGAGGTGAGGAGGTCATAGTTGTTATGGGATCACTTGCAGTAGGCTATGAGGTAGGAAGAATAGTAACAAGGGGAGGAATCCCTAAAACTGTCTCCTTAGGAGTTGAATCATCAGCCATCTGCTTGGATGTAGCAGGCACGTTCTCGAGAGCATCTTCAGTTTCTCGTATCTCCGTTGCTGGATGAACAACATCATTAATACTGTCAAAGAACACGTCAAGGTTTTCATTTGACAAAAGGTTCTCATTGCTTCCAAAATTCAGTGGAATTTCATCCCTGTCATAACCAGTAAGATCAAGATCTTCAAAAGAGTGTTCAACATTCGCAGATATAGTCTTCTTTGCTACTTCGCTGTAATTAGTTTGAACGTGAACAAATGTCAAGTCATGTTCTTCAGCCATAAAACACTGGGAGTAGCTTCCTTCTCATGATCTGACACCGTTATAACTTCATCATCTGAATACACTTGCTCAAATGAAATATGCTCAGAAGATTCTTTATCAGAAGACCCGTGAGATTCGGATGCTTCAGTCAGTTCAGCAAACTTTCCAAATTTCACCAAAGGAAACCTCCCTTGAAATACAACTTTACCCTTGTGGTTCTGTTTAATCAACCCAACAATGTGTGGGCCAAGGGATTTCATATCTAGGGTCTCTCTTTCTTTAGCCATCTCTAGGAATTGCAAGTCGAAAAACACACAAATAACCAAGGATACATCAAGAAAGTATCTCTAGTCTTCGCGTTGATATTCACAACGAATTCATCCAGAATAAACCTTGAAAAATTGAAATTCATCCCTTCTGCTAGCGTGGTGATAGCTCATGTGTTTCTCAAAGAGATTTCATCCGCACCAGTCAGTCTACCAGATCTACAGGTCACAAAGGGGTGAGCCAAGAATCTCTAGTAAGGTGGTAGGAGTCTCTTTATGGTGGGAGGAAAAACGCCTTCGTAGCCCATTTTGTTCAGAACTCCTTGAACTTCATCAACAACAATCTCCACAGGGTAAGTTGGTTGATCATCAATTTGTAACGCATCTCTAATGATTTGCTATGTGATTATAATTTTGCATCCTTTCACCTCAGCCTCAATGAACACAGATCAGTCATTTCCTCTTTTCATCTGGGCAGACATCCAAAATTCCTTAATAATTTCTTGATACACAATAGGACTCACGGTGAGATCATTGGACAGACAGCACTCCTTTAGTCCATGAATCATTGATTTGAACTCTCCATGAGCAGTAGGAGGTTCCACCAGCAGGATTGCAAGATTGTGACTGTCTGCGAACTTAAGACTTGCCATTTAAACTGCATACAACGGGCCAAGTGAGAAAACACAGTAATTAAATGATATAAAATCTATGTATTTTTCAATCAAACAGTTTAATCTTTGGCCTTAAGATACAAGTCAACAGGGAATTGACCAAAATGAAATTGTTAACAAAATAAGCATATACGACCATAAACAGCTTGACTGTACACGACTTGGCCGTAAACAACCTGGCTGGACACGACTTGGTGTAACAGCCCGGAATTTCAGGTATTGTTATAATTATGTTTTTGGGTGTTTTAAGAGGGGACTCGGCGAGTTGGAGCCTAGACTCGCCGAGTAGGATCGCGGATCTGGTCGCGGGTTCGCGACTGGACTCGACGAGTCCGGATATGGACTCGGCGAGTCTGCGCTGTTTAGCGAAAACCCTAACCGTTCAGGTTTGGGACGTATATGAGGGACTTTATGGCCGTCATTGTTCACCCTAGCCTTCTGAGAGAAACCCTATTTCGATTGTGAGCATCTGGAGCAAGGTTGAAGACCATTGTTGATTTTGGAAGTGTTGTTTTGCAAGGAAGAAGAGGCTTGGTTAAGGGAACAACAGGAGAAGCCACGTTCTGAGGATTTGGGGACACAGAGAGCACGTTATTCAGGTAATATTTCGAGTGCATTCCCTTATGTTGATGTGTATATGGATTTAGGGTTTATGGAACCCTTTTGTGGCTAGATTGAATGTTACCTTAGTCCCCCAAACGATTGGAACCCTGTATTGGGACCTTTGGAGGTCCAGAATGTCCCATGCCTGAGCATTTCGGGAATCGATGGAGGTTTTGGATTGGAATCCTTATGCCTTAGGTCAAAATGTAAATTATGAGTCATGGGGTGTATTATGAGCACCGAAATGAGGACCTTACGTGATGAATCAGTCTAGGAAGGCCAGACCTATGAATGGTCGAAACAGTTCTGACCTTAGAAAGCAGTTTGAGCGGTTGCATGGCATGGACTCGCCGAGTTCGATGAACAGACTCGGCGAGTAGCTTGAAGATTAACTGGAACTCGTCGAGTTGTTCTTCAGACTCGGCGAGTTGAGTCGGGGTGGCCCCGCGATTCTTCCAGGAGGAACTCGTCGAGTCAAGGAGGATACTCGACGAGTGGAAAGGGAATCTTAGAGAATTGGTGAGGACGTCTAGACTTGCCGAGTCGCCCTAGCACTCGCCGAGTCAGGTCAAGCTGACCGTTGACCGTTGACCGTTGACCAGAGTTGACCTATGTTTGACCTATTAGGGATAGTCAAACTTAGAAGATAGAAGTGTTAATAAGAGATGTATGATGTTATAGGAAGATTGTAGCTCGGCGGATCGAGTACGAGTGACTTCGGGATTTGCTAGCTTTCGACATTCACGAGGTGAGTCTTCTCACTATACTGTACCCGGAAGGGTTTGACTGTGTGACCGGAAGGTCAGATATGATATGTGATATATGTGCTATATGTGGTAAGTTATTTGTTATACGTGCTATGTATGTTATGGGCCGGAAGGCGATTATGTTACGGGCCGGAAGGCATTATGTTATGGGCCGGAAGGCGATTATGTTATGGGACGGAAGGCGTTGTGCTATGGACCGGAAGGTCGGCGTGGGTAAGACTGGAAGGTTTACCCAGCAGGGACGGAAGTCCCCTGAGACACATGGACTGGAAGGTCAGGGCCTGGAAAGGCGTATGTGCGTAAGTTGTATATTGGGGAACTCACTAAGCATTTATGCTTACAGTTGTTATGTATGTGTTTCAGGTACCAGCGAGGACCGTGGGAAGGCGCCGGCGTGATCTGTACACACTGAAGGATGTTTTGTGATCTTGGGATTTAGACAATTTGTATTTTAACATGACACTTGAGATGTTTATGCTTTGTTTTGAATGAAAATACTATATTTTGAAACGAAAAATTTGTTTGAAAATTTACGTTGTTACAATTGGTATCAGAGCCTTGGTTTGAGGGATTCGGGTGCACCTTCGGGCGTAACTGAACTCAAACCGAGGATTTGAGGAAAATTTTGAAAAATAAAGGCATAAACTTTTATAAATGATTTTGTGGTAAACAAGAAAGAAGCAGTGTGTACGATCAGTCAGCGCCTGAATAGTAAAGATCCCCAAAATACCTTACAATGTTATGTTATGAGACAAGTTATGATATGAATTGTTATGCATGCTAGAAGACTAGGTATTCATGATAGGACTAGAGTGGCCTGATTTGTGATGCCTTAGTCTAAGGAAGTTTGCCGATATGAGATGCTTGATAGCGTGCAGGTAGATAGTGCATATCAAAAGTAGAGTACTCACTATCCGGGGTTTGGGGAGGAAGATTTGGGATGAATGCTGATGCGGTGTGGTCGGTAGTATTGGGCCCGTACTACCGAAGACACCGGGTCAGTGGGAGACCTAAGTAAGAATCCCTGGATATCAGAGACTGAGTAGGGTTGCGTTATCAAGTGCGATTATACTCGATGGAGTCTCTGATAGTTTCATGTTGTATTTCAGAGACATCATGGTTAGACCACGCCACGGAGCGAGTTCGAGCAGTGTGAGTGACGAGGAGATTCGTCAGATGATTCATGAGGAGGTAGCTGCAGCGATCCGGGCTGAGATTTCGGAGATGTTTGGGTCTATTAGGACCACTTTGATGGAGAATTTTGAGGAGCGGTACGCCGCATTGACTGAGGCTGCAGCCGCTGCAGCTACCACAGCCGTGGCCGCTGCCAGGCCACAGGGGGGTGACTCGTTGCTGTTTAGGGAGTTCAGCAACACGAAGCCACCTGAGTTTGATGGGACGCAGGATCCGATTGCTGCGATGAGGTGGATTGCGGATATTAAGGGGTGCTTCTATACTTGTTCATGTCCGGAGCATCCGAGGGTACGGTTCGCTTTGAACTAGCTCCGTCTGGGAGCGAAGGATTGGTGGAAGTTCATGACAGCGAACTTCACTTTGGCAGAGATTTCAGCAGTGACATGGGAGGGGTTTATTTCTATGTTTAGAGACGAGTACGTTCCCCCGGTGGAGAGGGAACGATTGGTTCAGGAGTTCTTGACCCTCAAGCAGGGTACTAATTCGGTTGCGGTGATCACGCGGAAGTTTCATGAGAGGGCGATGTTCTGCCCCGAGCTAGTGTCTACAGAGCAGGCTCGGATGAGCCGGTAGTTGGGGTGTTTTGAGGAGGGATATCCGGGAGTTTGTGTCAAACTCCACCTATCATACCTTTGCTGAGCTTCAGGCGAATGCCAGGAAGCGCGAGATCGAGTTGGAGACCTAGGCCAGGGAGGAGGCTGAGTCTCAGCTGGTGGACCGGCGGCCGGCTCAGTCTCAGCCGGCAGCCAAGCGGACAAAGTCCGCCGATTCGAGGACGGGAGGTTCGAAAGGCCGCACTTGCGGGAAATGCGGCAAGAATCATGATGGGGCATGTCGATCTGGTGCTTGCTACAAGTGTGGCAAGGAGGGGGCACATTGCTAGGGATTGCCCCAAGGGGTTTACGGTTTGCTTTCATTGCAACCAGACAGGCCATCGGAAGGCCGAGTGCCCTCAGCTTCTTCAGGGATCTGCACCTACTGCCAGAGCTACTGCGACTCGACCGGTGAAGGCCGAGGCCCCGAGGGCTCGTGGGAGAGCCTTTCAGCTGACTGCGGAGGAGGTCCGCGCTGCACCCGATGTTGTGGCAGGTATGCTTTATTTCATGTATTTATTTTGATGACGAGATGTTATGCTTATGTTATGATATGTGTAGGTACTTTCCTTGTGAACTTTGTGCCTGCTTTAGTGTTATTTGACTCGGGTGCGAGTAGGTCCTTCGTATCTTTAGCTTTTAGTCAGCATATCAGCGTTAGTCGTGAGTCGTTGAGTCGGCCTCTGAGAGTTTCTATAGCTGACGAGAGAGTGATTTGTGCCACGGAGGTTCTCCGGGGATGCGTGCTAGAGATTTTCGGGGTTGAGTTTCCGATTGACCTGATTCCTATTGCGATGGGTGATGTCTGTGTCATTGTGGGCATGGACTGGTTGAGCCGATTCGGCGCCGTCATCGACTGTGAGCGTCAGTTGGTGACTATACGAGACCCTAGTGGGGGAGTTCTTTCGGTGTACGGCGAGGGTACCCGTTCGGGATCAACCTTTTGTTCGGCCGCTAGGGCGAGGCAGTGTCTACAGCAGGGCTGTAAGGGTTTTGTGGCGTATGTGATGGATACGCGGGAGGGTTCCGAGGGACCGAGATCAGTTGAGGAGGTCCCAGTGGTGCGTGAGTTTCCAGATGTGTTCCCCGAGGAGCTGCCGGGAGTACCTCCTGTGAGGCAAGTAGAGTTTGGTATCGATCTGGTTCCGGGGGCCGCACCTATAGCTAAGGTGCCTTATCGTCTTGCACCTCCAGAGATGCAAGAGTTGTCCTCGCAGCTTCAGGAGTTGCTGGGGAAGGGATTCATTCGGCCGAGCAGCTCGCCGTGGGGAGCACCTATTCTGTTCGTCAAGAAGAAGGATGGTTCACACCGGATGTGCATTGATTACCGGGAGTTGAACAAGTTGACGGTCAAGAACCGTTACCCATTACCGAGGATCGATGATTTATTCGATCAGTTGCAGGGAGCATCTTGGTTTTCCAAGATCGATCTGAGGTCGGGGTACCATCAGGTGAGAGTACGGGATGAGGACGTCCAGAAGACAGCGTTTAGGACGCGATATGGGCATTATGAGTTTGTGGTGATGCCTTTCGGGCTCACCAATGCCCCGGCTGTGTTCATGGACCTCATGAACAGGGTATGCAGGCCGATGTTGGATCGGTCGGTGATTGTATTTATCGACGATATTCTAGTGTATTCGAGATCTAGAGAGCAGCATGAAGAACATTTGAGGGAGGTCCTTGGGGTTTTGAGATCGGAGAAACTTTATGCAAAGTTCTCCAAGTGTGACTTCTGGTTGCGGGAGGTCCAATTCCTAGGACATGTTGTTAATCAGGAAGGGATATTGGTCGATCCGGCCAAAGTTGAGGCGATGATGAGTTGGGAGGTGCCGAAGTCACCCTCTGAGATCAGGAGCTTCCTTGGGTTGGCAGGGTATTATCGAAGATTCATTAAGGACTTCTCCAAAGTTGCAGTGCCACTCACTAGATTGACCCGAAAGGGGGTTGCATTCTCATGGGGACCCGAGCAGCAGACCTCCTTTGAGACACTTCGCCAAAGGTTGTGCGAAGCCCTGGTATTAGCTCTCCCGGAAGGGATGGAGGATTTTGTAGTATATTGCGATGCATCGATTTCGGGGCTGGGTGCAGTGTTGATGCAGAGGGGTCATGTGATAGCTTATGCGTCGAGGCAGCTGAAGCCTCATGAGGCGAGATATCCCACACATGATTTAGAGTTGGGGGCAGTAGTGTTCGCTCTCAAGATTTGGTGTCACTACTTGTATGGGGTTCGATGTACGATATACACGGACCATAAGAGCTTGAAGTATTTGATGGCTCAGCCCAACCTAAATATGCATCAGAGGAGGTGGTTGGATGTGGTCAAGGATTATGATTGTGAGATCCTGTACCACCCAGGCAAGGCTAATGTGGTAGCCGATGCATTGAGCCGCAGGGCGGAGAGCACTCCACTGCGAGACGTATGTTTGAGATTGACTGTGATAGCCCCAGTATTGGATGCTATTCGTGGGGCACAGGCCGAGGCTGTGCAACCAGAGATGCAGAAGAGAGAGCGGGTCGTTGGTTTGGTTTCAGAGTTCGTTACGGATGGACGAGGGCTTATGACGTTTCAGGGTCGGATTTGGGTACCGTTCGTGGGTGGTACGCGTATTACTTTGA
This sequence comes from Lactuca sativa, assembly GCF_002870075.4. NCBI lineage: Eukaryota > Viridiplantae > Streptophyta > Magnoliopsida > Asterales > Asteraceae > Lactuca > Lactuca sativa. The sequence continues at coordinate 143,572,911 of NC_056628.2, forward strand.
TGGAAGAGGCTCATCGATCGAAATTCTCGATCCATCCCGGGGCTACGAAGATGTATTTGGATTTGAGGAAAGAGTATTGGTGGCCCTGTATGAAGAGGGACGTCGCATGGTTCGTTGAGAGGTGTTTGACCTGCCGTAGGGTTAAGGCCGAGCACCAGAGACCGCATGGCAAGTTGCAGCCATTGGAGGTTCCCGAGTGGAAGTGGGAACAGATTACTATGGACTTCATCACCAAATTGCCGAGGACTGCTAGAGGAGTGGATGCCATTTGGGTGATTGTGGATAGGTTGACGAAGAGTGCACACTTCCTTGCCATCAGTGAGAGTTCTTCCGCGGAGAAGTTGGCGGAGATATATGTGAGAGAAGTGGTATCTCAGCATGGGGTGCCGATCTCGATTGTTTCAGACCGTGATGTGCGCTTCACTTCCAGATTCTAGAAGAAATTCCATGAGGAACTGGGTACTAAATTGCATTTTAGTACTGCATACCATCCCCAGACAGACGGCCAGAGTGAGCGAACGATTCAGACGCTGGAGGACATGCTTCGAGCGTGTGTATTAGATTTCGGGGGTAGCTGGGATGCGTATTTACCCTTGGCAGAGTTTTCCTACAACAACAGCCATCATTCGAGCATTGGTATGCCACCCTTTGAGTTGTTGTATGGTAGGAGGTGTCGAACCCCCATTTGCTGGGGAGAGGTGGGGCAGAGAGTGATGGGCAGTACAGAGATCGTGCTTCAGACGACAAAGCAGATTCAGCAGGTTAGACAGAGGTTATTGACCGCCCAGAGCCGACAGAAGAGTTATGCAGACAGACGCCGATCCGAACTTGAGTTTCAAGTCAGCGACTTCGTTCTCCTGAAGGTCTCTCCTTGGAAAGGAGTGATTCGATTCAGGAAGAGGGGCAAGTTGGGACCCCGGTATATTGGGCCATTTCGTGTGATTGCAAGGATAGGCCGGGTAGCCTATCGTTTGGAGTTGCCAGCAGAGTTGGGGCAGATCCATGACACTTTTCATGTGTCGCAACTGAGGAAGTGTATAGCCGATGAGTCGGCAGTGGTTCCATTAGAGGATATTCAGGTGGATGCGAGCCTGAATTATGCCGAGAGACCAGTGGCCATCAGGGATCGGAAGATCAAGGTTTTGCAGAACAAGGAGGTACCTCTGGTGTTGGTTCAGTGGCAACACCGGAAGGGATCGGAAATGACTTGGGAGCCGGAGCGTGAGATGTGGGAGCAACATCCGGAGCTATTTTCAGAGTAAGACTTCGAGGGCGAAGTCTAGTCCTAGTGGGGGAGAGTTGTAACAGCCCGGAATTTCAGGTATTGTTATAATTATGTTTTTGGGTGTTTTAAGAGGGGACTCGGCGAATTGGAGCCTAGACTCGCCGAGTAGGATCGCGGATCTGGTCGCGGGTTCGCGACTGGACTCGACGAGTCCGGATATGGACTCGGCGAGTCTGCGCTGTTTAGCGAAAACCCTAACCGTTCAGGTTTGGGACGTATATGAGGGACTTTATGGCCGTCATTGTTCACCCTAGCCTTCTGAGAGAAACCCTATTTCGATTGTGAGCATCTGGAGCAAGGTTGAAGACCATTGTTGATTTTGGAAGTGTTGTTTTGCAAGGAAGAAGAGGCTTGGTTAAGGGAACAACAGGAGAAGCCACGTTCTGAGGATTTGGGGACACAGAGAGCACGTTATTCAGGTAATATTTCGAGTGCATTCCCTTATGTTGATGTGTATATGGATTTAGGGTTTATGGAACCCTTTTGTGGCTAGATTGAATGTTACCTTAGTCCCCCAAACGATTGGAACCCTGTATTGGGACCTTTGGAGGTCCAGAATGTCCCATGCCTGAGCATTTCGGGAATCGATGGAGGTTTTGGATTGGAATCCTTATGCCTTAGGTCAAAATGTAAATTATGAGTCATGGGGTGTATTATGAGCACCGAAATGAGGACCTTACGTGATGAATCAGTCTAGGAAGGCCAGACCTATGAATGGTCGAAACAGTTCTGACCTTAGAAAGCAGTTTGAGCGGTTGCATGGCATGGACTCGCCGAGTTCGATGAACAGACTCGGCAAGTAGCTTGAAGATTAACTGGAACTCGTCGAGTTGTTCTTCAGACTCGGCGAGTTGAGTCGGGGTGGCCCCGCGATTCTTCCAGGAGGAACTCGTCGAGTCAAGGAGGATACTCGACGAGTGGAAAGGGAATCTTAGAGAATTGGTGAGGACGTCTAGACTTGCCGAGTCGCCCTAGCACTCGCCGAGTCAGGTCAAGCTGACCGTTGACCGTTGACCGTTGACCAGAGTTGACCTATGTTTGACCTATTAGGGATAGTCAAACTTAGAAGATAGAAGTGTTAATAAGAGATGTATGATGTTATAGGAAGATTGTAGCTCGGCGGATCGAGTACGAGTGACTTCGGGATTTGCTAGCTTTTGACATTCACGAGGTGAGTCTTCTCACTATACTGTACCCGGAAGGGTTTGACTGTGTGACCGGAAGGTCAGATATGATATGTGATATATGTGCTATATGTGGTAAGTTATTTGTTATATGTGCTATGTATGTTATGGGCCGGAAGGCGATTATGTTACGGGCCGGAAGGCATTATGTTATGGGCCGGAAGGCGATTATGTTATGGGCCGGAAGGCGTTGTGTTATGGACCAGAAGGTCAGCGTGGGTAAGACCGGAAGGTTTACCCAGCAGGGACGGAAGTCCCCTGAGACACATGGACCGGAAGGTCAGGGCCTGGAAAGGCGTATGTGCGTAAGTTGTATATTGGGGAACTCACTAAGCATTTATGCCTACAGTTGTTATGTATGTGTTTCAGGTACTAGCGAGGACCGTGGGAAGGCGCCGGCGTGATCTGTACACACTGAAGGATGTTTCGTGATCTTGGGATTTAGACAATTTGTATTTTAACATGACACTTGAGATGTTTATGCTTTGTTTTGAATGAAAATACTATATTTTGAAACGAAAAATTTGTTTGAAAATTTACGTTGTTACACTTGGCCTTAAACAGCTTGGCCGTACACAGCTTGGCCGTACACGACTTGGCCTTACATGGTTGGGCCATAAACAATTGGCCGTATACGGCTGGATCGTAAACGCCGATAGATCAAAAACCACCGATTAATCCCTTAAAAGCTGTCGATTTGATGAAATAAGCACACTTCACCGATCGATTTTAACATACCTCTAAGAATCACAACTCAATTTCACTAAAGAACACAGTTAGAGTGAGAGAGGGAGGGAGGGTTTACGGCCGTGATCTTGAAAATGAAGGGAGGAGTGATGAACACGGCTATAAACTCTCCTTTTACACCTTGTAGGTTTTAGCTGTTATCCACATAGTGTAAGATGAAGTCGAAATCCCAAATTTATCAAAAATAAAAACATTTTGAGGGTAAAAATAAAAATAAAAATAAAATAAAATAAAATAATAGAAAATTTCTAAAATCTAAAATTTAAAAAAAATTAAAATTTAGATAATTTAAAGAGAGTAAATAAAATAAATAAATAAAAACTAAAATAAAAATAAAATAAAATAAAATAAAATTAAGAATTAAAAATAAAAATTAAAATTAAAAATTAAAATTAAAAATTAAAATGAAGTAAAATAAAGGTGAAAATGAAATTGAGAATTAAAAATTAAAAATTAAAAATAAAAACAAACTTAATTCATCTCAACTGATATTGAACATAATTTATTGTGATACTGGGATCAAAGTTATTAGACAACCTTAATCCATTTGTCGGTACCTTTACCTTCATGTCTATGTCTGGTCGATCGTTGGTATTGTGGTCCACTTAAACATAAAGGACTTGTGATAAGATTTAGGACAAGTTAGTAGTGATAAGACAATGAATTCTACAAACTTAGATATTTTCCTTAAAAGACCATTCAGCTAATGACGACCAAAGATATTGTTGTCCACCTAAATCAAGCAGTAGGATCTACAGACAACCTCTAAGTGGTCTGATTTTAGTTGCACAAGAATGTGTTCCCTACTTCCCGATATACCCTGGTTATCAAGAAAATCCAAAGAACTCCTTACTTTAGGTGAGTAAATAATTATTAAAGAGGAAGTCAGATTTAGAAATGGATGCATATGTTGTGTCCCAGGTCAGATATATTTCAATCATGCAAAGGGGACAACATATGGCTAACAAAGATAGAGAGATTGAGAGACAGAATGTTGCATATGCTATGTCCCAGGTTAGATCTTCCGATCATGTAGAGGAAACAGCATATGACTAACAGATGTAGATAGATAAGAAGGTGTGTAGAGATAGAGTTGCATATGTTGCATTCTAGGTCGAATCTTCCGATCATGCAGATGAGACAACATATGACTGACAGAAAGAAAGCAAGAAAATAATTTCCTACAGACCTACTTTATCAGAACCCCCAGTCGCCCCATCAGAACCAGAATTACAGACATAAGTCCGTACATCCAAGAAAAATTGATCCACATTTCTAGATGCATATTAATTTAGTGTATCCGTAGATTCCCATGTATATCTCTCTACTATATCTATCCAAGTGTCGTATTGTCAAACTCAATGGAACTATCTAGGTTAAGGTTTGTCAGGTCTCTATAGTTCTCAAGTTCATCTAATCCTTGTCAAGTCCATTAAAAGATCCTTCATGTCTACCAGCGCATCAAACATAGAGCACATACAATTCGAATTAGTTACCTTACACAAATTCAGATTATCTATTATCACATGATTATATCACCTCCCAGTAGATAAAACTAACAAAAACAAATAAATTTTTATTTTTTTTTAATTTTCTAATGGTTTTGGATTTTTTTAAGTATTTTCTGACAAAAATCAAAACAGAAATAATGCTATTTTTGGATTTTTGATTTTTTGATTTTTTTTGTTTGGTTTTTTCTTATTTCTCCCCCTAAATTTGTGAATGGGTGAGAACGAAATTAAAATGCACAAATTTAAACTAGCCTAAAACAAAAATTAATCCTCAAAATGAATCATTTTCAAAAAGCTCACAAGCACATCGAATCGAGCTTTGTTAAAAGGCTTTGTGAAGAGATCCACCACATTATTAGTAGTGGGGACCTTTTAGAGCCTAATGAGCGAACGCTCATAGCAGTCTCTGATAAAGTGAATTTTGATATCAATGTGCTTGGTTTTGGAATGTTGGACAAGATTTTTTGTTATACGTTTGGCAGCCTCATTATCACAAAAGATAGGGGTTTCTAGATAGTTCAAACCGTAATCCAACAGCTGATGTTGGATCCATATAACTTGAGAACAACAGGCAGAGGCAGCAACATATTTCGCTTCTGCTATTGAGGTTGAGACAATATGCTGTTTCTTGCACGGCCATGAGACCAGCCGATCACCAAGGAATTGACACCCTCCTGATGTAGATTTCATGTCAAGCTCACAACCTCCATAATTACTGTCAGCAAATGCATATAAATCAAATTCAGAATTTTTCGGGTACCGAAGACCGAATTTTGGGCTGCTTTTGATATACCGAAAGATTCTTTTGACAACAATAAGATGTGAGAGTTTAGGATTAGCCTGATAACATGCGCATTGACAAACTGCAAACATGATGTCTGGGCGGCTTGCAGTTAGATACATCAACGATGCAATCATCGATCTGTAGAGAGTCTGATCTATCGATTCGCCATCAGTATCTGGATTGAGCAAGGGTCTTTCAGCCATCGGTGTCGATGCAGTTTTGGTATCTTGAAACCCGGACTTCTCAAGTATATCCTCCACATACTTTGCTTGATGGAGCAGGATTCCGGTTGACTTCTGTTGGACCTGAAGCCCCAAAAACATGGTCATTTCCCCTAACGAACTGATATCAAACCTCTTTTTCATCACGCCTTCGAACTCTTTACATAGCTGCAGACTAGTAGACCCGAAGATAATGTCGTCAACATAGATCTGGACTAGGATCTGATCATTACCCACATGCTTGATGAATAAATTTTGATCAATAGTGCCACGAGAGTATCCATGTTCGAGCAAGTGCTTTGTGAGAGTCACATACCATGCTCGAGGAGCTTGGTGTAACCCATACAACGCCGTGTCTAACTCGTAGACATGATTAGGAAACTTCGAGTTAACCAACCCAGGGGGTTGGTCATCATAAATTTCTTCCTTCACCTTGCCATACAAGAAAGTTGTATTAACATCCATCTGATAAACTGTGAAGTTCATGTATGAAGCATATGCAAGGAAGATACGGATAGCCTCCAAGCGAGCAACTGGAGCATAAACCTCAGTGTAGTCAAGACCCTCGATCTGTCTAAACCCGCGAACCACCAATCTTGCCTTATTACGCACTATGACTCCGGAATCATCCTGCTTATTGCGGTATACCCAGCGTCTGTCAAGAGACTTTTTTCCCTTAGGTAATTCAACCAGTGTCCAAACTCCAAGTTTTTAAAATTGATTTAGCTCTCCGTGTATAGCATCTACCAGCTGGGCTTATTCAAATCCATTTCAATGTTCTTTGGCTCTACTTGAGAGATAAAGCAAGAATAGAGACATGTGTTTACATCTCCACTCTGACTTGTAGTTTTAACACCATCATCCGGCTGGCCAATGACATTCTCGATCAGATGATCGCGTTGAATGCGTGAGGGTATCTCCTAGCTGATGTCATCGGGGCAGACGAGAAAATTGTGGATGTTGATAACTCCATCATTTGCTGAATGTTGAACATCAGATGAACCTGTCTCATCAGATGGATCTGCTACAAACTCATTAGCAATTTGTTCAGGAAAGAGTAGCTCCATGAAAGTTAGATTAATAGCGGAAGCATCTCTAGACATAAACTCTCTTTCAATAGGAGTAAAAGGAGTACCATCAACATCTGGAGCATCATGTTGAATACGAGATTCTGGACTAGAAAACTGAACAAATGACTCCCCCTGAGGTATTGAAGAGGATACCAGTGGAGGTCTGTAAACAACTTCTTCATCTTCATCTTCAGGAGCAATCTTCGAGCCAGAGGAAGAGCCAGACGAACCGTCTGAAGACACATTGAAGGATTTGAATAATGATGTGTAATCAAATAGCCAACCAGGACCCACTCGAGCATCCGTTTTGTTTTCCTCCAACCAGCGCACGTCGAAAGATTCAACAATCTGCTTTGTCTTCTTATTGTAAACCCTATACGCCGTGCGTGCAGCATACCCCACAAAGTAACAATCATCGGCTTTGGCATTAAATTTTGGGTTGGACTCCAGGTGAAGAAGGGTACAAGGACAGCCAAATACACGAGAATGACTGAAAGAAGGATTATAACCATAAAGAATTTCGTATGGAGTCTTCATCTGGGATTTGTTGATCAAAACACGATTCTGAACGTAGCAAGCAGTGTTAATCGCCTTAGCCCAAAAGAACACAGGTAACTTAGAGTCACAAAGCATCGTCCTTGTAGCGTCTTTTAATGTTCGCTTTCTCCGCTCAGCCACACCATTTTGTTGAGGTGTTCAAACAGAACTGTATTGAAGCATAATTCCCTTTTATTGCGCAAAAATGATCAAGAACTGCATTCTTGAATTCTGTTCAATTATCAGTGCGAAGCGCCTTCACTTGGTTGTTAGTTTGGTTTTTTAATCAACACAATGAGCTTCTTTATCAGATCGGCAACCCCAGCTTTGTCGGATAAGAAGAAAACCCACGTAAAATGAGAGAAATCATCGATCATGACCAGACAATATGAGTTTCTATTGATGCTTAGGACATTTACCGGACCAAATATGTCCATGAGCAATAATTGGAGCACCTGACTGATTGAATTAACCTGTTTCGGTAGGTGTGGTTTTCTATGATGCTTTCCCTGGGCACATGGCACACACTTCTCAAATGTTATAAAGTCTCTGACGGGTAATCCACGTACCATCTCATTTTTCGCAAGACGATTTAGATTCTTAGCATTAGCATGACCGAGTCGTCGATGCCACAACATTTCATTTTGTTCCGAGACTTTCGAAAAGAGGCATGTGACTTGTTCTGGAATGTTACTGTTCATATCTATGATATATGCATTTCCATCCCGCTTTGATTTGACAAGGATCCACTCTTCCAGGATGACAATGCCTGGCTTAAGGATCATACATTCTTTATCGGTAAAATGCATTGAGTACCCTTTGTCGCAAATATGAGAAACACTCAACAAGCTATGCTTTAACGAGCAAAGTTGACGTTCTCGAAACATAGCACTCCATTTGTTATGGTTCCTCTCTGAGTGATCTTTCCACCTTCTCCACCCGCAAAGGAAACATACCCCCGATTAAAGGATTGAATGTTTCTCAATTGGGAGATGTCTCCTGTCATATGTCGGGAGTAGCCGCTGTCGACATACCAAGGTCTGACGACATTCCTCTACAACTGTCCCTACAAAGTGAGCGGGATCAGTTAGATTTGGGAACCCAGGTCATTACTTTCCTGGGTTGATCCTTTGCTAACTCAGATGTGTCTTTTGAAACTTTTAAGCTTGAATTGGCATTTACTACTTTTTCAGAAGATGACAACGATTGGTTGGGAGTTAATTTGGGCATCCATTGATATTTAGTTTTAATAACAATCACAGGTGGTTTTGAAACATATTTCTTTTCAGTTTGCATTGAGCATCTGGATTTTCTACTAGAAGTGGTTGAAGACCCAGATCCACTCTTTGACGAAACCGATCTTGGCGGAGCCTTGTTCGATTTCGGCAAACTGTTTGTGACTTTGTTATTAAAAACCTGTTTATCCTTTTGAAAAACTGCCCTTTTCTTGTGTTGATCATCCTTCCAATCATCATCTCGAGAGCGAGTTCTTGAGGACTTTCTAGTTAAAGACCTTCCTCTAGACTCATTCTCTCCTCTTGGTGACATAAAATGTACAAAAGCCCGATTAGGACAATTCCTAGCAATATGACCACCAGTAGCACAATTAAAACAGACTTGTTTATTGTTATTGAAACTGGTACTGCGTTTTTTAGATTTATGTTCCTTAATGACATCCTTACTTTTCCCACAAGAACAAGTGCAATAACCAGATTGTGCGATAAGTGAGGGTGCATTAGGTTGTGTGACTTGTGGAGTGGGTGTGCTTGTAACAGACTCATCAGAAGTATCAAGATTATCAAACAAATCATCAAATATGTCAAAAAAATTCTACTCAACAGGATCTGATGCAGTATCATCAATTTTAACATTAGAAACATTAAGGTTTTCATTCAAAACAAAAACAGCAGGTTCAGACACAATTTTATTTTCAAGTCCAGACATAGTTTTATGTTCATAAACAAATCCTTCAACTTCATGCTTTGACTGATCTAAGGATTGATATGCTGGAGAAGTAGAAAAATTAGTACATTTAATATTAATAAATCCTCCTGAAACAGAACCAGTTAGTTTGCCATAAACCATGAATGGTTCGGTGGCAATCTCCTCATTAGTTACGGGGTGATACTGATAATTATGATTAAAAGGAGGAGGGACTTTGTCATATCCTAATCCCTTTTGCTGGTTATGTTTGAATTGCAAGCAGTTATCTATCATGTTGGCAACTACTTCGCTTGACACATCAAATTTTCTAAAATAAAAATTTGCAGTTTCAAATTTGCCTTTCTATGTGTCAAGCTCAACAATTAATTCAGTAAGTTGTCTCTTGACATAGTCATACTTTTCACATTTGTTTCTATAGTCTTCCTGAAGTTTCCTAAAGTCTTTGGTTTTTGCTTCTAATTAGACCTTTAGGGGTTTCTGTCCTTTTATGAGTTGATAACCTTCATATTTTAGGTCCTCAACTTCTCTACGTAATGATTCTATTTCCTTATGAAGAATTTTAACATAATCAATGCATGCTTGAGAACAGGAAGATAAACTTACCTCATTCTTGTTGGATTCTGAGGTAGAAGATACCATTAAGGCAAACTGCAGCTCCATCATCTTTTCTTCTGGATGAGCCTCAGCATTTTGCATAGGAGCATCATCATTTATTTGGGTCAAGTGAGCATTTTCAGGTCCTGAAATATTCAGAGCCTGAATCTGGTCCTCCCAGTCAAACGACTGAGCAACCATTGCAGTCTCACTGTTAAGTGCAATACCTCCATGATTATTTCCCAAAGCTACCAGTGTTCTATCATGATTCATCCTTCGATCTGGTTTTGGGCACTCACGAGCAAAATGACCTGGCTCGTGACAGTTGAAACAACGCAACTTTCCTTTGTTAAACCCTACCTTCTTGTCAGCGTTCATTCCCCAATTGTTCTCTCCAGTTTTCTTTGCAAATTGTGTCGCCCTAAACACTTCCATAACTATTTTCCATGTAATATCCATCTCTTCCACATCTTCTGGATGAATTTGATCCAGGTCAGCAAATGATAGTTGAGGTGGGAGCTCTACGGCTAAGAGGGTATTGTAACAGTTGACAAGTCCAGTGGCAAGAGCAAGATTCTCATCATTTTCTTTGGAATTTGAAGAAAAAGCCACCACTGGTATATTGGAGGAGGGAACTGCTTTAGGAACAATAGATGGAGACGCGGATGATGCGGCAGGAAGAGTTGTTGCTGATGGAGTAGCAAAAGTCTGACTTTGAGGTTGTTGAACAGCAAACGCTTGGCCTGGAGAGGAGATGAGTGATGAAAGAGCATTGTTTGAAGAAATCCCAAGATTTGCAGTTGAATAGGAATTCACATGATTAATCTCTCGCTGCTTATCATCAAGATCACAAGGTTTGATAATCACCATTATTTCAGCAAGAGTGGGACGATTTAGGTCTTTCGTCTTCTTGAGTACTGCTACATTCATATCCCATGATTTTGGAATTCCATTTAGTAGCTTTTTATTTATATCAGACTTGGTCAAGAAGATCCCATCTATATTCATCTCAGTAGTGAGAGTGGTAAATCGTTATAGCTGAGCCTCCAGGGTTTATCCAGGAATATAGTTAAACATGTTGAATTTCTGTCGTAGCATATTCTGATGACGTTCTTTCATGTCTTCATTTCCCTCATAGACCTCGATCAGGGATTCCCACAAAGCTTTTGCTGAAGTATATTCTCTAAAACCCTGAGCTATATCAGGAGACAAAGCCATAGTCAGGGTGGCTAAAGCCCATTCCTGCTCTTCAACTTTCTCAAAATCTTCATCAGTATAGTTTTCAACTGCTTTATCAACTAGTTGTCCCGCAACAGTGGTAGTAATTCTGACTGGAACTTTGACAATACTTCACCAAATCTTGAAGACTTTCATTTTGATGTATTTTTCAATTCGGTATTTTCATTCAGGAAACCCTTCTGCAGACAGCTATCTTGAAATCCGCGTGGTTGTTCCCATAACTGAGTCCAGTTCATGATGATGTGCTTGCCTTTGGGAGTCCATTTTAATTAATTTAATTTATTTTAAATCAAAAGGATTAAAACCAAGAGAAGTCAAATGATGGTTTGCGGTCAAGGTTATTTACGGCCGTAAAAAAAGTTTACGGTCAAACAAGTTGACAGTCAACTAGAGTTTACGGTCAAACGAGTTCACGGTCAATGGATTTTCCTGAGTTCACAGTTCTTGAGTTTGCGGCCGTATATAGGAGCTTACTGCCGTAAACACTTGGCTGTACACTCTTCAAACACTGACGAAAAACAGTGTTTTTGGCAGATTCGATTCCCTCTAGTTACGAAATCACTAAAAACAATCTCGAATGGTGATGAAGCTAATACCCTTTTGCCGGAAACTTGATTGAAAAATGCTTTGATACCAACTTGGCTCTGATACCAATTGTAAGGTCCTAAAAACGGATCTTAGTCAATGATCAAGCAATTAATCAATCAACGTAACAAGGATTGGAGTAGAAAAAAATTAAATCAAGCTTGCACACGTTTATTTAATAAAACGTCTGGTACAACTCGAATACACCTGGCCGTGAACAGTAAGACGAAAAACCTGACAAATGACCTTGAAAAGCCCTATATGTAAGGAACACTGGCCACAAACTCAGTTTACGGCCGTAAACACCAAATTGGGCCGTAAACTGCCAAACACCCCTAAAATACACAATATTGACTCAATTGACCCTATACGAAAGAAAGCCTAGACCAAACCACATACTAGACCCTTCATGGATGGAGTTTGATCTTTGATGGTTGATTCAGGACCAATTGGGCGAACAGAGCCTGAAGCTTTTTATTGCTTCCTTGAAAGACCAGACTTCACCATTGTTTCTAAAAAGGATTTTTAGAGAACTTGCAAAAAAGGGTTTTAGCAAGAAGTTGGAGAAGATGAAGATCATTGTAAGGATTCAGATAGCGTAAAAGATATCTTGGGAAGAATTGGGGTTTTTTATACCTCCGGATTTCATAAATCATTGTAATTAATTTAACTACAACTGTTAAAGTAAAAACCCTTGGGTTTTTACCATTATCAGCCACAATTAAAATCAATGGAAATTAAAATTTTTCCGGGAAAAGAGGAGAATTTATTGCAGTAACAGTACCATGATCACACACCTCCTAAATGTGGGGTTGAGAGTCATTTTATTCATTTTTAAAAATGGGGAATTGGAAACGGGTTTGACAGACAATGACCGAGTGATATGACTGGTTGAGGAAAAGATTTCTTAAAAGATTTCGTTTATGAGAAAAACGATTCACTTGTTTTTATCCGCAAAAGGAACCTGAGAGAGGAAAGTTAGTTAAAAAAGGACTGAAACTGTCATGTGCGACAAAATGAATGTTTGAAAGAATGTTTTTATTAGAGTCCATTATAAATAGCACACAATGTTATTCACATCGTTTATGAAGTTATGATTGTAGGATCATTCATTGCGACTGCGGTAGGATTCATGTGATTGTGGTAGTATGCAGTATGACTGTGGTAGCATTAGCTGAATGAACACTTGGTCATGAAGGTTAGAAACAAAGGAAATAAAAGACCCAAAGAATATATTGCTCATATGTGATTGCGGTATACTAGGTATACTGAAAATAAATATGTGGAATATATTATTCTAGAACCGCAGTGAAGAGAGTGCTTCAAGGTTTGTTTTTTTAATTTGAAAAGAAAAGAAGCAATTCCTTCACACTTGGAGACCAGATGTGGTCTGCAATAGTTATCAATTCAAGAAGAATTACAGGTATGGGTACATCATTCCTAGCATTTCCAAAAAGCCATTTAATTTTATAGCATCTAGTGCCTTAGTAAAAACATCAACTATTTCTTTGTGAGTGGGCACAAAAGTGAGTTCGATGTTACCCTTGAGGATGTGATCCTTGATGAAATGGTACCATAGTTTGATGTAATTCGTCTTAGAGTGGAGAATAGGATTATGAGAAATCACTATAGCACTCTTTGAATCACAGTATATTAGCACCAATAGCATTCTGTAACCATATTCCATGAGTTGAGTCTTCATCCAAAGAACCTGGGAACGGCAGCTAGCAGCAGCCACATATTCCACCTCTGCGGTAGAAAAAGAAACAAAATTCTGATTCCTTGAAGACCAGCTGAGGGATTTGTTTCACTTGAAGTTCAATAAAGAAGTTGATCTCTCTATTCATGCTCATTTGAAATTTACTTGTCATGAGCTTTGCAAAGTCATTAACCATACCCTGATTTATTGATCCAAAAATGATATCATCAACATATATTTGGACGAGCATCAAGTGATTACCATTTTTTCTTCTAAGTAACGTGGGATCAATTACACCACTTTTGTATCCAGACGTAACAAGAAACTCAGAGAGAGTCTCATACCACGCCCTTTGTGCTTGTTTCAGACCGTATACTACTTTCTCCAACTTGTAGTAGTGGTTTGGAAATTCTAGACTCTCAAAGCCTGGAGGTTATTGTAGGTAAACTCCTTCCTTCAGTTCTCCATTCTTAAAGGCACTTTTTGTTGGATTAGGTGTCTAAGTTCATAACTATACCTGGAATATACTTGACCCGGTTAGCATGGTCCATTTGAGTTGCATGGCATTGCAACACTTGGATAGACTAAATGAGAGAAAGGACACTATAGGATTATTAATATATTATAAGTTCTAATATATTAATAATATTATTTAATTAGTATTGATCAAAGAATTAATTTGGAATTAATTAAGTGATCAAAAAGAGACTAATTAAATATATGGGGTTGATTGTGTAAATCATCTATTCTTGTATAGTGGGCTAATGATCCATGGTTTGTATGTATTGGGCTAAAACCCATAAGGTGCTCCATAGATAGTCCATGGATGTTACCAACCCATGGATCATGAAATATGGAAAGCCATGACAATTAGGGTTTACATGCTATAACCCTACTTGTGTCACAACTATATAAAGACCCCTTGACTAGCAAAATTCGGCACTACAAGCAAGAATAAGAGGGCTAGCCGAATTTTGAGTGTTAGTGAAATTTCTCTAAAGGTTATTCCAAGTGTTATGGTGTTGTGTGAGACATTTGAGGCATTACACTTGCGGTGCTAGGATCACAAGGTTCTCAAGGAATCCAAACAACAAAAGGTATGTTCTTCTTCTAGCATTTCTGTTTAAAAGTTCCTCATGCTATGCTAGATAGGTTATGAACCTTCGAAAAACAATTTTGCATGTATCATAGTAAAACATAGACCCAAGGTTTCTAGGGTTGCATGTACACCATAAGAGTGTTAGAATGCTCACAACCCTTCAGTGGTATCAAAGACTAGGCTTGTTTATTTGATATTTGATGCAAATTGTTGAAAAAAAGTCGATTAGGTTCATGCACTCGACGAGTAGAATGCCCAGAGTGCAGTTTTTCGAGTTTTGTTTCTGGAAATGGACTAGAAACATTGCCCTAAACTGTTTTGGTATGATAAAACTTGTTTTAGATGGTGTAATGGTTATGCTAATCCATTTTAAATAGCTAATATCAAAATTTCAAGTTTTATATGGTTTAACTTATGATTCTTGAAATTGTTGATATGCATGTTCATGAACTTATGAGTTTAGAAGATCATAGGAATTATTTGTAACTTGCTTGTTAGTTTAATTCTTGATCATTATGTTTTTTTTAATGGAATCCATAATTTGTCCTCAAGTTATGGATTACCAAAAGTCATTCTTTTAAAGTCCACTAAAGAAACACATAGGTTACATAAAATGAAAAGTCTCTCATTTTTAATAAACCTTTAACTCATAAGTTATGAAAGATGAAAAGTTTTGAAAGTTACAAAACTTGCCCTGAAGTTTTGGAACATGTAAATTCACTTTAAAAACTTTAATTCCAACCCCTAGAATTTTAAAAGTTAAAATTCAACCCTTACACTTTATAATATTATAAGTTTAATAATAATTATATATGTATAAGAACAAGTCGTTTTACCGTTAGTAGGACTCATTCACAAAGCCGGTCTATAAGGGGGTATAAGGTTGCTGCCTATAAAATGGCAACTTAATGGGTGTCCATTCTCACTCACCACTTCCTAGATCGGTGGAGGGTCGTTATCCGAATGGGTAAGACAAGGACTTTAAATCTTTATTAAAAGTATGATGAATTTAAAGTAACTAAATGTTTTTATAAATTCCCAATCTTAGTTACTTTAGGAAAATGTGAATAAGGTGCTAACCCATGAAATTACACTTTGCACTTTGATTAAGTTGTTAGTGGAGCGTGTGTGGTTAACCGACACACTAACCTAGACTTAACAAGGTAGGAAAAAGGTGGCTTAAGGTTTTTCATAGGTCGGTGGAGCGCGTGTGGTTAACTGGCACCTTGATTGAGTGATAAAAATTAAGGGTACCAAGTAATTTGCATGGTTACTTCATACCTTGTTTTGTGATCCTCGGCATCCCAGTCACAAAAACATGAAGGAAACACTCGAGATTGAAACATGCCATTGAAAAGTTCAATGAATCTCAAAGAATCTAGGAGTTTCAAAACCAATTAAAACCTAATAATTTATTTCGTTTTTCATGGTGGAAATTGGTGAATTGTCATTCACCTACCTTCAAATATTTTATAGCTTGGATTACGGCATCCCTCTTCTAAGTTATAAAATATTGTGTTAGGTCGTACCCTTAATATTTCATTTGGCTGTCTTATTAAGGACTATCTTTATATCTAATCTAAACTTGTCTTTTGTTTTTTCAAATGTCTTCCAACAATGCTACTTTTGGCTCAAACCCTATCCGCTCCTTCTCTCTCATGAACCTTTGTGGGAGAGTCATCTTCGATGGATCCAACTTTATAGATTGGATCAGGAACATCAGGATGGTCACTCGGTATGAGGAAAAGGAATATGTCCTCGATTAGGAGCTTAAGGAGCTTGAGTCGTCTGCTACTCCTAAGGAGATCGCTGAATACCAGGCACATGAGAGAGATTCTACTAAGGTTGCTTGTATCATGTTGGCCACAATGACAGCCTTGCTCCAAAAGTCCTATGAGGACTACTACCCTTTTGAGATGCACCAGGATTTGATGGACCGATACCATCAGAGTGCTCATCAAGAGTAGTATGAAATTATCTCCTCCATGATAACACCTCGGATGAAGGATGGTGAAGCCATCATGGGCCACATGCAAAAAATGCAAAGGTATGTTGACCGTTTGCTGAAACCGAATGTGAACTTTCCCGAGGATTTGGCAATTGACATCATTTTTCACTCCTTACCTTTGTGTTATGATCAATTACAAATGACATACCACATGAACAAGGATGAAGTTACACTCAACAAAATTCAAGGACTCTTGAAGACCGCCGAAAGTGCTCTTAAGGGTAAATCGGTTGTTACCACTCCTAATCATACCACGGCTCCTGTCTTAGCAATCGGGCAAGGCAAAGGAAAAAGAGGAAGAGCCATTCGAAGGGTACCAAGGGAAAGTCTCTTGATGGTTCCTCTTCAAGTGGAACCAAGAAAGGTTTCATCACTCCTTCTGCCAATCCTAAAGAGGCTGAATGCTTCTAATTCCCTGAAAAGTCTCACTGGAAGCGAAACTGTCGGAAGTACCTGCAAGATGTTAAGGATGGGAAAGTAAAACCCAACCATGCAGGTATATAGACTATATTGTCTAATAATTCATCCCATTCTAATTATTGGGTCCTTGATACAGGTTGTGGTATTCACATATGTACTGATTTGCAGGGACTAAGAAGAAGTGAGAATATGGAGCATCGGAAGATAAACTTGACCATGGGGAATAGGAAAGCTTCACCTGTCACCAAGATTGGAGTTTATTCTTTCTTTCTATGTAGTGGGTTAGTTTTAGATTTGAATAAGTATTGTTACTCGTCTGAAATGGCGAGAAATATTATTTCCTTTGATGGTTTGTACAAACAAGGTTTTACCTTTTCATTTGATAATGAATGTGGCGGTATTAATGCTTTCTTTAATAATGTTCTTTATTTTAAAGCATTACCTTGTGATGGTGTGTATGAAACTGTGTCGGTTGTTGATAACCTAGGAAATAATGTATTGTGTATCAGTTCTTCCACTAGCTTGGATAAAGCATCATTATGGCATTGTTGCCTTGGACATGTAACCAAGAAACGCATAGGCCAACTCCATAAGGATGGAGTCTTGGAGTCATTTGACCTGAAATCAGATGATAGTTGTGAATCTTGTTTGCTTGGGAAAATGAAAAAGTCACCCTTCACTGGTACTTGTGCTAGGGGTGAGGGTTTGTTGGATCTCATACATACTGATGTGTGTGGACCCTTCAGAACCGCCACAAGAGATGCTAACTACTTCTATGTGACTTTTACTAATGATTTTAGTAGATATGGATATGTCTACGTAATAAACTATAAGTCAAAAACATTTAAAAGATTCAAAGAGTTTAAATAGGAAGTGGAGAATCAGTTCAGCAGGAACATTAAGATGCTTCGATCTGATCGAGGTGGTGAGTATCTTAGTACAGAGTTCCTTGACTATCTTAAGGAATGTGGGATTATCTCACAATTGACACCTCCCAGCACACCACAACTTAATGGTGTGGTCGAGAGGCGAAATCAAACCTTGTTGGATATGGTTCGTTCCATGATGAGTCGAGCTTCACTACCAATCTCATTATGGGGGTATACCTTAGAGAATGTCTCCCATATCCTTAATCTAGTCCCTACAAAGAAGGCTGCCAAAACACCTCATGAGATGTGGACCATAAAAGTTCCCAATCTAGAGCACATCAAGATTTAGGGTTGCGAGGCTTTCATGAGGCGTGAGTCTCATGATAAGCTCGAACCGCGAAGTGATAGGTGTATTATCATCGGCTACCCACATAGATCCTTTGGTTACCTCTTCTACAGACCCAATGATAATGTGGTCTTTATAGCAAGGAAAGGAGTCTTTCGAGAGAGAGAATTCATGAGCCAAGGATATGGGACTAGTTGCAAAGGGCTTTTCTCAAACTCCGGGAGTTGATTATGATGATACCTTTTCACCAGTAGCGAAGATTAAGTCTATTAGGGTTATGTTAGCCGTTGTTGCATTTCATGATTATGAAATATGGCAAACGGATGTCAAAACCACTTTCCTTAATGGAAAGTTGGTTGAGGATGTTTACATGACTCAGCCAGAGGGTTTTGTCAGTACAGAGTACCCTAATAGAGTGTGTATGCTTGAGAAATCCATCTATAGATTAAAGCAAGCACCTCGCAGGTGGAATCTTTGTTTCGATGAGAAAGTCAAAGAGAATGGCTTTTTGAGGAGTGAAGATGAATCTTGTGTATACGTCAAGGCTAGTGGGAGTATAGTCAGCTTTTTGGTGTTGTATGTGGATGAACTACTACTCAGAGGAAATGACATCCCAACTTTGAAGGAAGTGAAGTCCTGGCTTGGGAAGTGTTTCACTATGAATGACCTTGGAGAAGCTGCCTATATCCTGGGGATAAGGATTTTGAGAGACATGAGTAAAATACTAATTGGACTTAGTCAAATTACCTACTTGGAGAAGGTGCTAAATAGGTCAGCATGCAGAATTCCAAGAAAGGAGAGTTACCGATCCAGAGTAATGCCAGACTGAACAAGACTCGGAGCCCGAGTACAGAGGATGAGATAGCAGAGTTGAGTCGAGTACCGTATGCTTCCATTGTAGGCTAGATCATGTATGCTATGACTTGTACTCGACCTGATGTGGCCTTTGCATTGAGCATGGCCAGCAGATATCAGGGGAACCCTGACAAGGCTCACTGGATTGTGGTAAAGAACATTCTCAAGTACCTGCAAAGGACTAAGGACCTGGTCCTTACCCTCGGTGGGAGTAAGGACTTGAGAGTATGAGGCTATAGTGATGCCAACTTCCAGACTGATAGGGATAGTTTCCACTCTAAGTCAGGCTGGGTCTTTACCCTAAGTGGAGGAGCAATTTCTTGGAAAAGTTCCAAGCAGGAGACAGTGACTGATTCAACTTGCGAATCAGAGTATATAGAGGCAAGCGAGGCAGCGAAGGAGGCTATATGGATAAAGAACTTCATTGGGGACCTTGGAGTTGTACCTGCTATAAAGGAGCCTATAGAGATTTTCTGTGATAGTGAAAGTGTATTTGCCTTAGCCAAGGAACCAAGGGATCACGGAAGATCCATACACATTGACAGAAAATACCATTTCATCAGACATCGAATAGAAGAAGGACTCCTCGTGGCAAAGAGGGTATCATCGGATGAGAACCCGACAGATCCCCTCACGAAGGGACTGGGTAGGGTTAAGTATCTCCAGCATGCGAGGCACATAGGGCTGAAGGATGATATTAGTTTTAGTAGTTAGATAACTTTGAAATGTGTAAAGTGTAATTGACATTTGATGATGAATAATAGTTGTTCTTTATTTATAAGTAAAGCGTTACTATCTTTTATCAATCGTTTACTATCGTTTCATTTTGCATGTTTTGACTTCCGGGATAATTATGATATGGTATATCATATTATTCAAATTCTCCACAGTCGGTCATAGGTCGGAAGTAGATATGTGTCTCACCCCCAAACCAAGGATGGCGGAAACGTCCGAAGGTGGAGGACTTCATGTATAGTATCACAACAACGAGTATAATAGTGCTCAAAGTAAGTATAACCATCATAAATATAATTAAAAAAGTTACACCATAGTATGACTTTACATCTTTCAATATCCATTACACTATGATGACAAACTGAAATGTTTGACGAGTTAACGTTCCATCCTCAAAAAGCTTGTGATTTCCTGTTTCACTGATTTCCTAAGAACACAAATAGTTTTCAAAAGTGTTAACAATTAAGTTGGTCAGTTCATAAGAGTTTTTTTTAGAAAGAAGTCGTTTTCCTTGTAAAAGCGATAGAGTATGATTCCAGAAAATCCAATATTTTCTTTAATAAGTGTGAAATGAAAGCTCCTATGTTATGCAATAATGTACCCTAGAACGACCCGTAGATTCCTTCTATAATCACCCAATTTATATAAGTTATATAAAATTAAAGTTAAATAAACCGTCGAATATAATGGGTCTACCCTAAGTCCACAACCAAACAAGGAACAGGAAGTAAGGCGGGCCCACCAATTCTAAGCCGATTGCGACTAAATTCATATATAACTCTAACATGTACACTTAGCAATTATAGTTGAAAACTAACAATTCTAGATGAAACGTTGTTTTAATATCATAAAAGCCATTTTGTGTAAACCTGGTACTTTGTATTTGTACCGTGTTTATATGAAAACCTGGTACTTTATATTTGTACTCTGTTTATATGAAAACCTGGTACTTTGTAATGTACTCTGTTTATATGAAAACCTAGTACATTATAATGTACCCCTTTTGTATAAACCCGATACTTTGTAATGTACCCCTTTTGTATAAACTCGGTACTTTGTATTCGTACCATGTTTATATGAGAACCCGATACTTTGTAATGTACCCCTTTTGTATAAACCCGGTACTTTGTAATGTACCCCTTTTGTATGAAAAAACCGGTACTTTCTAATGTACCCCTTTTGTATGAAAACACGGTACTTTGTAATGTACCCCTTTTGTATGAAAACCCGGTACTTTGTAATGAGTTCAAAATGTAAATGAAACATAAACTATACCTATTATAGTTTATCATAATGTTTGTTTGTGGTGTATAATAGACGTAACTATACTTATTATAATTTATTATAATTATTTGTAGTGGTAGTATTCCTTTGTATATTATTGAAACCTTTGGACTAAGGTACATAATATGTACAATCAGCAACATGCATACAAATAGTACTACACACCTTGGTAAGCAAGTTACAAGGTGTAACTAGGATTGTCAACTATTTTATAGTTTTTAACTTTTCTGTTCCTGCCATTGGAAAATTTATAGAAAAATCATCATAGGTCCAAATTTAGATCCATAAACTCCAAGGATCTAGAAAACGTGTCTACTTTATTCAAAATTTTTATCACGATTTTTAGTGACCTTTAGCTTGTGTAAAAATGTCCAACTTCACAGACTGGTCCGAACTTGTTTATGAAATGATAGGTTGTTTTGTAAAAATCTCCATAAATTGTAGAAAAATCATATGGATATGTGCAAGTAGTCACTTTAAAGGTATAAACCTGAATTATTTTCATATTAAACAGGTTTGAAAGATATTAAGTTTAAGATGGTCAATACAGTTCGTGAATAGAACTCAAATTTTCTGTTGAAAGATGATGTTTGAGTTTAGTTAAATTTTTGGTGTTTTAACTTGTATTCTCCCCCTAAAACTTGAAGAAAACATGAAAATGTGGGGGTATGAACTCACCTTTACTGATTTCTTAGGATGGATGATGAAGAGAAGAGATTTCCAAGTCAAGAACACTTGGGAGATGCTTGAAGATTCAAAGATCTAAGAGCAAATATGGTGATATTTGTTAAGCAAGATCCATAATTCGAGAGAGAATGGAAAGGATGTATAAATGTAGGATGGGAATACTTACCAAAAGTGAGTGAAAAGCTTTATATCAGCCATGGAGTCTCGAGTTTTAGAGAGAGAAAGTGAGAGAGGTATGTTTGTTCTTCTTGTGAAAGAGTGAATAAAGTGGGAGGAGAGATAAGGATTTTCCGCTTTTGATCAAGAACACTTGCTGGAGAAAGATTGTGCAAGGACAAATAACTGACTAGGTAGGGATGAATAGTGACATAGGGTGGTCATAGAGTGTGTATGGGAGGTAGCTTGTGGCATTGCTTTATGGAAAAGTCAACATTCCACCTCAATATCTTACCCAATAGATTTTATTCTTGGAGAAGGATTTCCCTCAAAATATGAATAATTTCTGAATATTTAGGGTGTTATATGCCAAAATATGAGTTTAGGTGAAAATCCCACGTTAAAATCATGAAAAACGGGCTTAAAATGCGAAACTACTCGAAAACTAGGATCAAGAGGCGAAATTCCGAAGTCTGAGGTGAGGGTTCGATCTTTGCTGCTTAAAACCGAAGGTAGGTTCGGGTGTGAGAAGAACCAAAAGGAGGGTTCGGACCGAACAGCATTGCAGGCGAACACGGAAGCGGGTCTGAAAGCGAAGTAGGCGAAGGCAAAGCAGTCCGAGTCGAAGGTGGGTTCGGTTCGGCAGGGCGGTTTCGGTCTTTGGAGGCTTCGGTCCGAAAGGGACCTTCGACTTTGGCTCTTAGGGTTTCGCTTCTTAGGGTTTCGCTTCTAAGAGGCTCGGTTCCATTAGGGCTTCGGACCTATAGGGCTGTTTTACCAATAAATTTCCCGTTTTGCGCAGTTTTTGACTAAGTTAAGGGTCAGGATGCCCCGAATGATTGTAAAAAGTTGAGGGAGGTTATGAGAGAGATTTGAGATAAAGAGAGACAGAGCAAGAGAGATCGAGGGAGACTTTGTTTGTGACATATGCAATTGTTTAGCTTCGAAATGCAAGGTTCGTAAACCCCGTTAAACCTCGTTATGAATGTTATGCGTCCCCGGAGGGTGTGAAACAATGTTTTATCGAGTAGCTCCATCACTTACCCTGATTAGGGTTTAGATTTTTTGAACACGTGAAAGCTCTAAGTGAATCATTGCATTATTATATTAAGTTGTACAATATAAGACATAAAGTAAACCCTAATGCACAAGGGTTAGATGAATTGACCGGTTTGACTTGACCAAAAATTGACGGTTGTCACATCATCCCCCCTTTTGAAGGAATTTCGTCCCAAAATTAGTGTTTTGACTGGGACTTCAAGAATTTGGGGAAAAGATGGGGGTATTTTTCATAATACATGACATTGATATGGTAAGGACCAAGCCATCTTATGATAATTGACGACGTTTGGACATCTTATTGTAACCGGTGTGGAGTCGATTTAAAACCACCAGTGATCTTTTTGGAATGGTGGTGTATTGTATGTATATGCCTTTATGCTCTCCGCTTTATCCTTGGTATTACTACTCTGAATATTTTATAATGTAATTAGTGAGTACTAGTAGTACGAGTGCTTCGAAAATTTATGACGAAATTTGCAATATAAGTGCTACCAGATCTTTTATAATCGCTTGGTGTACTAGTCGTATATCATTAAGATTGCAAGGGAATTCAAATGAGTGACTCCGCCTTAACCCCACAACCAAAAAAGGAACATGAAATAAGGCGCAATTACACATCCTAAGTCTATAGAATCTTAATGATATATGACCATGATGTTTACACTAGCCATCATAGATTCACCAGTAAGAATCGTGAGTTTTTATATAAACGATATGACTTACTCGGGGGAGAGGGGCAGTTTACGACTAAGGTTTGTCATGTTCTCGAAATTTATGGTTGATATACTTTAATCAATGTTTGTTTTAATAAAAATTTAAAACCTAAACGTTGTTGTTAGAAACACGTACCGATATTCACGGGCAGTTCCGGGGGAGTCTCTCCTGCAGTGATCATAAGCACCCTTCCACCATCACTAGCATTCCTTGCTCTTAGGCAGTTTCTTTTAAAGTGTCCCATTTCATCGCACTCGTAACAGGCTGGGCTTCCTC
Source organism: Lactuca sativa (assembly GCF_002870075.4). Lineage (NCBI taxonomy): Eukaryota > Viridiplantae > Streptophyta > Magnoliopsida > Asterales > Asteraceae > Lactuca > Lactuca sativa. The sequence goes on from NC_056628.2 coordinate 143,596,822, forward strand.
TAGTGTCCGGGACCTAGGTGATGGGTATATGCTAGTGCCTTACAGAAACGGACAGTGTGACCCTTTCTATTGCAATTTTTGCAATGCATCTCCCGACAAACCCCAGTATGATGGAAGTTACACTTGTTGCATTTCGGAAGGGTTCCAGCATATTGATTTATGGGTGCTGGAGTGGCATGGGTTGTGACAGCATGAACAACAACGATCTGTTGCTTCTTAGTGGAGTCCCGGTCCGGTTGATCCTTCTTGTTGTTCCAACTTCCTTATGTTATTTCCCCCTCTTTCTTGTTCATGGGTGGTTGTCGCAGTGTTATGGCTGACACTATGGTCGATGAGTCGTAGTTCTAGCTCCTTGGCATTGTCGAAGGTAGTTGGTCTTGAGGCCAAAACGCTATTTTGAATTTGGGGAGACAATCCCCAGAGGTATCGGTCCACCTCTTTGTCTTTCGGGGTGACAATAGCAGGACAAAGGAGTGCTAGATCACAGAATCGGGCAGTATAGGTTACAAGGTCAGAGCCTATCATCTTGAGGTTCCACAGTTCTTGCTCTAGCTTTTGCACTTCGCCCCTTGGGCAATACTCTTTCAGCATCATTGCCTTCAAGTCCTCCTAGCTTATCGAGTTAGCCACTGTCAGCGTCAGTGACTTAACGTGGCCGTTCCACCAAGTAAGGGCCCGGTTGGAGAAAGTGCAAGCTGCAAATTTGACCTTGCTTGCTTCAGGGCATGCACAAATTTTGAAGACGAATTAGATTTTTTGAACCATTTCATCAGTGTGATGACGCCCCCGCTTCCATTGAAAGAATCAGGTTTACCACTAGTAAAATCCTTGTGTGAACATTCCTTCGTACGCCCTGTACTGTCCCCATTGTTGGACTTTTTGGCACTAGGTCCAGCACCACCGATACCATTCGTACCAATTTTTCAAATTGCGGCAGCCACGGCTGTTGTTATGGCCGCTTGGAACATTACGAGATCAAACTGCGGAGGTGGTGATGGAGGTGGTGGTGGTGCTGTGCTACCGGAAGGTCTGGAACTTTTCTTCAGCGACATAGTTCTATCATAAGTTTTTAAAGACGAACAGACGGTAAGTCTCCAATAGCAGTGACAAGTCGGATGTTATTGAACTAGATATTTTTGTATTATGTCCCGACTTAAATGTATTTTGTAATCAATTCATAATGAAAGTCCATATAGATAAACTTATGAATTTAGTAGTAGTGACTTGAATGTAATTTGGTGATTTGTTCCATGCCTGATCCACTCCTAAGATCGCCCAATGTATACCGGTTGTGTGTAATTAAGGTTTATTAGGCTGTTGAACTTAATGAGTTTGTCCTAAGTCTACAACCAAACAAGGAACAGGACCCAAGGCGGACTCACCATTTCTAAGTCGATCGTCTCTTAATTACACATAACCTTGAGGTATATATTAACTAATTTTAGAGTTAATATAAGCAAATCATTTGTAATCTAGGATATGAAATATGTGGTAAACACCCAATGAAATAAAATGCATGCCAATTTCATCGATATAACCTAATACATAGAGTTCATGAAAGTTTGACCTTATATTATGTCTACATTTCGTTAATGTAAGGAAAATTTTTGACAGTGACACGACCTCTTGAATAGTGTACTCCCTAAATATGAAGGGTCGAATTTATGTATATGACAGGGCAGTGTTTAAACGTATTCCAGTAGCTTGAGTCTGTACCGATATGTCAGTAGTGTACACACTACTGGCGGCAGGTGATGTTTCGTGGGCCATAGAATGAAGACATGAAAGTCTGCATTGCCCTAACCTCTGCCCTGGCTTCTGTCATTTGATGTTATGCTTTTATCACATGTTTTCTCTAATGCTTTTTGATGTTCCTAATACTCTCTAATCTCAGCTCGAGTTGCGGTAACTTCCCTCTGAAGGATTTGATGTGGTTTCTGATCTGTTCATGGCCTCCATACAGGTGACGAAGGCGAATTGCGGTAATCTTAGTGGTAAGGCCAACCTCACGATTTGGCTAACCGATGCTTGTGTTTGTACCCTCTAGTGAGTGATGCGGCATACTATGACATGGAGAGCCCTGTCTACTAATCCTCCAATATTGAGGTTGTAGAATCCTCATTCATGCCATAGGGAGGGTGTTGACCTTGTTCCCAACTTCGTCTCTGTAAATCTACGTCTCATCGAGGTGTCGGACAATGGAAGTCTCGTCGGGGTCTTCCTCTATTATTTCTTTAGGATCCTCTTCGAAATTCTCTCTAATCCAACCACCATTTTCCTGGTTAGGAAGAATAGGGTCTCCAGGTAATTGAGCTCCCGCCATGTTGTTCGTGCAAGAATAAGGGTAGAAGAGATAATTAATAGACGTCTAATCCTACAATTACTTATAGGGGTGATCCTCATTAATCACTTCTATAATCACATAGTGCATACCAGTTATACATAATCTGAGATACAATAGACCTTCGAATAAATGACTCTACTCTAAGTCCACAACCAAACAAAGAACAGGAAGTAGAGCAATAGTCATAGATTCTGAGACTATAATATCTTTAATTATATATAACCTATGCACTCAGTCATTATAGACCTACTAATACGGGTCTTTAGTTTTCACATAGGTTGGTTATAGTATCAAAAAATACTCCTATAGTATTTTAATGTTTGTCTTATGTTTTCAATGTTTCTTTGTAGATATAGTTGGTAAGTTTTTAGACTTGTTGCAACACCACAACCATTTCCGGGCATATGCTAATCACTTCCGGGATAGACATAGTTGATCAGGCTATGTCATTCCCAGACCTGACTATACATCCCTTAGCCTACTTGTGTCGTTCAACAATTACCACTTTTGTTCTGTTCTAGTATGATGCTGACCTTTGTATGTATGCATACACATATACTTTTAGTAAAATACTTGATATATTCCAAAAAGTATAACTCTTGGTCAGAGTGTTTTTGTCCCATTGTATTTATAGTTGTATATCTTATGTGGCTCGATATACTTAGTTCACTATAAACAATGCTTTGATACCAATATATCACACTCCTAAACCAAGGATGGCGGAAACGTCCGGGGGTGGAGGACTTCATGTATAGTATCACAACAATGAGTATAATAGTGCTCAAAGTAAATACAACCATCATAAATATAATTGAAAAAGTTACACCATATTATGAGTTTACATGTTTCAATATCAATTATACTATGATGACAAAGTGAAATGTTTGACGAGTTAACGTTCCATCCTCAAAAGCTTGTGATTTCCTATTTCATTGATTTCCTGAGAACACAAGTAGTTTTGAAAACTGTCAACAATTAAGTTTGTAAGTTCATAAGAGTTTTATTTGACAAAGAAGCCGTTTTTCTTGTAAAAGCGATAGAGTATGATCCAGAAAATCCAATATTTTCTTTAATAAGTGTGAAATGAAAGCTCCTAGGTTATGCAATAATGTAAGACCCTTAGATTCCTTATATAATCACCCAGTGTGTATAAGTTATATAAAATTTATGTTAAATAAACCTTTGAATATAATGGGTCTATCCTAGGTCCACAACCAAACAAGGATCAGAAAGTAAGGCGGACCCACCAATTCTAAGTTGATTGCGACTAAATTCATATATAACTCTAACATGTACACTTAGCAATTATAGCTAAAAACTAAAAATTCCAGATGAAACATAATTTTAATATCATAAAAGCCATTTTGGGTAAACCGGGTACTTTGTATTCGTACCCCGTTTATATGAAAACCCGGTACTTCGTATTCATACCCCGTTTATAAGAAAACCCAGAACTTTGTAATGGAACGTCTTTGAATGAAAACCTGGTACTTTGTATTATACCCCTTTTGTATAAACCCGATACTTTGTATTCCTACCCCGTGTATATGAGAACCCGATACTTTGTAATGTACCCCTTTTATATAAACCTGGTACTTTGTATTCGTACCCCGTTTATATGAAGACCTGGTACTTTGTAATGTACCCCTTCTGTATGAAAATCCGGTACTTTGTAATGAGTTAAAAATGTAAATGAAGCATAAACTAAACCTCTTATAGTTTATCATAATGTTTGTATTGTATATGCAACCTAACTATACTTATTCTAGTTTAGCATATTTGTTGTGGTGTATAATAGACTTAACTATACTTATTATAATTTGTTATAATTATTTTTTAGTGGTAGTATTCCTTTGTATATGATTCATACCTTTAAACTAACGTAGATAATATGTATAATCAGCAACATGCATTCAAGTAATACTACACACCTTGCACATCAAGTTACAAGGTGTAACTAGGATTGTTAGCTATTTTCATGTTTTTAACTTTTATGTTCATGGTATTGGAAAATTTATAGAAAAATCATCAGAGGTCAAAATTTAGATCCGTAAACTCTGAGGGTCTAGAAATTTTGTCTATTTTATTCAAAATTTTTATTATGATTTTTAGTGATGTTTAACTTGTGTAAAAATGTCCAACTTCACAGACTGATCCGAAGTGGCTTCTGAAATGATAGACTGTTTTGTAAAAATCGCCATTAATTATAGAAACATTGTATGAAGATGTGCAAGTAGTCATTTTAAAGGTATAAACCTGAAATATTTTCATATTAAACAATTTTGAAAGATATTAAGTTTAAGCTGGTCAATACAGTCCGTGAATAGAACTCAACTTTTCTGTTGAAAGATGATATCTGAGTTTAGTTAAGTTTTTGGTGTTTTAACTTGTATTCTCCCCCTAAAACTTGAAGAAAACATGAAAATGTGGGAGTATGAACTCACCTTTACTGATTTCTTGGGATGGATGAAGAAGAGAAGAGGTTTCTAAGTCAAGAACACTTGGGAGATGCTTGAAGATTCGAAGATCTAAGAGCAAATATGGTGATATTTGTTAAGAGAGATCCATAATTCGAGAGAGAATGGGAAGGATCGATGTTCAAATGTACACTGGGAATACTTACCAAAATTGAGTGAAAAGCTTAATATCAGCCTTGGAGTCTCAAGTTTTTGAGATAGAAAGTGAGAGAGGTGTGTTTGTTCTACTTGAGAAAGAGTGAATGAAGTGGGAGGAGAGATAAGAATTTTCAGCTTTTGATCAAGAACACTTGCTAGAGAAAGAGTATGCAAGGACAAATAATTTACTAGGTAGGGATGAATAGTGACTGTGGGTGGTCATAGAGTGGGTATGGGAGGTAGCTTGTGTCATTGCTTTACGGAAAAGTCAACACTTCACCTCAATATCTTACCCAATAGATTTTCTTCTTGGACAAGGATTTCCCTTAAAATATGATTACATTATGAATATTTAAGGTCTGATATGCCAAAATATGAGTTTGGTGAAAATCCCATGTTAAAATCCTGAAAAACGGGCTTAAAACGCGAAACTACTCGAAAACCGGGATCAAGAGGCGAAATTCTGAAGTCGAAGGTGAGGGTGTGAGAAGAACCGAAAGTAGGGTTGGGTCCGAACAGCATTGCAGGCGAACACGGAAGCGGTTCCAAAATCAAAGTAGGCGAAGGCGAAGCAGTCCGAACCAAAGGTGGGTTCGGTTCTCGGGTTCGGTTCGGAAGGGCGGTTTCGGTATTTGGAGGCTTCGGCTCGAAAGGGACCTTCAGCTTCGGCTCCTAGGGTTTCACTTCTAAGAGGCTCGTTTCCATTAGGGAATCCGTCCTATAGGGTTGTCTTACCAATATATTTCCCGTTTTGCACGGTTTTTGACTACGTTAAGGGTCGGGACGCCTCAAATGATTCTAAAAAGTTGAAGGAGGTTATGAGAGAGATTTGAGAGAGATTTTAGATATAGAGAGATAGATCGAGGGAGATTGAGGGAGACTTTGTTTGCGACCTTTGCGAGTGTTTAGCTTCGAAATGCAAGGTTCGTAAACCCCGTTAAACCTCATTATGAATGTTATGCGTCCCCAGAGGGTGTGAAACAACGTTTTATGGAGTAGCTCCATCACTTACCCTGATTAGGGTTTAGATTTTCTGAACACGTGAAAAGTCTAAGTGAATCACTGAATTAATATATTGAGTAAACCCTAACGCACAAGGATTAGATTAATTGACCGGTTTGACTTGACCAAAAACTGAAGACATAAATTAAAACCTAATGCACAAGGGTTAAATGAATTGACCGGTTCGATTGACCAAAAATTGACGGTTGTCACAATATGAATCAATACTGTCATGAGTTGGCTTGTAGATGTCTAAGTTGTTGGACGTAGCAAACTGTTACTACAACACTCATGTGCGCTCATAAGTTCTGAGTATTGGATTCAACCCACACTCGCTTGTATCATTTCATGGAATTAATCTCGAGTGATCGTGAAACGGTAATATCATATAAGTCTTCAAACCTAGAGATATGATCTGTTTCCTATGAGTTGGTTAGACATTGATTGTACGAAAACACATTGGTAACTCGATGTTATAAAAAATGCCTTTGTGTATGATTCAACAAGTAGTAGAACAAGCATATGAGTCAAAGTTTATTTGTCCCTCGTTGGATTAGAAGCGATATATGGGCCCCTCGATGATTTTGTGTTGAGCCATGTACCGGGCCTGGTCAAAAGTAAGTTGATGTGTTTAATTAAGTTCTATGTCAAACAAATAAGAAATCGGGAAACAAACTACTTGACAATAAGTAAGATATTGTTCCATGTATTTGTCCGACTGATATCTAGAATAGAGGATTATATGATCACTTATCTTAAATGGTGTATCATCATCATCTCAGTTCCGCGAGACCTTGAAAGAGCTACGATTGCCGATCGGTTCCTGAAGTCATTTTTACAGTTATAGTTATTAGACTTATCCAAGTGGGAGACTGTTGGATTAGGTGTCTAAGTTCATAACTATTCCTAGAATGTACTTGACCCGGTTAGCATGGTCCGTTTGGGTTTCATGGCATTGCAACACTTGGATAGACTAAATGAGAGAAAGGACACTATAGGATTATTAATATATTATAAGTTCTAATATATTAATAATATTATTTAATTAGTATTCATCAAAGAATTAATTTGGGATTAATTAAGTGATCAAAAAAGAGACTAATTAAACATATGGGGTTGATTGTGTAAATCATCTATTCTTGTATAGTGGGATAATGATTCATGGTTTGTATGGATTGGGATAAAATCCATAAGGTGCTCCATGGATAGTCCATGGAGGTTACAAACCCATGGATCATGGAATATGGAAAGCAATGACAATTAGGGTTTACATGGTGTAACCCTACTTGTGTCACAACTATATAAAGACCCTTGACTAGCAAAAATCGGCACTACAAGCAATAATAAGAGGGCTAGCCGAATTTTGAGTGTTAGTGAAATTTCTCTCATGGTTATTCCAAGTGTTGCGGTCTTGTGTTACACATTTGAGGCATCACACTTGAGGTGTTAGGCTCATAGGTTCTCAAGGAATCCAAACAACAAAAGGTATGTTCTTCTTCTAGTATTTATGTTTAAAATTTCCCCAAGCTATGCTAGATAGATTATAAACCTTGGAAAACAATTTTGCATGTATCATAGTAAAACATAGACCCAAGGTTTTTAGGGTTGCATGTACACCATAGGAGTGTTAGAATGCTCACAACCCTTCAGTGGTATCAGAGACTAGGCTTGTTTATTTGAGATTTGATGAAAATTGTTGAAACAAAGTCGAAAAATATGCAATATGCTGGGTGAACTTGCCGCGTCCATGGGGAGACTCGACGACTCCATGCCTAAATTCATCCTACTCGCTGAGTAGGTTCATGCATTCGACGAGTAGAGTGCCCAAAGTGTAGTTTTTCGAGTTTTGTTGCTGGAAATGGACTAGAAACATTACCCTAAACTATTTTGGTCTTATAAAACTTCTTTTAGATGGTGTAATAGTTATGCTAATCCATTTTAAATAGCAAATATCAAAATTTCAAGTTTTCTATGGTTTACTTATGATTCTTGAAATTGTTGATATGCATGTTCACGAACTTATGAGTTTATAATATCTTAGGAATTATTTGTATCTTGCTTGTTAGTTTAATTCTTGATTATTATGTGTTTTAAAGGAATCCATAATTTGTCCTCAAGTGATGGATTACCAAAAGTCATTCTTTTAAATTCCATTAAAGAAACACATAGGTTACATAAAATAAAAAATCTCTCATTTTTAATCAACCTTTAACTCATAAGCTAAGAAAGATGAAAAGTTTTGAAAGTTACAAAACTTGCCCTCATGTTTTGGAACATGTAAAGTCAATTTAAAAACTTTAGTTCCAACCCCTAGAATTTTAAAAGTTAAAATTCAACCCTTATACTTTAAAATATTATAAGTTTAATAATAATTATATATGTATAAGAACAAGTCGTTTTACCATTAGTAGGCCTCATTCACGAAGCCGGTCTATAAGGGTGGTATAAGGTTGCTACCTATAAAATGACATCTTAATGGGTGTCCACTCTCACCCACTGCTTCCTTGTTCGGTCGATGGTCGTTAGCCGAACGGGTAAGGCAAGGACTTTAAATCTTTATTAAAAGTATGATGAATGTAATGTAACTAACTGTTTTATAAATTCCCAATCTTAGTTACTTTAGGAAAATCTGGAAAAGGTGCTAACCCATGAAATTACACTTTGCACTTTGATTAAGTCGTTAGAGGAGTGTGTGTGGTTAACCGGCACACTAACCTGGACTTAACAAGGTAGGCAAAGGGTGGCTTAAGGTTTTTCATAGGTCGGTGGAGCGCGTGTGGTTAACCGACACATCGATTGAGTGATAAACAATAAGGGTACCAAGTAATATGCACGCTTACTTCACAGCTTGTTTTGTGATCCTCGGCATCCCAGTCACAAAAACGTGAAGGGCACACTCGAGATTGAGACATTTCATTGAAAAGTTCAATGAATCTTAAAGAATCTAGGAGTCCCACAACCAATTAAAACCTAATAATTTATTTCATTTTTCATGGTGGGAATTGGTGAATTGTCATTCACCTACCTTCAAATATTTTATAGCTTGGATTACGACATCCCTCTTCTAAGTTATAAAATATTGTGTTGGGTCTTAGCCTTAATATTTCATTTGGGTGTCTTACTAAGGACTATCTTTGTATCTAATCTAAACTTTTATTTCTTCTTTTCAGATGTCTTCCAACAATGCTGCTTCTGGCTTAAACCCTATCGGCTACTTCTCTCTCATGAACCTTTGTAGGAGAGTCATCTTCGATGGATCCAACTTTATGGATTGGATCAGGAACATCAGGATGGTCACTCGGTATGAGGACAATGAATATGTCCTCGACAAGGAGCTTAAGGATATTGAGTCGTCTACTACTCCTGAGGAGATCGCTGAATACTAGGCACATGAGAGAGATGCTACTAAGGTGGCTTGTATCATGTTGGCCACAATGATAGCCGAGCTCCCAAAGTCCTATGCGGACTACTACCCTTTTGAGATGCACCAGGATTTGATGGACTGCTACCATCACAGTCCTCGTCAAGAGCAGTATGAAATTATCTCCTCCATGATAACAACCCAGATGAAGGATGGTGAACCCATCACGGGCCACATGCAGAAAACGCAAAGGTATGTGGACCGTTTGCTGAAACTGAATGTAAACTTTCCCGAGGAGTTGGCAATTGACATTTTTTTGCACTCCTAAACTTCGTGTTATAATCAATTCCAAATGACATACCACATGAACAACTATGAAGTTACAGTCGACAAACTTCAAGGACTCTTGAAGACCACCGAAAGTGGTCTTAAGGGAAAATCGGTTGTAACCACTCCTACTCATATCGCGGACCCTATCTTGGCAATATGGGCAAGGCAAAGGAAAGAAGAGGAAGAGCCCTTCGAAGGGTACCAAAGGAAAGTCTCTTGATGGCTCCTTTTCAAGTGGAACCAAGATATGTTTCGTCACTCCTTCTGCCAACCCTAAAGAGGCTAAATGCTTGTATTGCCATGAAAAGTCACACTGGAAGCGAAACTGTCGGAAGTACCTGCAAGATGTTAAGGATGGGAAAGTAAAACCCAACCGTGCAGGTATAAACACTATATTGTCTAATAATTCACCCCATTCTAATTCTTGGGTCCTTAATACAGGTTGTGGTATTCACATATGTACTTATTTGCAGGGTTGAAAAAGAAGTGAGAATGTGGAGCATGGGAAGATAAACTTGATCATGTGGAATAGGAAAGCTTCACCTGTCACCAAGATTGGAGTTTATTCTTTGTTGCTAAGTAGTGGGTTAGTTTTAGATTTGAATAAGTGTTGTTACTCGTCTAAAATGTGTCTATTTTATTCAAAAAATTTATCATGATTTTTAGTGACATTTAACTTGTGTAAAAATGTCTAACTTCACAGACTGGTCCGAAATGGTTTCTGAAATGATAGGCTGTTTTGTAAAAATCGTTATAAATTGTAGAAAAATCGTATGGAGATGTGCAAGTAGTCATTTTAAGGGTATAAACCTGAATTATATTCGTATTAAACAGTTTTGAAAGATATTAAGTTTAAGATGGTCAAAAAAGTCTGTGAATACAACTTAACTTTTCTGTTGAAAGATGATGTTTGAGTTTAGTTAAGTTTTTGGTGTTTTAACTTTTATTCTCCCCCTAAAACTTGACGAAAACATGAAAATGTGGGGGTATGAACTCACCTTTACTAATTTCTTGGGATGGATAATGAAGAGAAGAGGTTTCCAAGTCAAATATAGGATGGGAATACTTACCAAAAGTGATTGAAAAGATTAATATCAACCTTGGAGTCTTGAGTTTATGAGAGAGAAAGTGAGAGAGGTGTGTTTGTTCTTCTTGAGAAAGAGTGAATAAAGTGGGAGGAGAGATAAGGATTTACAGCTTTTGATCAAGAATACTTGCTGTAGAAAGAGTGTGCAAGGACAAATAATTGACTAGCTAAGGATGAATAGTGACTGAGGGTGGTCATAGAGTGGGTATGGGAGGTAGCTTGTGCCATTTCTTTATGGAAAAGTCAACACTCCACCTCAATATCTTACCCAATAGATTTTATTCTTGGACAAGGATTTCCCTCAAAATATGATTAAATTATGAATATTTAGGGTCTTATATGCCAAAATATGAATTGGGTGAAAATCCCATGTTAAAATCATGAAAAACGGGCTTAAAACGCGAAACTACTTGAAAACTAGGATCAAGAGGCGAAATTCCGAAGTCTGAGGTGAGGGTTCGGTCTTTGGTTGTGACAACCCAAGTTGTCCCGTTACATTTCCCCATCACCGTTAACGGAATATTCCACTGTATAAAAGTTCCGTTAATTAGAGGGCGTCAGTTTAATAAACATTTCCATTTGATTACCTTTAACATGCCGTTAAGTCGTGATAAAAGGAAATAAAAACACAGGACACACATTTTCATTCATTTGGAAAATGTCAAGTTTTATTATTACGAACACTAAATCGGGTGCGATCATACTAGCACTAATGCACCGGATCCCATCAGAACTCCGCAGTTAAGCGTGCTTGGGCGAGTGGAGTCCATTGGAGACTTTTTACACTCTCTCTCTAAACACTCTCTTTAGACCCGTTTTCGCCCCGAATTCGCAACCAAACGCTTCCATATTGTAAGTCCGCTTACCCTAGCGTATTCTAAGCGTATTGATTTATGTTTATAGCCCAAAAATCATCCAAGAAGGCATGGTATAAGGAGTTTACGGCCCAGGAACATTCTAGGGCCGTAAACCCCTAAAATGGTGCCAAACATGCCTCTAAACTTGTCCATAAGCCTGGAAATAATTAGGGGATATAGCCTAGGGGTGTTTAAACATTAAAATGCATGATTTTAGGACTCAAACAAGAGTTTACGGCCCAAGCACAAGCTTAGGCCGTAAACTCCTCAAAATCATGTCAAAAGTGCCCCAAAACACTCCCAAACTCATCCTAGGGCTTATTACATAATTTAAGGACTTATCCTCTTGAGTTTAGACCCTCTCCAAAATGATTTAATGAAAGGAGTTTACGGCCCATACATGGTCAAGACCGTAAACACCCTAAATCATGCCCAAAATTGTAGTTTTTGCCCCCCAAATGACCATAGGCTATTTCTATAAAATGCTAGAAAGGAATTAAGGGATTAAACACAAGAAAAATGAGGGATTTATTGGAGTTTACGGCCCAAGCATTATCTAGGCCGTAAACTCCCCAAAACCCCCACAAATGTTGGTTTTAACCACCCAAAATAGCATCAAACTTCATAAGGAAATTCTAGGAAGGCAATAGGGGCTTAAAACTTCACTAAACTCAAAGATTGGGAGTTTACGGCCGTAAACTCCCTTGGGAGAGTTCCTAGGCCGTAAACTCCTATAAAGTACCCTTAGAAGCCTCAAATCCAATCATGCCTTTTGGGAAAAGTGCTTAGAATAAATCAAGGAACAAGCTAGAAGCATCAAACACCCAAGAATATGACCTTGGGAGTTTACGGCCGTAAACTCCCTTAGGTTGGGCCGTAAACTCCTTGTTTGGTCCATGTTGATGCTTTATGTCTATTCACACTCTTGATAATTGAGTTTAGCAAAGTTCCACAACTGATAGGAGACCCTTAGCACCCTTAAACGCTACCCGGGACCCCAAACACTCAACCAAAAGTGTTTTCCACTCCTTTGAGTGTGTATAATTGTTTAATTAGTATATTATATGCTAATTGTATGTGAACATATGTTATCATATGTTAAAATAGGTCCTTGTGTGTGTTCAAGTCCTTGCGTGACCCCGAACGCCTAAACGACACTTCCGTCGGACCTACTTACACCAGGTGAGTTCATACCCCTGAATGAACCTTTTAAATGCTTTTAAATGTTTTATAAGGGGGGATTACAAGTTAAACATGCCAGTTATCATATCAATCACATGCGATTGATAACCCGCATGCACAAGATGTTACCACTATACACTGTTTTACCGAGTAGGACACTGTAAATGGCTTTCAAAAAGGGTTGTTAAATTGTTCAAGTTCTTACTTTCATAAATTATCAAAGATTCATTTTCAAACTGGTTTATAAAAATTCCCAAAGATTTCTAAAGGTTTTCACACCTATTTTATCAAAGAATACAAATGCGATTTTCCTGAGTAATAAACTTTTCAAAGGTTTCATGAATACTCTTAATTGTTAATTACTGCTGCTTCGCTTATACTTATTTTATACTCCTACTCTGTAATGCTTTCACTTATACCTGAAGTCACTTATACCTGATGGCGCTTATACTTATTCACACTCTTACTTAGTAATACGAGTCTACTTCGCTTACACTTGAGATCGACTTTACTTCACTTATACTTGATACGCTCTTACTTCACTTGTGGTCATCTCCTCTTCGCGATGCGCTTATACTTATCCGACACTTATACTTCACTTGCGACCGCTCTTACTTCACTTGTTAGACACTCCTACTTCACGAGAATCACTTTTACTTGATACCCACTCGAGCATAGTTAGATGTATGTCTGTGCTTGTATAGACGCATATAATAATGGTTGAAGGACTTAGGAAGGTTTGCCCGCCCTATTTCCTTTTCTTCGTTGAGATGTGGTCTGGTGGGATCAGATATCCATCCGAAGGTCGTTTGATTCATTAGTTATATACTATGTATACAAGCTTAGACATACGGGTTACTTCAGCCAATTCAGTTAAGAGTCTCTACCTCTATTTTATACTTTCATTAGTAACCCACTATTGGGAAGTCCCTACCTCTATTTTATACTTTCATTAGAAACCCACTATTAGGAAGTCTCTACCTCTATTTTATACTTTCATTAGAAACCCACTATTGGGAAGTCTCTACCTCTAGTTCAACACTTTCATTAGAAACCCACTATTTGGGATGCATCTTCAGGACACGGCCTTCTCCGTCGTCTAGTTGGTAACCAGAGTCTCCTGTAGGGAGAGCGGACATTGTGTGTATAGATCTATACGGGATTGACACCCCCGCACCCTGACTGCTAGCTACAGTCCACGGCTCACCAAGCCAAGGGGTGACAAATGTCACATTATTTAGATGCTTGTAGGGCATCTGGAACTCTAGTCAGTATGGTTATGAGTATCCTGGGTTACCTTATAATTCATGGCTTTAAGGTAATGGTATTTCGTCAGCAATTTACACTGTATGCTGATGTCACTTTTCAGAGTCACTCTGTTTCGACCTTGCTAGCTGTATCTTTCATTTGATACTGTCTGGGGTCTATAGTCTCTGTTTCGACCTTGCTAGCTGTATCTTTCATTTGATACTGTCTGGGGTCTGTAGTCTTGGTTTTGACCTTGTGAAAGATACCTTCCAATTGGTATCGTCTCCGGTCTATATTCACTGTTTTAGACCTTACCAACTGTACCTTTCATTTGGTACCTTCTGGGGTCTATGTCTCCCCTTTGTTAGACTGAACCAGGCGTGTCGTTAATTCGATACCCTCCTGGAGTCTATGATTCTTTGCCTTAGTCAGCAGTCCTCACTGCTGAGGCATATATTACTCCCTGATGTCTCCTGCTTTCTTTAATAATCAAATTCAGTATTTTGATAAAAATAGCAATTAAGGGAAAACTACCTCTTACCACAATACACTGAAACAGTCTTGGTAGAAGGCTGCTTTATTTAAAGAAAATATAGGATTTTCTGGAAAGAACACTGAAGCAACGAAAACACTTAAACTACTACTTATTAAAGTTATTTGACTAAATGACACTAAATACTTATGAACTCACCAGCATTTGTAAAAATGCTGATACTCGCTTTTCAAATAACTTGTAATCTTAGGTCAGCAATTAGACAGGTACATCCCCGGAGCTGCTGATGAAGATGGCTTAAGTACCTTGCTGCACTTTATATATTTTGTTGCTTGTATTACTTTGATACTATGTAATGTAACCATGTAAAATTATTACTATTAATGCAATGTTTTGTTGTACTTTGATTACTATGTGCATGTGTTGTGATACTTGACATGACGTCATCCACCCCAGAACGTTTCCGCCGTTCCGGTTTTGGGGTGTGACATTGGTGCTTAGAAACGATGGTAGGTTAGGGTGTGAGAAGAACCGAAAGGAGGGTTCGGTCCGAACAGCATCGCAGGCGAACACGGAAGCGGGTCCGAAAGCGAAGTAGGCTAAGGCAAAGTAGTCCAAACCGAAGGTGGGTTCGGTTCGGCTGGGCGGTTTCGGTCTTTGGAGGCTTCGGTCCGAAAGGGATCTTTGGCTTCGGCTCTTAGGGTTTCGCTTCTTAGGATTTCGCTTCTAAGAGGCTCAGTTCCATTAGGGCTTCGGTCCTGAAGGGCTGTTTTACCAAGAAATTTCACATTTTGTACGTTTTTTGACTAAGTTAAGGGTCGGGATGCCCCGGATGATTATAAAAAGTTGAGGGAGGTTATGAGAGAGATTTAGGAGAGATTTGAGAGAGATTTGAGATAAAGAGAGATAGAGAGAGAGAGAGATTGAGGGAGACTTTGTTTGTGACCTTTCCGAGTGTTTAGCTTCGAAATGCAAGGTCCGTAAACCCCGTAAACCTCGTTATGAATGTTATGCGTCCCTTGAGGGTGTGAAACAACGTTTTATCGAGTAGCTCCATCACTTACCCTAATTAGGGTTTTGATTTTCTGAACACGTGAAAACTCTAAGTGACTCATTGCATTAATATATTGAGTTGTACAATAAAAGACATAAAGTAAACCCTAATGCACAAGGGTTAGATGAATTGACCGGTTGGACTTGACCAAAAATTGACGGTTTTTATAATATGAATCAAGACTGTCATGAGTTGGCTTATAGATGCCTAAGTTGTTGGACATAGCAAAGTGTTGCTACAACACTCATGTGTGCTCATAAGTTTTGAGTATTGGATTCAACCCATGCTCGCTTGTATCACTTCATGGAATTAATCTCGAATGATCATGAGACGATAATATCATATAAGCCATCAAACCTGGAGATATGATTTGTTGCCTATGAGTTGGTTATACATTGATTGTACGGAAACACATTGGTAACTCAATGTTATAAAACGTGCCTTTGTATATGATTCAACAAGTAGTAGAACAAGCATATGAGTCGAAGTTTATCTATTCCTTCTTGGATTAGAAGCGATATCTGGGCCCCTCGACGATTTTGTGTTGACCCATGTACCGGGCCCGGTCAGAAGTAAGTTGATGTGTTTAATTAAGTTCTATGTCAAACAAATCGGAAATCGGGAAACAAACTGCTTGACAATAAGTAAGACATTGTTCCATGTATTTGTCCGACTGATATCTAGAATAGAGAATTATGTGATCACTTATCTTACATGGTGTATCATCATCATCTGAGTTCTGCGAGACCTTGAAAGAGCTACGATTGCTGATCAGTTCCTGAAGTCATTCTTACAGGTATAGTTATTAGACTTATCCAAGTGGGAGACTGTTGGATTAGGTGTCTACGTTCATAACTATTCCTGGAATGTACTTGACCCGGTTAGCATGGTCTATTTGGGTTTCATGGTATTGCAACACTTGGATAGACTAAATGAGAGAAAGAACACTATAGGATTATTAATATATTATAAGTTATAATATATTAATAATATTATTTAATTAGTATTCATCAAAGAATTAATTTGGAATTAATTAAGTGATCAAAAAGAGACTAATTAAATATATGGGGTTGATTGTGTAAATCATCTTTTCTTGTATAGTGGGCTAATGATCCATGGTTTGTATGGATTGGGCTAAAACCCATAAGGTGCTCCATGGATAGTCCATGGAGGTTACAAACCTATGGATCATGGAATATGGAAAGCCATGACAATTAGGGTTTACATGGTGTAACCCTACTTTTGTCACAACTATATAAAGACTCCTTGACTAGCAAAAATCGGCACTACAAGCAAGAATAAGAGGGCTAGCCGAATTTTGAGTGTTAGAGAAATTTCTCTCAAGGTTATTCCAAGTGTTGTGGTGTTGTGTGAGACATTTGAGGCATCATACTTGAGGTTCTAAGATCACCAGGTTCTCAAGGAATCCAAATAACAAAAGGTATGTTCTTTTTCTAGAATTTATGTTTAAAAGTTAACTATGCTATGCTAGATAGGTTATGAAACTTGGAAAAACAATTTTGCATGTATCATAGTAAAACATAGATCCATGGTTTCTAGGGTTACATGTACACCATAGGAGTATTAGAATGCTCAAAACCCTTCACTTTTTACATCCATTTGATACACTTTGATGTTCTTGTGTGCCGCATACGCTAAGAAAATGTGTATTGGTTCCATTCTAGCTATAGGGACATATGTTTCATCCTAGTCAACAGCTTCAAGTTGACTGCACTCCTTAGCAACTAGCCACACTTTGTTTCTCACCACCACACTGGACTCATCAAGCTTTTTTTATATACCCATCTTGTATCGACGATTGTGTGTCCTTTTGGCTTCCATACTTTATTCCTATCAAACTCAGTTAACTCCTCTTGCATTGTGGTGATCCAGTCGGGCTCCATTAGTGCTTCTTTTATGGTTTGAAACTTGACTGAGGACATGAAAGCTACATAATGGCAGTGGTCAGTTAAATCATTACAAGATCGAGTTTGGATACTTGGAGATGAGTTTCCAATGATTTGATCTGGTGGGTGATCCTTCGTCCAAATGTAAAGACGAGGTTGTTGGTGATCTACAACTTCGGTTGAGAGAATATCTTCAACATCAGAGGACTTTGCGGTTGGAGAAGGTAGTTCCCGCTCGACTTAGGAGCATCTATCTTAGACTATAGGAATTTGAACTGCTGCTATTAAAGAAGGTTCCGCTTATAGGGGGTATTACAAGTTAAACATGTCAGTTATCATATCAATCACATGCGATTGATAACCCGCATGCACAAGATGTTACCACTGTACACTGTTTTACCGAGTAGGACACTGTAAATGGCTTTCAAAAAGGGTTGTTAAATTGTTCAAGTTCTTACTTTCATAACATATCAAGGATTCATTTTCAAACTGGTTTATAAAGATTCCCAAAGATTTCTAAAGGTTTTCACACCTATTTTATCAATGAATACAAATGCGATTTTCCTGAGTAATAAAGTTTTCAAAGGTTTCATGAATACTCTTAATTGTTAATTACTGCTGCTTCGCTTATACTTATTTTATACTCCTACTCTGTAATGCTTTCGCTTATACCTGAAGTCACTTATACCTGATGGCGCTTATACTTATTCACACTCTTACTTAGTAATACGAGTCTACTTCGCTTACACTTGAGATCGACTTTACTTCACTTATACTTGATACGCTCTTACTTCACTTGTGGTCATCTCCTCTTCGCGATGCGCTTATACTTATCCGACACTTATACTTCACTTGCGACCGCTCTTACTTCACTTGTTAGACACTCCTACTTCACGAGAATCACTTTTACTTGATACCCACTCGAGCATAGTTAGATGTATGTCTGTGCTTGTATAGACGCATATAATAATGGTTGAAGGACTTAGGAAGGTTTGCCCGCCCTATTTCCTTTTCTTCGTTGAGATGTGGTCTGGTGGGATCGGATATCCATCCGAAGGTCGTTTGATTCATTAGTTATATACTATGTATACAAGCTTAGACATACGGGTTACTTCAGCCAATTCAGTTAAGAGTCTCTACCTCTATTTTATACTTTCATTAGTAACCCACTATTAGGAAGTCCCTACCTCTATTTTATACTTTCAATAGAAACCCACTATTGGGAAGTCTCTACCTCTATTTTATACTTTCATTAGAAACCCACTATTGGGAAGTCTCTACCTCTAGTTCAGCACTTTCATTAGAAACCCACTATTTGGGATGCATCTTCAGGACACGGCCTTCTCCGTCGTCTAGTTGGTAACCAGAGTCTCCTGTAGGGAGAGCGGACATTGTGTGTATAGATCTATACGGGATTGACACCCCCGCACCCTGACTGCTAGCTACAGTCCACGGCTCACCAAGCCAAGGGGTGACAAATGTCACATTATTTAGATGCTTGTAGGGCATCTGGAACTCTAGTCAGTATGGTTACGAGTATCCTAGGTTACCTTATAATTCATGGCTTTAAGGTAATGGTATTTCGTCAGCAATTTACACTGTATGCTGATGTCACTTTTCAGAGTCACTCTGTTTCGACCTTGCTAGCTGTATCTTTCATTTGATACTGTCTGGGGTCTATAGTCTCTGTTTCGACCTTGCTAGCTGTATCTTTCATTTGATACTGTCTGGGGTCAGTAGTCTTGGTTTTGACCTTATGAAAGATACGTTCCAATAGGTATCGTCTCCGGTCTATATTCATTGTTTTAGACCTTACCAGCTGTACCTTTCATTTGGTACCTTCTGGGGTCTATGTCTCCCCTTTGTTAGACTGAACCAGGCGTGTCGTTAATTCGATACCCTCCTGGAGTCTATGATTCTTTGCCTTAGTCAGCAGTCCTCACTGCTGAGGCATATATTACTCCCTGATGTCTCCTGCTTTCTTTAATAATCAAATTCAGTATTTTGATAAAAATAGCAATTAAGGGAAAACTACCTCTTACCACAATACACTGAAACAGTCTTGGTAGAAGGCTGCTTTATTTAAAGAAAATATAGGATTTTCTGGAAAGAACACTGAAGCAACGAAAACACTTAAACTACTACTTATTAAAGTTATTTGACTAAATGACACTAAATACTTATGAACTCACCAGCATTTGTAAAAATGCTGATACTCGTTTTTCAAATAACTTGTAATCTCAGGTCAGCAATTAGACAGGTACATCCCCGGAGCTGCTGATGAAGATGGCTTAAGTACCTTGCTGCACTTTATATATTTTGTTGCTTGTATTACTTTGATACTATGTAATGTAACCATGTAAAATTATTACTATTAATGCAATGTTTTGTTGTACTTTGATTACTATATGCATGTGTTGTGATACTTGACATGACGTCATCCACCCCAGAACGTTTCCGCCGTTCCGGTTTTGGGGTGTGACAGATTGGTATCAGAGCATTGTTTATAGTGAGCTAAGTATATCAATTCATAAAAGATATACAGCCTATAAATACAATGGGATAAAACACTCTGACCAAGAATTATACTTTAAAATATAACCATATTTTACCAAAGTATAATAACATCCAGAATCTAAACACTTGAACAAAAGTATCACAAGAAAAACAATAATAAAAGTATTCGGATGTTGAGCACTACAGTCAAACCTGGGCAGTTATGTAATCGTAAGCTGGGATAAATGTAACCTGATCAACTACATTTATCCGAGATGCGATGAACGTGTGCTCGGGAGTAATAGTGGTGTACAACAGGCCTGAAACTTACCAACTAGGAATGCTAGAGCCAAACATAAAGTTAAAATACTATAGGAGTATTTTAGAACGCTAAAAGATCCACACTAATCCCAGAAGTCATATTCAGAAGATAAGACTCAAACAAGAATTAAAATACCATAGGGGCATTTTAGAATCTATAAACAACCTTGTGTGAATAACCAAAAAGATCCCTATTGATATACCTACAACTACAGAGAGTATACTTCCAAGATTTTATATAATAAGGACCCCATAGGCTAAGAATGTGTGGTTTCGCTCTGTTTCCTTTTTCTCGTTGGGATGTGGTCCTAGAGTAGTATCACATATTCGAAGGCCTATCGGATCTAAGCTATATAGGATTTGTATACCCTGTGTAATCGTAGCAGGACTCGATATGGATCATACAGTGAAATGTTAATAATCCCTTAGGATTCTTTAGACATTTCCATTCTCGCGCGAACCCTGTAGAAAACCCTGCCCACTTCAGTGCTTGACAGAAGAGTTGATTCCGACCCCGAGGAGATTCATTGAGAAGATTTCCTGTTCGGAAATAAATGAACTGGGTCGAGACTATTGAATGCACCAAGTGCCCATATTCTCTTAGGGACAGTAGTGAGAGATTCGCCTAAACTTCGGAGATTCCTAGTCATCCATCATGAAGTGATGACACCCACAGTTGGAATCAGAAGGAAGGCAGAGTAGAAATTCAATATGTCCATACAAGAAGAGAACCCTAGGAAACTATCCGAAGGAAACCAATGCCGATTCCAGCCAAAGACACGAGGCAGACCAAGGGAGCCAGTGCATGGAAACCTGGGAATTGTCTTTTCCTCGTGTTCGTCACACTAATAAACCCTTAAAATAATGCAATTTAGTGAGTTAGTGGCTACACTACTCACGCTATGTGTTAGGTAAATCGTCGTTTCCCGTTGCCAGATACACGATTAGGGCGGATCCCCCGCACCTTTATGGAGAGTGCTTAGCCATAAATTTTCATGAGCCTCTCTTTCCACGATTTCATTCCGAACTGTTCTCAATTCTCTCCAGGCCGGAGAGTGAAACCTTTCCAAGTATAAAGGTAACTTAGTAGGAACGACTCACATCTTATGGCCTTTTTCCGACACTCATACTCTTACCTTGATTACCAGGACTACATCATAGGGATGTAGGTCGACACTCAGACAACCAGTACCCGAGGCACGGGAAAAATTTATGCCTAATACGTTCAAGACAGAAATGTCCAGGGTTAGCCATCGACTCTCATTACCTTGTATTCTTTTCCGTGAAGGAAGACCATGCCACCGAAGAAGCGTAACCAGCCCTCGAGTAAGAAACCTACTCTCTTATTCGATGAAGCTACGTTCCAAGCTGCAGTCTCAGCAGCCGTAGCAGCTATCATGGCTCACCTGAATGCTAACACCGCCAATGTTAGCAAGGGCCCTGTCGGGATTTCCAATCCTGGCGATAGACAGCAGCAGCCAACACTTCCACACTTAACCACCTGAGAACCTCCACTGAACCCACTAAAGAGAAAACTCAAGTTGGAGGAGGGAAGTACCTCGGCTCAAGGACCTTCCGAAGGGCAACGAGCTGAGGCGGTCTATACCCCTGTCAATCCTTCCCTCCCGACCTCAAGAAGACCATACCTAGGAGACCTTCCCCATTGCAGCAAATGCAACTACCATCATCATGGTGCCTGCCGGGAACTCTATTGTGCTAGGTGCCACATGTTGGGGCATACTGCTCGTGTCTGCAGAACCTCGGTTGAGTTCATTGCATCAACCACCAATGTGGCGAACCGTACAGTTTGCCACCTATGTGGTAAAATGGGGCACTTTAAGAGGGACTGTCCAACTGAAGAGAAAGACAAAGACACAGAAGGAGCCTGACACTACTGCTTAGGGAGAAGCAGCAAGGAAACTCGTTAGATTTTGGTACGTCTCTCGATCTCGGATAACTAAGCTAAGAACAATAAAAGACTAATTCAAATATAAATTATTTCCAGTAAGGCGAAAGTCGCAGCACTGTCATAAAATTTAAATTCATTAGGTAAAACTATAATGGCTAAACATATACGTTACGGCCATGTATAATTAAGATGGACAGACCTAGAGTGAGCGAATGCCGCCTCATTTCCTGTTCCTCGTTTGGTTGTGGATTTAGGGCGGGGTCGCTCAGTCAACAGTCCTCCCCACCTTAAATATACTTGACTAGTATATGTGAGGCGATTATAGAAATGCCTCGTGAGAATCCATTCAAGAAAAGATACTCTATTCGGAAGCACTCAGAACTCTCTATAGTTCCGCGTCGACTCTAATCGGTCCAAGTATCCGCAGTAGTGATTCATAGGACGGAACCCTGAGACGCCTAGAACTTGTGTGCCTGTTCGGCACATGACTCTATCGATCTTCATTATACATCATGTCGAAGTGTGTTAACTTCGACGACTCTATTGAGCATGGTTTGACTTCGTGCAACCATGTGTACATTTTTGTGCTGTGAGCTTTCTCCGTAGCCATTTCGGCAAATAAAGGTTCCTCTGAACCTGAACCTAACACAAATAATCACATCTAATGCAATTCGTCAATCGTCCCTCTTATCTCAAACCTTCCGAAGTACTCAAGTGAGAGTACCCCGCGCCGTCGATCGACCCCTCGTAGTCAGATGAACACCGAAGCGAAGGATACTACAGATACTTTAGAAGATGACAACCAACCGGAGCATACTCCTTAGATTTCCCTGGGAAACCCATCGCACCTCGCACATCGGGTTCGTGAACCCAGAGAATAGAACTCATGAGGCTGACCACTATTACCAGGTATATGGCTGGCATCCATTAGGTATTGGCGGTTAAACCAAGCATGAGCTCTACCACGAACCTCGTCGCAAAACGCTTTCACCCTAATCGAAAACATAGGGGCCGAAATCAAGAGAACTACTGCGGATTGAGCTAGTAAAGTTCCGAGTGAAGAGACCTTATACCCACTAGATTTGACTTAGACCGAGAAAACTCAGAACCTTCGGGAGAGTAGTTGCAGTGGACGCTCGCACTACTCAGGCACCTTGCCCACTCAGTTATAGACAGGTAGTGCCTATCATCCTCCACCCTCTCGCAAGGAGGAAATCGTTGTCACCCCGTAGACGATAGGCTTCATTCTCCAAAGTAAACACTAGGATACCGAGAACCGCAGGATAACCTTCGCAGCCAAGAATACTTGGGCAAGTGCGAAGGTAGTTGCGTTAAATCTCATGACCCGGATCCCGAAGAGATTATAGACTCGACACCAGCCTTGGTGTTAGTCGACGGATTTTGCAGGAGCACGCACTTTCCACGCTAGAATAAACCACAGTCTTAGAGATTCCT
The DNA here is from genome assembly GCF_002870075.4 of Lactuca sativa. Taxonomy (NCBI): domain Eukaryota; kingdom Viridiplantae; phylum Streptophyta; class Magnoliopsida; order Asterales; family Asteraceae; genus Lactuca; species Lactuca sativa. The sequence goes on from NC_056628.2 coordinate 143,620,483, forward strand.
TGGACTAATAGGTGATCCACGAATACTATCTCAAGCAGAGATAGTAGAACCACCTCCCGAGATAGTCTGACACTCGTCTGGTGAAACCCTATCTCCCCGATCCTCAGGGTTTCCGTATCTCCAGCGTCGTTAGTGCAGGTCCATTTTGCACAAGCTTGGGTTAGACACTCTACAACAAACCGATAACCATAGTCGCGCAACCCACTTGACGATCTAGGAAGCCTCTATCAGCTAATTGGCAGAAAACACGAAACTGAAGACCACTTAAGATTCCTAAGAACCAACCCGAAGGACTACACTACCAGTACGAGAGAGAACGTTAGGAACTCCGGAATGGCGATCACGCCAGTAATGATCTTGCCATAGAAGTACACTATGTTCTAAGTACTAAAAGGCTCTACCCTTCCGAGAGCGTAGGACCATCCGAGAATACTCATGGAGACATGGTCCAACTCTTTCAGGACGTTACTACCTTCGGATATGCCACAAGATTCACACCGATCGACCCACTTCTTAGACTTGATATGTAATTTCCCGACAACACTCTTCGTGCCTCACTCGTCTTGATAGAATCCATCGAGAACCCTGACTTCATAGATACACCAGTCGGAACCCGCTAGCTACACTAGACGGAATGCGCATCCCGTATGTGAAGGTCTGTGAGAATGACAAACACAGACTAGAGATCACTCGGGAATGCGAGGGCAACAGTATAGGAAGTACTCCCTTACCTCTACTTGGCCATTCATACCTACTTCCTTGTCTAGACTTGAATTTCGGGACGAAATTCCCTCTAACGGGGGGATGATGTGACAACCCAAGTTGTCCCGTTACATTTCCCCATCACCGTAAACAGAATATTCCACTGTATAAAAGTTCCGTTAATTAGAGGGCGTCATTTTAATAAACATTTCCATTTGATTACCTTTAACATGCCGTTAAGTCATGATAAAAGGAAATAAAAACACAGGACACACATTTTCATTCATTTGGAAAATGTCAAGTTTTATTATTACGACCACTAAATCGGGTGCGATCATACCAGCACTAATGCACCGGATCCCATCAGAACTCCGCAGTTAAGCGTGCTTGGGCGAATGGAGTCCATTGGAGACCTTTTACACTCTCTCTCTAAACACTCTCTCTAGACCCATTTTCGCCCCGAATTCGCAACCAAACGCTTCCATATTGTAAGTCCGCTTACCCTAGCGTATTCTAAACGTATTGATTTATGTTTATAGCCCAAAAATCATCCAAGAAGGCATGGTATAACGAGTTTACGGCCTAGGAACATTCTAGGGTCGTAAACCCCTAAAATGGTGCCAAACATGCCTCTAAACTTGTCCATAAGCCTGGAAATAATTAGGGGATATATCCTAGGGGTGTTTAAACATTAAAATGCATGATTTTAGGACTCAAACAAGAGTTTACGGCCCAAGCACAAGCTTAGGCCGTAAACTCCTCAAAATCATGTCAAAAGTGCCCCAAAACACTCCCAAACTCATCCTAGGGCTTATTACATAATTTAAGGACTTATCCTCTTGAGTTTAGACCCTTGAAACACTCCAAAATGATTTAATGAAAGGAGTTTACGGCCCAGACATGGTCAAGGCCGTAAACACCCTAAATCATGCCCAAAATTGTAGTTTTTGCCCCCCAAATGACCATAGGCTATTTCTATAAAATGCTAGAAAGGAATTAAGGGCTTAAACACAAGAAAAATGAGGGATTTCTTGGAGTTAACGGCCCAAGCATTATCTAGGCCGTCAACTCCCCAAAACCCCCTCAAATGTTGGTTTTAACCACCCAAAATAGCATCAAACTTCATAAGGAAATTCAAGGAAGGCAATAGGGGCTTAAAACTTCACTAAACTCAAAGATTGGGAGTTTACGGCCGTAAACTCCCTTGGGAGAGTTCCTAGGCCATAAACTCCTATAAAGTAACCTTAGAAGCCTTAAATCCAATCATGCCTTTTGGGAAAAGTGCTTAGAATAAATCAAGGAACAAGCTAGAAGCATCAAACACCCAATAATATGACCTTGGGAGTTTACGGCCGTAAACTCCCTTAGGTTGGGCCGTAAACTCCTTGTTTGGTCCATGTTGATGCTTTATGTCTATTCACACTCTTGATAATTGAGTTTAGCAAAGTTCCACAACTGATAGGAGACCCTTAGCACCCTTAAACGCTACCCGGGACCCCAAACACTCAACCAAAAGTGTTTTCCACTCCTTTGAGTGTGTATAATTGTTTAATTAGTATATTATATGCTAATTGTATGTGAACATATGTTATCATATGTTAAAATAGGTCCTTGTGTGTGTTCAAGTCCTTGCGTGACCCCGAACGCCTAAACGACACTTCCGTCGGACCTACTTACACCAGGTGAGTTCATACCCCTGAATGAACCTTTTAAATGCTTTTAAATGTTTTATAAGGGGGGATTACAAGTTAAACATGCCAGTTATCATATCAATCACATGCGATTGATAACCCGCATGCACAAGATGTTACCACTGTACACTGTTTTACCGAGTAGGACACTGTAAATGGCTTTCAAAAAGGATTGTTAAATTGTTCAAGTTCTTACTTTCATAACTTATCAAAGATTCATTTTCAAACTGGTTTATAAAGATTCCCAAAGATTTCTAAAGGTTTTCACTCCTATTTTATCAAAGAATACAAATGCGATTTTCCTGAGTAATAAAGTTTTCAAAGGTTTCATGAATACTCTTAATTGTTAATTACTGCTGCTTCGCTTATACTTATTTTATACTCCTACTCTGTAATGCTTTCGCTTATACCTGAAGTCACTTATACCTGATGGCGCTTATACTTATTCACACTCTTACTTAGTAATACGAGTCTACTTCGCTTACACTTGAGATCGACTTTACTTCACTTATACTTGATACGCTCTTACTTCACTTGTGGTCATCTCCTCTTCGCGATGCGCTTATACTTATCCGACACTTATACTTCACTTGCGACCACTCTTACTTCACTTGTTAGACACTCCTACTTCACGAGAATCACTTTTACTTGATACCCACTCGAGCATAGTTAGATGTATGTCTGTGCTTGTATAGACGCATATAATAATGGTTGAAGGACTTAGGAAGGTTTGTCCGCCCTATTTCATTTTCTTCGTTGATATGTGGTCTGGTAGGATCGGATATCCATCCGAAGGTCGTTTGATTCATTAGTTATATACTATGTATACCAGCTTAGACATACAGGTTACTTCAGCCAAGTCAGTTAAGAGTCTCTACCTCTATTTTATACTTTCATTAGTAACCCACTATTGGGAAGTCCCTACCTCTATTTTATACTTTCATTAGAAACCCACTTTTGGGAAGTCTCTACCTCTATTTTATACTTTCATTAGAAACCTACTATTGGGAAGTCTCTACCTCTAGTTCAGAACTTTCATTAGAAACCCACTATTTGGGATGCATCTTCAGGACACGGCCTTCTCCGTCGTCTAGTTGGTAGCCAGAGTCTCCTGTAGGGAGAGCGGACATTATGTGTATAGATCTATACGGGATTGACACCCCCGCACCCTGACTGCTAGCTACAGTCCACGGCTCACCAAGCCAAGGGGTGACAAATGTCACATTATTTAGATGCTTGTAGGGCGTCTGGAACTCTAGTCAGTATGGTTACGAGTATCCTGGGTTACCTTATAATTCATGGCTTTAAGGTAATGGTATTTCGTCAGCAATTTACACTGTATGCTGATGTCACTTTTCAGAGTCACTCTGTTTCGACCTTGCTAGCTGTATCTTTCATTTGATACTGTCTGGGGTCTATAGTCTCTGTTTCGACCTTGTTAGCTGTATCTTTCATTTGATACTGTCTGGGGTCTGTAGTCTTGGTTTTGACCTTGTGAAAGATACCTTCCAATTGGTATCGTCTCCGGTCTCTATTCACTGTTTTAGACCTTACCAACTGTACCTTTCATTTGGTACCTTCTGGGGTCTATGTCTCCCCTTTGTTAGACTGAACCAGGCGTGTCGTTAATTCGATACCCTCCTGGAGTCTATGATTCTTTGCCTTAGTCAGCAGTCCTCACTGCTGAGGCATATATTACTCCCTGATGTCTCCTGCTTTCTTTAATAATCAAATTCAGTATTTTGATAAAAATAGAAATTAAGGGAAAACTACCTCTTACCACAATACACTGAAACAGTCTTGGTAGAAGGCTGCTTTATTTAAAGAAAATATAGGATTTTCTGGAAAGAACACTGAAGCAACGAAAACACTTAAACTACTACTTATTAAAGTTATTTGACTAAATGACACTAAATACTTATGAACTCACCAGCATTTGTAAAAATGCTGATACTCGCTTTTCAAATAACTTGTAATCTTAGGTCAGCAATTAGACAGGTACATCCCCGGAGCTGCTGATGAAGATGGCTTAAGTACCTTGCTGCACTTTATATATTTTGTTGCTTGTATTACTTTGATACTATGTAATGTAACCATGTAAAATTATTACTATTAATGCAATGTTTTGTTGTACTTTGATTACTATGTGCATGTGTTGTGATACTTGACATGACGTCATCCACCCCAGAACGTTTCCGCCGTTCCGGTTTTGGGGTGTGACATTGGTGCTTAGAAACGATGGTAGGTTAGGGTGTGAGAAGAACCGAAAGGAGGGTTCGGTCCGAACAGCATCGCAGGCGAACACGGAAGCGGGTCCGAAAGCGAAGTAGGCTAAGGCAAAGTAGTCCAAACCGAAGGTGGGTTCGGTTCGGCTGGGCGGTTTCGGTCTTTGGAGGCTTCGGTCCGAAAGGGATCTTTGGCTTCGGCTCTTAGGGTTTCGCTTCTTAGGATTTCGCTTCTAAGAGGCTCAGTTCCATTAGGGCTTCGGTCCTGAAGGGCTGTTTTACCAAGAAATTTCACATTTTGTACGTTTTTTGACTAAGTTAAGGGTCGGGATGCCCCGGATGATTATAAAAAGTTGAGGGAGGTTATGAGAGAGATTTAGGAGAGATTTGAGAGAGATTTGAGATAAAGAGAGATAGAGAGAGAGAGAGATTGAGGGAGACTTTGTTTGTGACCTTTCCGAGTGTTTAGCTTCGAAATGCAAGGTCCGTAAACCCCGTAAACCTCGTTATGAATGTTATGCGTCCCTTGAGGGTGTGAAACAACGTTTTATCGAGTAGCTCCATCACTTACCCTAATTAGGGTTTTGATTTTCTGAACACGTGAAAACTCTAAGTGAATCATTGCATTAATATATTGAGCTGTACAATAAAAGACATAAAGTAAACCCTAATGCACAAGGGTTAGATGAATTGACCGGTTTGACTTGACCAAAAATTGACGGTTTTTATAATATGAATCAAGACTGTCATGAGTTGGCTTATAGATGCCTAAGTTGTTGGACATAGCAAAGTGTTGCTACAACACTCATGTGTGCTCATAAGTTTTGAGTATTGGATTCAACCCATGCTCGCTTGTATCACTTCATGGAATTAATCTCGAATGATCATGAGACGATAATATCATATAAGCCATCAAACCTGGAGATATGATTTGTTGCCTATGAGTTGGTTATACATTGATTGTACGGAAACACATTGGTAACTCAGTGTTATAAAACGTGCCTTTGTATATGATTCAACAAGTAGTAGAACAAGCATATGAGTCGAAGTTTATCTATTCCTTCTTGGATTAGAAGCGATATTTGGGCCCCTCGACGATTTTGTGTTGACCCATGTACCGGGTCCGGTCAGAAGTAAGTTGATGTGTTTAATTAAGTTCTATGTCAAACAAATCGGAAATCGGGAAACAAACTGCTTGACAATAAGTAAGACATTGTTCCATGTATTTGTCCGACTGATATCTAGAATAGAGAATTATGTGATCACTTATCTTAAATGGTGTATCATCATCATCTGAGTTCTGCGAGACCTTGAAAGAGCTACGATTGCTGATCAGTTCCTGAAGTCATTCTTACAGGTATAGTTATTAGACTTATCCAAGTGGGAGACTGTTGGATTAGGTGTCTACGTTCATAACTATTCCTGGAATGTACTTGACCCGGTTAGCATGGTCTATTTGGGTTTCATGGTATTGCAACACTTGGATAGACTAAATGAGAGAAAGAACACTATAGGATTATTAATATATTATAAGTTATAATATATTAATAATATTATTTAATTAGTATTCATCAAAGAATTAATTTGGAATTAATTAAGTGATCAAAAAGAGACTAATTAAATATATGGGGTTGATTGTGTAAATCATCTTTTCTTGTATAGTGGGCTAATGATCCATGGTTTGTATGGATTGGGCTAAAACCCATAAGGTGCTCCATGGATAGTCCATGGAGGTTACAAACCTATGGATCATGGAATATGGAAAGCCATGACAATTAGGGTTTACATGGTGTAACCCTACTTTTGTCACAACTATATAAAGACTCCTTGACTAGCAAAAATCGGCACTACAAGCAAGAATAAGAGGGCTAGCCGAATTTTGAGTGTTAGAGAAATTTCTCTCAAGGTTATTCCAAGTGTTGTGGTGTTGTGTGAGACATTTGAGGCATCACACTTGAGGTTCTAAGATCACCAGGTTCTCAAGGAATCCAAATAACAAAAGGTATGTTCTTTTTCTAGAATTTATGTTTAAAAGTTAACTATGCTATGCTAGATAGGTTATGAAACTTGGAAAAACAATTTTGCATGTATCATAGTAAAACATAGATCCATGGTTTCTAGGGTTACATGTACACCATAGGAGTATTAGAATGCTCAAAACCCTTCACTTTTTACATCCATTTGATACACTTTGATGTTCTTGTGTGCCGCATACGCTAAGAAAATGTGTATTGGTTCCATTCTGGCTATAGGGACATATGTTTCATCCTAGTCAACAGCTTCAAGTTGACTGCACTCCTTAGCAACTAGCCACACTTTGTTTCTCACCACCACACTGGACTCATCAAGCTTTTTTTATGTACCCATCTTGTATCGACGATTGTGTGTCCTTTTGGCTTCCATACTTTATTCCTATCAAACTCAGTTAACTCCTCTTGCATTGTGGTGATCCAGTCGGGCTCCATTAGTGCTTCTTTTATGGTTTGAAACTTGACTGAGGACATGAAAGCTACATAATGGCAGTGGTCAGTTAAATCATTACAAGATCGAGTTTGGATACTTGGAGATGAGTTTCCAATGATTTGATCTGGTGGGTGATCCTTCGTCCAAATGTAAAGACGAGGTTGTTGGTGATCTACAACTTCGGTTGAGAGAATATCTTCAACATCAGAGGACTCTGCGGTTGGAGAAGGTAGTTCCCGCTCGACTTAGGAGCATCTATCTTAGACTATAGGAATTTGAACTGCAGCTATTAAAGGAGGTTCCGCTTAAATTGAGGATAGGAGTTCCCCCTGAACCGAAGATGGTTCCCCTTGAACCAATGACATCGATTCCCCCTGGATTGATGAATGAGTGATAACCCTTGAATATGATCTTGTGTCGATGTTTGCAACTTCTTCATCCTCAGGGTGTGAAGACACATTTGATCGGATAGTGACTCTACGAGTAGAAACCGGAGGCATCTTCTAGTACCAGAACCTCGATGGTTGTCACTTGCAACGAAGTTGAAATTTCCCTTTCAAATAGTGAGGTGGAAGTATTGAGTGACAAATCTTCAGACAAGGTTGGACCAGATACCTCAGCATGTTATTATTTGGCTACCAGAGACCCCAAGAACTCGGAGAGATGAGTTATCTCTGCAGGATAAAAAAGATCATCATAGTTGATTTCAACTATGTTCAACGGACCCGAATAGGCTAGGATATCACTTTCCACGATAGCTTTTGTTTCAATTGACAGAGCAGTGCTGTGGACATAATAGTCATCAAATTTGACATCGAAACTTTCGACTATCAGTGTTGTATGTCTAATGAGAACCCTATAGGCCACCATATTAGTTGAGTAGCCAAGAAAAATGCATTCATCTGATTTCGGTGTAAATTTGTTAAGGTGATCCTTGTTGTTGATCACAAAACATCTGTAACCAAAAATATGGAAGAATCGGACATTGAGTTTGCGGTTGTTGAGACCCTCATACGGAGTCTTTTTAAGACGTTTGCAAATGATGCTTCTATTTTGAACAAAGCATATAGTTGCCACTGCTTCTACCCATAAGTATAGAGGAAGGTTGACAAAGTTTAACATCAAGCTAGCTGCTTCGACCAATGTGCGATTTCTTCGCTCTACTACTCCATTTTGTTGTGGTGTGTATGGAGCTGAAAAGTTGTGATTGATGCCCTTGGAAACCAAAGAACGATTCAAGAGTTAATTAGAGAATTTGGCTGTCACTTCTTATCCTTCTGACTGGTAGCTTGATTTGGAGCTCTATTTCTTTTATGAAGTTGATCATAATCTGTGGTGTGTCATATTTGAGTCTCAAGAAGAAGACGCAAGTGAATCGAGTAAAATCATCAACTATAACCAGAATGTATTTCTTGTGATGAAGACTGGCTACGGTAGATGGACCACAGAGATCAATATGAAGTAGCTCTAAAGGTTCAACAATTCAAGAATCCACAATCACAGGATGTCTTCCGTTGGGTTGTTTTCCTCACTCACAAGCTAGGCACAACAGATGGATATTGTACTTTAAGATTCAGAGACCACGGAATAGTTCTTTGGTGACTAGGTTGTTGATGTATCTAAAGTTGAGATGAGCTAGTTTGTTGTACCATAACCAGCTTACTTTAGACACTGCTTTTGACAGAAAAAACAATTGTGGTTCGCCAATGATCAACGACATATCCAAAGGATACATTGTCCCTTCGGCTTTGGATTTGATCAAGCAGGTGTTTCTATCATTTGTCATTATGTAGCAATATTCACTATCAAATTCAACCCGATAGCCAGCTTTGAATAGCTGGCCTACGCTGATCAAGTTATGCTTGAGGCCTTTTACGTAAGAGAATTTTTGAATTGAGAAACTTCTCATGGTCAACACACTGTAACCCTTGATGATTCCATTTGCGTTGTTTCCGAAAGTAACATGTCCACCATTACTGATTGGCCTAAAGTCGCGAAGGTATTCTATCCTTCTGGTTATGTGCAAGGAGCAAACACTATCGATTAACCACTCCTCTTTAAGTTCCTCCATGCACATTTCTTGAAAATTAAAGGGTTAGTTTGGGCACCCAAACAAGTTTGGAGCCCAAGGACACATGAGAAACTTTGTTAACGGATACATGCACGTGGGTTTTAGGAACATGTTGCATGTCAGTTTTTAAACCTAGTCCTAGGTGTTTCAATACTTTTGGAATGTTACGAGGTTGGATTGGACATAATGTTTTAGCAGATAAAATCCAAAGGAGAGATTTTTATCGTTTATCCAGACACCGTACTTGGTCAACGGTCCGGAGGGTGTGGTTGGAGACTTGTGACCAGTTCGTGGGTGGGATTTGGTTGTAGTGCCCTTAGGACTTGAAAAGGTTTTGGAACGTGAATTACTCCTAGGTTTTGACTTGATGACAAATTGATGTGATTATGAAGGTTTAGGAGTCGGTAAAATACCTTTCCACTTTGGATCGTTTAAGGAATATTTTTGAAAAGACATGATTTTCTTTTGGAATTTTACAAGAGTGTTTGAAAAATTATTTGTCACTGCACATTTCTTTTTGTTTGATCCTTTGACTGCCGTATTATTTGAAAGATTTTTGGCAGCAGTGGGTTTTTCGAAGTTCTTTTGATTTGAAAACTTGGCTTGTTTGAAAATTTTGTTTTTGAGATTAGTATCCGACTTTTTACCTCGGGGCCTGAGTTCCTCCTATAAAAGCCAATTTTGCTTGAGTCTTTCAAGAACCGCAATCAGAAATATTTAACTATGGTTTCTTGAAAACCTTTGAATTAGTTGAAAAACGAGGACTTGAGTCTTCCAAACTAGAAAGTTCTGGACTCTGTGAACATTGACCAAATTCAAACTTTTCAATTGGTAATTCATGAAGAATGGGATGAATAGTCTTTGTGCTTTTGACTAGGTATGTGGTATGGATGACTGGACTACCACCGAGTATGTTAAAGATGGTTTTTTGTTCGGAAACTTTATGGAAGCCAAGGATGGACACTTTTGCAACTAACTCTGGTCCTTCCATAGTAACTTCTTCATCTACGTTCGAAGATGACTGATAATCGGGACAAATTGTGCCGATGATGGGTAATTGATCACTAGGATTACCCGAGAATTTGGGAAGAATTTCCTCAATAACACAATTGTTACTCAGTTCATGAAGTCTACCGAAATGACACCTTATGTCTTCGAGAAACATTTTTTCGTTGACTGGAAAATGAAATTCACGATCTGGTGGGACATATGGACAATCAATATTGATCCGGGGAGTTGAGTTCTTATCGGTTGAGTACCCATTGGACCATTCCCAATTGTAAGTGTTGTCTACGGTCCCATTTTTAACTAAGTTTTCAATTACTTCAGTTTCATGAAAAAGCTTTTCTTTTAATTGATTCAAATGTACAATTTCTTTATGGGCAAGATCCCGTTGATTTAAAGCAATATCTAACTGAGTTTCATTCAACATCCTAGCATCCTTTTCTAATAAGAAATCCTTTTCTAGCATGGCAACCTACAGTCTCTTATCCTCAAGTCTTCCTCTCACATGATATAACTCTTGGGATGTTATATTCTTTTTGTCAAGGGCCTTGTTTTAGTCTGAAAGGACAACAACACATGTGTCATTAAGTCTTTCTAAGTATGGTTCACAATCATGCATGCTGAAATTATTAGAATGGATCATGATTTCTACCTATTCGATGATGTTGATTGTGCCGTCTTTGGCCATATAGTAGTAATTCCTCTGCAAATCCTTCGATCCTTCTTCTTCGGCAGTTGCAATCATGGAAATCTTCCGTTTTCTCTTGTTGTTGTCAAACTCTTCGTCCTCATCTCTGGATGACCACACTTCATGATCCCTCTTCACTTGACCAACATATGCTTTTGCCTTTTCTTTTTATTCCATCTCCTGGTTCATTCTAAGGTAGAATGCCTTGTCCTTAACCACATTTGATTTGCAATCTTTGGCAAAGTGATTCTCTTTATGACACTTATGACAGATAATTACTTTAGTTTTCTTTTCAGTTTAGGTACCGGAATCTGATGGTTTGTTGGATTGCAATGCCTCTTTGGAATGATGTGTATTCTATGGTTGCGTGGATGATGAGGGTTTCAGGGATATTGTGAGTGGTGATTATGCAGATTGAAGTTGCGGTTAAAAGGTGGTTCGGTAAACTGCTGATTTTTATGAAATGATGGTGGTGGTACTCGGTTGAATTGCTGGATAACCAAGATGATGACATTAAGGAATTATTCTTCATCATTGATTTAAGCATCAGCCTCATATGACTGCGGTGAGTTTTCATTTGAAATTGGATAGGATGATTCAGTGGGATATGGGTACTGTGGAGTTTTGACTTGTTGGGTTTGAGCTTTCAGGGAAAGTGGTCCACCCAGCTCTGCACAATCTTTCAACACAATTGATTCCTGTGCTTGAAGTTCTCCATATAACTTGAAAAGGGACAACGTATGAATTGTTTTATCCCCTTACATAATCATCTTTATGCCAGACCAATGTCTTCCCAAACCGTTGAGAAACTGCAGGTTTGTTTCATGATTGCTTTGAACTGTACACACATTTGATAACTTCATGATAATGAGATTGAATCGTTTGAATGAATCGTCAAGACTTTCACTGGGAAGAGCGTTAAAGTTGTTAAACTCATTGAGATATGTGATGAGTTTCTTATCCTGATCTAGTTCTGACCCTTGATAGAGATTCTTGAGCACATCCCATATCTCCTTAGCAAATTTGCAGTTGATGATGTCAAAATTATATGGAGCAACAGAGCAAGAGATGTTATAGAAGTCTATTACATCATTTTCCATTTTGTCAAGATCATCTTTGGTTGGCCGATTCATTGCGGCCGTACCTCTAACTTGTCATGCTTCAGCACCATTTGCTTGAATATGAGTAAGAACAAGGACATGGGGTCTTTCTTCCACAGATCTCCACAGGTCTCTTACGAGCCTCTTGAGATATGATGTGCACAAAAGTACCCACTAATTTTAATATTTATAACCTAACAAACTTAACTATCTATGCACTTATAGGCAGTGTACCTAGTCAGATTACAGTATAGCTTGGGTAAGTCGGGTGTCGATCATAGGGAACGGTGTTCTAATTAATTTACTTACTATTAAGTTAACCTAATTTATTTAACAAGTTTAATAAGGGGTTTTATCTGGTTTTACAAGATCAGATGAACTTAAATCAAATTCAATAAATAAAAACACACTCTTGTTTAGTTTGAATCCACATCTCCCTTATGGCTAGCTAACGATTACGGATTACTAAGTTGGTTTTTAGTTGTATTAGTAATTTAGTTCTATCTTACCAATAATTAACTAATTCATGTCAAACCATGTATGTTCACACATAATTAAACACAGAACTAATTATAGATGTAAATATGCTATGTAAGATTTGTTGTGTAAACGCAATTATGATCACAATTCACGTTCTCTAGCACAGCTAAACTTTATTTATTCTAATTACTAACTAAGATTGGTCAATCCTAGCTCTAACAATTCAATGTTCACTAAATTATTAGGTAAACAGGTTCATGCAGTTTAATGGTCACTAAGCTACACAGAACATGCAACTAAGCAATTAGATAAACAAATAATAACATGCTAGGTCATACAAATCAAACACAAGCAAATTTTTACCTACTAAGCTCAATCCATAATCATATAACTATTCATAAGTTTAAAGCTTCATCTAGCCAAACAAGAGTAGCTAGATTCAGCTGCTCATCATAGTAATTAAACTAACACAGCTAAAACTAATAAAGGACATGTTCTTATTTAACTAAAATATAAACCTTTACTTCTTTTGGTGTTGAAAACCCTCTTCCATAACCTTTCTTTCCTTCTTATTCGTCTCCTGGAATTCTCTTTCTTCTGCCAAAAGTCTCCCTTTTCGTAATAATCAGGAGGACTTATATAATCCTTAAAAACCTGCGCCACGTCGTGGCTAGGTTGCGCCACGTCGTGGGCTTCAAGCAATCCGTATCCTTCAAGGAAATCCTCCGCGTCGCGATGTTTATCTTTTGGAACACCCGTGCCACGTCGTGGGCTTCATCGCCACGTCGTGAATTGAGCGCTTATCGTGAATTTATTATTTTCTTGTCTTCCAAGCCTCCCATGTTCCCGATTTTGTCACCTTTGGTCCCTTTCTTCGAAAATCCTTTGTATTGACTGAAAATAACAATTTAAACTCATAAGTATCATTATTCTAAACATATTATCAATTTATTAATAAAAATGTTCTTAAATACTGCATAGAAATAGGTATAAATATGGCAATATCAAGATACCCCACACTTAGGATTTGCTTGCCCTCAAGCAAATTTAAACTGAATTCTTAATTACTAACACTACACAGAACAATCCGACTCTAGTTCAGCCATTATGCCAAAACCTCAACGCATGCATTTGTGTCTAAAATTTTCCTTAAGTACCCCCCATACTTTAAATACTCACAATCTTCATAAACACTCGCCCACTTTTTCCAAACAATGCTCATTTTATGCAACCCTCCGAATCCATCCGCAGAAAACCTCCTAACCTCAAGGTATTTTTAGTTGAGCAACCTAAGCATACATAAACTAGAATTACAATTTTTCGATACCACTATGGAGCTCTTTTGGAATTCTTCAATTCTTTGACATTTGATCTTTGATTTCTTTGAATTCACCACCTTTGTTGATTTGATTTCTGGTATCTTCAACTTTTTGGATTTCTTGAGAATTTTGATCTTTTTATCTTCACTTTATTTGCTCCAAAATTCTTCAAACTTTACTCATAATTCTCTCTTTTTTTTAACATGTACCTCTCTTTTTCACTCAAAACCTTCATGCTTAAGCAGAGGCGCTCAACCTCAACCTTTATTGGCTAATGATAATAATTTTCCTGGATACATTTCAGGTTTAGGCTGCTAAACATACCGCATCCCTCAAACCAAGCGGGGTTGTGTTTTTGTTCCATGATTTCACTAAAATAAGGGAGGCCACAAATGCACTATAACGTGTATTGACTCAACTAAATATTTGAACTTTCATCGGATCATTCCGCATAATACTAGCAATTATAGCTCAAATTATTATTACTAGATTCAATTAATGTGAATTTTCAAAATTTTTTAGCAATTTACTTTTTCTACCCCTACCCCACAGTTATTTCATACAATGCCCTCATTGTATGTATAAAAACAAATCAAAATTAAAGAAAAGGGAGAAAAAGGAACAGACTCCCCTGGGATAGTGGCGTGAGCATCTCCAAAAGTATGGACAATGTACAATTGGACTTCCAAAAATAGAAACTCGGTGTAGAACTGGTTGAATACGTAAATAAACCACTTCAATTCGTCAAAGTGGGTATTTGTAAGGAAAAATGTGGCAATGATAAATTGGATCACGTCGTGGCATATATCTGGACACGTCGTGATATGGGTTGAAACCGCGTACACCAAAATGCTGAACTACTACAAACTACAAGAGTGCCACAACGTGGCATAAGGAGTCCACGTCGTGGAAACTGGCATCAGCAGAAAATGACTTGTTTGCTTTATTTACTCTAGCAGCTTTGACCAATGGCTAACTGGTTTCCGACACTTCTATGCAAATATATTTCCCAACTATAACCTCTCTCCTAATAGACCCCACACTTATCTTGAATTGTGGGTTCCGACTCACGACTCTAAGCTTCCTTGACTAGACAAACACGACTCGAAAGTTAACCTTCTATGCTCCTTAGAATTCCAACGCTAATCTGAAAAATTAGATCAAACCAAAAGAAACAAAAAGTAACATCATAGTCTTAATAAAGTTTTACATCACACACCAAAGTCAACATAAAAAAACTACTCAAAAACAAAAGAAATAAAATCAATCATCATCTTGATCTTGTGCTCCACTTGGCCCTGCCCCATCATTTTGCGGACGCCATAGCTCCTCCCATGTCGGAAAATAGGGATACTGTGGTGGCATAGAAGGTGGTCGGGTCACGCCCAAATGTGAATAAATACCCTCAGTAAGCTGGGTATGGTAAATGGCATGACCCCGTAGATTATCCAAATATGTTCCCACCCGACTCTGAAAAGGGTTGGTGAGCACTCCCTGCACATACTGCGAAGCAGCACGCTCTCGGTCGACCTCACCTCTAGCCCACACATTCCGACGCCTCGGCCTGGCTGGTGGTTGCTGTCCCAGCTGCACCTCCTCCTGCTCGTCATCTATCGGTGGTATAACAAAACGACCCCCGATATTCACCATCGCTCGCATCACACCCAAGACTTGAATGGTCAAGTCTGTGTCCGGGAAACGAGTAAGATTCCTCACAAAGTCATGGGTCAAAATATGATATGACCTGGCCAGGCGAGTAACCAAATGCCCCCCCCAGTAATCGGGCTCCCATGCCTAGAATTGGCCGCTTTCTTCCCCATAAACCTCGCCAACATATAAGGAAATCACAACAAACCCCCGGAGTAATAAGAGTCCATAAATAAAATAGATTCTGGATGGGGACCTTATCACCATGATGCTTATGATTGATTGAAAACATGATAACGCGGTGCAAAAATCGGAAAACAGGATTCCGAATTTGTGACTCACTCGAGTCACGAGTGTTGTACTCATGGTTAGAAATGCCTCGCCAAAACTGCACATCCAAAGTACCCGGAGCAAAATCTCGCACACATCCAAGCAAGAAAGGGATAAAAAAATGGAGATTGCATCTCCACTTCCGTATAGAGCCCCATACGCCAAGCAAACTCCCGAAGACTACACTCACGATATACACCACCCAAACGAAAGACAAGTGCCCTATTGTAGGTGACATCAAGGGTGCGCTCTTCGAAACATACGGTAGAGAAAAATTCTACCAACAATTCCCGGTACACGGGTTCTTGAATGGCGAATAAATTCCTCCACCCATGACAAGTGAACGAAAATTGATCTCCAACATAAGTCTTCGACCAATAACGTTCCAGCTCCAGTACCATTCCCACTCTACCAAGCCATCCCCAATCAATAATTGGGGCTATTGCAAACTCCCTATTGTATAACCATCCAAGCCGATTCTCGTAGGTCGTTAGCAATGGTCGGGGAATGTTTTGAGGAAACTGGTATAAAGGATGTATGCTTGCTACATCTATCGGGTTTTCCTCCTACTGAACAGCTCGTCGTGGTCCCATTTCTGCAAACAAAAGCAAACCAAAACAGCAAACAACCAACACATTAAACAGTCTAAACTTGTTCATAGAAGTCACGACGTGGCCAGGCTACGCCACGTCGTGGGTCGCGTCGGTCACAGATTCTGAATCGGTCTATATGCATGCAGTATCTACTAAAATCAATGGTTGGGGTTTGTTCCTATGACCATTTAAGGGATATTTAATCTAAAATCAACCACTAGATTCAACCAATTTCGTGAATCAAACAAACCCTAACCATGAAAACTTGAAATTAGAAGAAATAATTACAAAATAATGAGTAAAACACATACCAAATGGATTAATTGGCAAGATCTTGCAAGGAAATTGGAAGTATAATAAGAAATTGGCTGTGGGGTTGTGATGTTCCCGTGGGTGCGGCAGTTTCCAAGTGGGGGATGAGGTTTCTCGGTCAAAGGGTTTTAAGCAATTGGTCCCCCCCCCCTGATTTTTAAAGGCCACGACGTGGCGGGCTATGCCCACGTCGTGGACCTTAAATCTTTCTTAAAATCGCGCATTCTATTTTAACCCACGACGTGGCTGGGCTATGCCCACGTCGTGGAAACTGCCAGATGCAAAATTTTAATAATGTTTATCATATTAACTAATTTCTTTGCATATCATTCATTATTTAAAGTTCCCTACAGCTAATTCTCTACTTATTACCGATTTTTAGATGATGAATTGATGTCTTTCCTAATTAAAAATAAAGAAAAGAAAAATTTAAAAAGAAAATGCAAACCAAACACGGGTTGCCTCCCGAGAAGCGCTTCTTTTTCTTGGAGTCTTGAGCTGGAGTCCGTGCCTTCTACGTTGAATCTTCGGAAGAGTCTACCACCAGGATCTTTTGTTCCTTGAACTGCCGTTTATAAGCTTGAACTCTCCTTTTATACGCCTTCTTTGAATT
This sequence comes from Lactuca sativa, assembly GCF_002870075.4. Lineage (NCBI taxonomy): Eukaryota > Viridiplantae > Streptophyta > Magnoliopsida > Asterales > Asteraceae > Lactuca > Lactuca sativa. The sequence continues at coordinate 143,637,722 of NC_056628.2, forward strand.
TTCCTTTTTAGCTTTTCCATCTTCTTCATGCTTGCGTTTTGTGCCCTTTGTTTGTTCCTTGCACTCCATAGCATTCTCCTCTTCTTTCACCCCCGGCCTTGTTACTTTTGAAGTGACTTCCTCTTCATCACTTGTCATTTCCTCGTCCTCTTCGCTCACCCAAGAAGGCGGACTCTTGTAAGCTATGACTTCAATCAAATATGGAACAGATGCCCTTGGTTTTGTCCTCTTGTCTTAATGAACTACCTTTATCTCTTCTTCCATAAGCTTTTCCAGCTCTACTAGTTCATTCTCCTCATTAATTGTGAACACCTCTTCTTTATCTTATTGAAAATCATCTCTTATCCCGAAGACTTCTTGTTCATCCCCAACCCTCAAAGTGAGCTTGGACTCGCGGATATCAACAAGGGCACCAATAGTGTTAAGCAATGGCCGACCAAGGATTATCGGAACATCCGGGTCTTCTTTCATGTTCAAGACTACAAAGTCTATTGGAAAAACAAATTTTCCAATTTTCACTAAAATATCCTCCACTATGCATCGGGGTTGTGTTACCGAACGGTTCGCCATGTGAATCTTCATTTTTGTAGTCTTCATCTTCTGAATCTCCAATTTTTGATAAAATGAAAAAGGCATTAGATTAATGCTAGCCCCGGAATCGGCTAAAGCATTAACCTTCATTTTATTCCCAAACTCACATGGAAGAGTGAGGCGTCCAGGATCCCCCATCTTTTCTGGTGTTTCTCCCAACACAGATTTTGAAGTTTGTTCACTTAGAATCACTGTAGACTGCTTCTTTAATTGCCATCGCGTATCTATCAAGTCTTGCAGTAATTTCTGGTTCTCGGGAGCTTTGGATAAGGACTCAACAAAGGGAGTATTAATTGGAATCCCTTTCACATGCTTCACAAACTCTAAATGTTCCTTCTCCAGTTGACTAAGTGTTGCGCGGGTGGGAAATGGCATAGGTGGATGATAAGCTGGAATAGGCTCAAAGGATTTTTGCTCAGACTTGCGCCACGTCGTGGCCAGAGGAGTACCACATTGTGGCGAGCCTGGTTCAGCCCTTTCTCCATTTTCGATCCTTGATTTCTTGGGCTGCTGCGGTTCTTCTTCCAACGCCTCCAGGAACTCAGATATTGTATCTTTCTCAGTATCGATGGCCATTATGTGAGATTGGGTTTTTACTTCGGGATTCTTCGGGGACAATTTTTCATGAACTAAAGTGGCTAGTTGACCAAATTGTACTTCAAGGTTATGGATGGAGGCTTGCTGGTTCTTTATCAATGTTTGTTGTTCCATGATAGCGGAATCCGTGGCATCGTGTCTCTTTTCCGAAGCCTCCATAAACTTCATCAAATGGTCTCTAGGTCGGGTTTCTTCTCGATTGGTGGCTGCTCCTTTTGGTAAAGGCCTCGACCTGTCTGCCTATACTTCTCTTCTTTTTGCTTCTTATACTCTTCATATGGCACCCACTTTTTCTTCGGTTTCCTCCAGTCCTCATCAAACTTATCCCCACTAGAATAGCACACTTGAGCTTTTCTGTTCCCAAACTCATCCACATTGCAGTCCTTGGTCAAGTGTGGACCACTGCATCGCTCGCAACCCACTCTTATGGCATGTATCGACTGGTCCATCTGTGTTATCCTGCGGTCCATGTTATTCAGCATGGCCATGACAGCTGCAATTTCTTCAGTTTGGACCCCTCCACCGCCTTTGCTTCCGTCTTGCCTCGGGTTATGGTATTCGCGGGAGTGTTTCGCGAATTCTTCAATTAGCTCCTTGACCTCCCTTGGATTTTTCTTTGTCAATGGTCCTTGAGAATAAAGGAGTTGTCTTGTCATCACATTGACCCCATCATAAAAGATTGACATCTCTTGCTGCACATTTAGGTCATGTTGCAGGCAATTTCTGAGTAAGCCCTTGTACCGCTCCCATGCTTCGTATAGTGACTCCCCCGGTTGTTGCTCAAAGTTGGCTATTGCCTTCTTGAGTTTGGCTATCTTGGATGGCGGGCAGAACTGGTCCAGGAATTGCTCATGCATTTGAGCCCAAGTGGTGATTGTACCCGGTGGGAGTGCTTTTAACCACTCCTTAGCAGCTCCTTTGAAAGTGATGGGAAGCATCCTAAGCAAGATTGTGTTCCTGTTGACATTTGGGACATTGAAGTAATCTGCAATGTCGTTGACTTCATCTAGATTCTTAAAAGCATCCTCATGATCTTTCCCGAAAAATAGGATGTCCTTCAGCGCAGTCAATATGTGTCCCTTCAGCTCGAAGGTGGCAGTGGCAGGTATTGCGGGTTGGACTAAACCGGGACCCATATCTTCTCGGATCCGCTTCTTGTATGCTCCCATGGACATTTCTTTAATTGCTTCCATCTCGTTCCTTGGCTCGTTCTCGGGTTCACTTGTGTGTTCTTCAAATTCTGGCTCGGTATCGTATTCGGACTCGGTTTGCACGGGTGTATGATCCAAATGCTCAAGATTGCTCTTGTGCTTCGCTGATGAACTTGACTCTCCTGTCTTCTTTCCCGACTTCCTAGAAAAGGCTGACTTCAATTCTTGCAAGGGCGTCTTTTTCTTGTGAAGTGCAGACTCGGGGTCTTCCAGTGGTGGCACCAAGTGTGTGTTTGAGCTTCTGGTCATGAACTCCCGCAACTTGCTAAAATAAAACGTAAAACTGATCTAAAATAAGAAAAACTAACTACAAATTAAAATTTAAAATTTTTTTGACTGTCCACGTTGTGGCAAGTATATGGCCACGTCGTGGACTGTGTGATTAACAGAAAATTTTTATTTTGCTAAAAAATTAACTTTTTGTGGCTTTAACTCCACAAGAAGGATCGATTAATTTAATGCAAATAAATAAGATAAAAACTAAGCCGTTCCCCGGCAACGGCACCAAAAACTTGATGTGCACAAAAGTACCCACTAATTTTAATATTTATAACCTAACAAACTTAACTATTTATGCACTTATAGGCAGTGTGCCTAGTCTGATTACAGTATAGCTTGAGTAAGTCGGGTGTCGATCACAGGGAACGGTGTTCTAATTAATTTACTTAATATTAAGTTAACCTAATTTATTTAACAAGTTTAATAAGGGGTTTTATCTGGTTTTACAAGATCAGATGAACTTAAATCAAATTCAATAAATAAAAACACACTCTTGTTTAGTTTGAATCCACATCTCCCTTATGGCTAGCTAACGATTACGGATTACTAAGTTGGTTTTTAGTTGTATTAGTAATTTAGTTCTATCTTACCAATAATTAACTAATTCATGTCAAACCATGTATGTTCACACATAATTAAACACAGAACTAATTATAGATGTAAATATGCTATGTAAGATTTGTTGTGTAAACGCAATTATGATCACAATTCACGTTCTCTAGGACAGCTAAACTTTATTTATTCTAATTACTAACTAAGATTGGTCAATCCTAGCTCTAACAATTCAATGTTCACTAAATTATTAGGTAAACAGGTTCATGCAGTTTAATGGTCACTAAGCTACACAGAACATGCAACTAAGCAATTAGATAAACAAATAATAACATGCTAGGTCATACAAATCAAACACAAGCAAATTTTTACCAACTAAGCTCAATCCATAATCATATAACTATTCATAAGTTTAAAGCTTCATCTAGCCAAACAAGAGTAGCTAGATTCAGCTGCTCATCATAGTAATTAAACTAACACAACTAAAACTAATAAAGGACATGTTCTTATTTAACTAAAATATAAACCTTTACTTCTTTTGGTGTTGAAAACCCTCTTCCAGAACCTTTCTTTCGTTCTTATTCGTCTCCTGGAATTCTCTTTCTTCTGCCAAAAGTCTCCCTTTTCGTAATAATCAGGAGGACTTATATAATCCTTAAAAACCTGCGCCACGTCGTGGCTAGGTTGCGCCACGTCGTGGGCTTCAAGCAATCCGTATCCTTCAAGGAAATCCTCCGCGTCGCGATGTTTATCTTCTGGAACACCCGTGCCACGTCGTGGGCTTCATCGCCACGTCGTGAATTGAGCGCTTATCGTGAATTTATTATTTTCTTGTCTTCCAAGCCTCCCATGTTCCCGATTTTGTCACCTTTGGTCCCTTTCTTCGAAAATCCTTTGTATTGACTGAAAATAATAATTTAAACTCATAAGTATCATTATTCTAAACATATTATCGATTTATTAATAAAAATGTTCTTAAATACTGCCTAGAAATAGGTATAAATATGGCAATATCAAGATACCTTTCCATTCTTTGAGACTAACGGTGGTATTCATTTGCAACAAGTATTGGTGCTCTGTTCGAGCCTCCAACACTGTTGGAAACGTTCAATGATAAAGCTTGTTCCATATTTCCTTTGTTTTGTTTTTTTTTTCTTTTTATTTTTATTTTTAAGAATGAGCTTTAGTAGTATAATAGGATTTTCAAAATCAGAGTTTTGTTTAAAAAGCAATCACTTTGGCTCTGATATCAATTGTTGAGAGAAAAACTTTTGAGAAGCACTTGAACAAACATTAGTACAAGGTAATAGTTGCAGAATAAGTTAATATTAAGGATCAAGTTATCTCAACAATAGTAAGTTAGAAGTGTTGGATAGTTAGTTGCGGAAATGTAAAGGAAATATAAATAACAACAAGTTATATCAAGTAGACATCAAACTGATTCGTAACAAGGTTTGTAGTGTAAAAAAACTTAGTAAATGTGAACAGTTTAAGATGAAGAGGATCTCGGATATTAAATAAGATGGAGATTTGAGCGAATGATCTTCATATTTCTATATTAGCTCAAAAGATCATGAAAGTGGATACGATTACATAAAGAGGGACTCTCTATTTATAGAGTCCAAAAAAATTACATCGGAAATAAACAATTAATATCCTACTGAATTAAGTGACCATTCAAGGTTCATTGGATAAAGCTGAGCTAACACGCTAAGTCAGTTATGTAACTAGAAAGTCTTCATCATTCTTCACTACGGTAGAGGTTTCGGTTCACTGCGGTTGACAAAACATCTTCTATAACTGCGGTAGACAAACTTGAGTTGCGGTAGCATCTCCAATTGCGGTAGACAAACAAGACCGCGGATCATTAAGTTAAAGATGGTCACTTTTTGTATCAACAATGCATTTGTTAGATCTAGCTATTTTTGGATGTTATGGGCTATTGGTCATTTTAGTGCACAAAGTTTAAATCTTGAAAGTTTGTGAGCTTGTTATGGATAAAGTTGGAAACTTTTGTTGGATTAGGTTTCTAAGCCCATAACTATAATTGGTATAGACTTGATTTGATAGTAGCACAGTCCTTTTGGGTTGCCCTCAAACCTAGCAATTGGACATAATGATTTTGGAAAGAGAGGTTAATTTATTATTTGAATAATAAACTGAAACAACTAATTTATTAATATGTTATGAAAATAATATATTAATTAGAAATCATATTATTTAATTAATAATGAATCTGAAATTAATTGAAATTAATTTTGGCATTAATGGGTTTAATTAAATGTGTCGGGTCTGTTTGGTTATTTAATGCAACTTAAGGAAAGGATCCCATGGACATCATCGGATGAAGTGGACGAAAATCACTTGGGCTCGCCCAAGGAGTTTTCGTCCAAGCCCTTGTATGAAAGGTAATGGGCTGCTTGGTTACCAAGCAAAGGGATTTAGGGTTTCCTCCTTAAACCCTAGCTTTGGCACCAAACTGCCTTAGTTATATAAAGGGCCATACTCTTCATATTTTCGACGGTCCTTTCCTTAAGAAGATGTAGCCAAAAATTCTACACCTCTCCTCTCCATAATCCTTAGCTGCTAGTATTGGGTGTGAACCATCAAAGGCACGACACTTATGGTGCTTGCTGCCAAAAGATTCGACGAAGGATTCAAGGTTGTTTGCAATAACAATCTTCAAGGTAAGGTTCTTGTTCTTATGAATTCGATTTTACATAGGAATGTTTTGTAGAATTATAGTTCATAGTAGGATCCTTATATGTGAAAGACATAGATCCTATTAGGTTGCATGTGCCCTAATCATTTAATTGTTTAAATGTTTTTTCGCTTAGAGCATTGTAGTTGTCACCTTAATAACCCATTAGTGGTATCATAGCTTATGGATTTCTTTCAAGTATTTGCACATTTGTGAACCGAAAAAAGAAACCTAGTTTTGCTTGTACCATCTCACGACATGAGCAATGTGGATCACGACATGAGCTCCGTCCAGATCCGAAAATCTGGAGATAATCTGCCTAATCAGCTTTTATGTGATAATTACTAGCTATGTTTATCCTCTAAATCTGATTTTGGTGCATCAATGATGACAAAATAAAAAAACTAGAAGTTAGCAGATAAGTATTTGACTTGATTAATTGTTTTGTTGATTAATATTATTCATCTTTTAAGTGTATAAATAATAAATCTAGATATTAATTAAACTTAATAATTGATGTCTTATATTATTTGTTTATTTAATATATTATTATAAACCTAGTATTTTGGAAAGTTTGAAATACATTGAAAATTAACCTTATGGATCTTATTATTAATTTAATTAAGTAATTAATTAAAAGATAACTAATAGATCTATAAAATGGTTTAAATTTAATTAAATGAAAAGTTTAATTTATTTAAAAGATTAAACTCTTGCAATTTTAAAATGTTTTAAAATACACCTTAAACTATGTATATAACTAAAAGTTTAATATATATTATACGTATATGAAAAGTTAGTTAGATCGGTAGTACGCCTTATTAACGAAGCTATACTATAAAGAGGGTATAAGGAAGCGACCAATAAAATGGCCATTGAATGGGTGTCCACTCTCAGCCACCGCTCTCCTCTATGGTGGAGGTTCGTTAGCCGAATGGATTTGATAGGACATAATCTCATTAATAACTATAATGGCATAAAGTAACAAAACTTTTTCTAAAATACCATTCTTAGTTACTTTAGGAAAAATGTAATTTTGTATGCTAATCCATGAAATTGCACATTACACTTTATAAGTCATTAATGGAGTGTGTGTGTGGTTAATCGACACACTAATGGGCTACTAATATAGAGTAGTAGTGGGTGTCTAAAAAAATTATCGTTGATTAGTGGATTACGTATGGCTAACCGGCACATTAAAAGGAGATGATAAATGACATCGAGGGTGCCAAACTAATTTTCATGGTTATTCACATCCCGTTTGTGATCCTCAGCATCCCAATCACAAAAGTGACAGCATAATCAAGGATCATGTAAGCTCAACAATAATAAGTTAGAGTTTTTAGATATTTAGTTGCTGAAATATAAAGTGCTAAAATGTAAATGAAATGTGAATGACAACAAGTTATATCAAGTATACACCAAACTGATTCATAACGAGGTTTGCATTCAAACACAAGGTAGTATGTGTGATCAGTTTAAGGTGAAGAGGATCTCGAATATTAGATAAGATAAGATTGATATATGAGAGAATGATCTTTGTATTTCAGAGTGAAAGTTCAGAAAGATCGTTAAGAAGTGGTAAGGTTACATGAAGACGAAGACTTTATTTATAGAGTCTCATAAAGTTACATCTGGAATAAAAAATAATAAACTACCGACTTAAGTGACCATGCAATGTTCACTGGACTAAGTAAATCCAACACGCTAAGTTAGTTGACATTACAAAGAGGTCTTCACTGCGGTAGTGGTAGTTGCGGTTCACTCCGGTTTTCAGAATAACTACTTCAACTTCAAACTACGGTAGGCACTCCTTATTGCGGTAGCAACTCTAATTGATGTAGAAGGAGAATAAGACAGCGGATCGTTAAGTTTAAGAGGGACACTTTATGTATCAACAGGAAGAATTCATAACAGGGATTTCTCATACTAATTTCACGAATGTTGTCTAGTGTGCGAGGTATTGGAGCTTCATTTTAAGGGAAGTATATGAGAAAGAGGGTATTTTGGTTCCATCTGAAGATGCTAAGGCAGAATTATCAATGTATCAGACTCCTAAGATTGTTACTGATGATCCAAGTTTGTTTCCTAATGTGGCTAGAATTTTGGATGTGATGTTATGCAAAATCGATCCTGCCAATCCAATACTTGTTCAATCTTTGTCAACTATGAACCTAAATATACAAGTTGGTGTTTTATTGCCCAAAGGAGTTGCAGCCACATCGAAGGCTGTGAAAGCATCGAAGAAACTAAAGAAACCTGATCAACAACCATCTGTTCCTGAGATGACAGAGAAGGAGTTTACAAAGCCTGTTCACAAGAAAGTTGAAAAAATAGCATTTAAGGACTTTTCCCATTGAAAACATGTATTCTAAACTAACTAATAAGCAACTGGATCCGGCTTCGAGACACCTCATAGGGACTCTCCGGCTATGTCGACTTTCGAGGCGAATGGAAGTCTTGGTGGCTCCGTACCATCCCTGCGAAGGCAGTTGTCATACCACCCTAGGTTTCGAGGACTGATTCTATTATAGAGGAGGTTCGAACTTCAGGCATCACTATGCACATATCTGATATAGACACAATTGTCATTATCGGTGAAGGGATGAAGCATAACGAAGCCCACAGTACATCTTCTATTGAAATCTATTCTATTCCTACTTCATTCATTATATCTTCTACCATTGAAACTACCATCATTGATACTTCCACTTCTTTACCACCATTATCTTCTCCAATCACATCTACATTACCAGCTTCTACCATCTCACCAACATCTTCTAACATCATGCATCAACCTATTACATCACTTTTCTCTTCTCAATCCACTAAAGGTGGAAAGATAGTTCCAGAAGATGAACCTAATGATATTGATGTCATGGTCTCTTTTGCTGGTATTCAGTTCGACCCTGAAGAAGAGAATATTCCAGATCACATGCTCATGTCAAGAAATCCATTTGAAATTCTCAATCACAAACTAAATTTGTTCTTATAGATTCAGGCAGATACAGGAGGTCGAAATTCCATTTCTAGAATTGAAGTGTATGCTATGCTCAAGTAACAAGAGACTCGTTTAAAGCTGACTATGGAGCAAATTAAGAAGCAACATGATGATCGTTTAAAGCATCATGCTCGAAATTTTGAATACAAGGTTACCAAACTTCATGATGTTGCAAAAGAACGATATGTGATTTTTGTTGAGCAAGTCAAGAAGGTTGAGGAGTCTGTAAACCTCAAAGTTGTTGAGCTAAAGTTAGAGATGACGAAGGAGGTTGAAAAGATTGAGAAGAATTACTCAAATCTTCATGGAAAGGTGGATGTTATTGCTAATGCGATCACGATGCTTGTGGAGTATCACAATTCATTTTCAACCAAGCGCGATGCTAAGACAGATCATGATTCGAAAGTGTTTGAAAAGTTGGAAGATTTGTTGGGAAGTTTAAAGGAGTCTATGTCAAAGATTGATATTTCTCATCAATCTGTTGTCTCTCAAGAATCTATTTCGTAGTTGATTTCTTCTCTTGAATCGAATCTCAAGGCCGAACTTGCTCCTCTTCTTAACTTGGTTCTTCTAATACTAACGAGTGCCCCACTAGTGAAACAAGTGGTGCAAGGGGGGAAAGGGGGTAGGCTCTTCGAATGATCCTGATCAAGGTAAAGTGGTAGGGAAGGTGATGACTACGCAAATTCCAACATCACTTCTTGTTTCTCTGACAACCACTGCTACTACAACAATTTCGAGGTCGATAACAAAAAGGATCGTTATTGGAGAAGGTGCTAGTGGTTCGAGTTCGAGTACAAAGCCACCACCTTCTAAGGATGAAAAAGGTGACACAGGGAAGGGAATTAAGAAATTGATTTCTAATGAAGAGAAAATGAAAGTTGTGGAGAAGGAAATAGAGAAACACAGACAGAGTGAGCCTCCTAACTTCAACAAAGGTGATCTAAACAAAAATTGGTGTTATGAAACGACCAAACAAGTTGTTTCATCTGGGAAGAATCATGATTTCAGAAAATTTCCAAAGAAGAGCTACAATATTGAAAATTCTGACTTCGATCAATTGGAGTCATTCAAAATCATCAAAGTGTTAAACATTTCAATAGAAAGCTTGTTCAAGGGCTTATTGCAGAATTGTCGATACTACATGGTTAGAGGGAACAATGTTGCATGTGACTTCTTTGTTGCTGATTTTCCTCTAATAAACTTAAATGATCTTATCAATTTAACAAAGGTTTTGAGCTTTGTGGATGTGTCAAAGCTTCAGGGAAACAATAAGGATGACCTCTTGATAGGATTCACTCGTATCAAAGTTTTCATAAATAATTACTATGATTGCTTGGCAGTGAATGATATTGAGCTGACGATGGCAGTGAACAAAACTTATAAGGTTCCCCAGTCTTTACTGAAAGGAAATGTTAACCTTAAAGACAATGTTGATGGGGAGATAATTCACAAACCTTTAGGAGTTGATTTCCTTGGCAAGAGAAAGAATGGATATGACTAAGTTTTTATTTCAAATGTGTGTTGTGGAAAGATACACAAACTCTTAATATACCAATCTTATGGTTCGTCTCAGTAATGGTAATAGGAACAATGCAGAAGATAAAGTAGAAGTTTGAAAGATAGTAGTTTGGTATATGGAGGTTCTAAGGATACTTCACTAGACCATGAAGTTGATGGCTTATGTTCGACACTTCACACTAAGGGTGAGATTGTAGGGTTCGAAGTATATAGTGAGGTGTCGAAATACATTTAGGTCTGGGTAGTGTCGAAGTCAATGTGATGTATTTCGAATGTATGTATAATGTAAGGCATTTTTAGAGGTCGAAGCTATCATGTCTAGTCGTTATGTATTTTTTGTACACGTCTGTATCACCCTATAAATAGGGTATGTATAGGACTCGAGAGTAACTTTTGAGAGTGTGAACACTTTTACTCTTGGCATATTCTTGTACTTGTTCATACGAAATTAAAGAGCCAAACAGATTATATTTTACATCTTTTTTCTTATTGCATTCAGTTCTTGATTTTGTTTTTACTACTCGATTCAAATACACTACAATTTCCTCCTTGAACCCTAGCTTTGACACCAAGCTACCTCAGTTGTATGAAGGACCATACCCTTCATGTTTTCGACACTCCTTCCCTTAAGAAGATTTGGCCGAAAATACTACACCTCTCTTATCTATAATTCTTAGTTGCTAGTCTTGGGTGTTAACCATCAGAAACATGCCACTTTCGATGCTTGCTGCCATAAGATTCGTAGAATGATTCAAGGTTGTTTTCAATAAAAACCTGAAAGGTAAGGTTCTTATTCTTATAATCTCGTTTTACATAGGAATGTTTTGTAGAATGATATTTCATAGTATGTTGCCTATATGTGAAAGACAAAGATCCATATTAGGTAGCATGTGCCCTAATTATTTAATTATTTAAATGTTTTTCCGCTTAGAACATTGTAGTTGTAACCTTAATAACCCATCAACTTTATCCATCTAAACATCATTGTGATTAAGATTTGAAGGTTAGAGACTTGGTCTTAATGGATTAAGTTGGAAAAGATGCTCTTTTAGTCACTTTGAGACTTAAAAATGAGATCTTGGTGGTTTGAACCATTCTAATGGATAAAGATGGAAATTTTATCCATTATGGACCTATTAGGATCCATAAAAATGTGATATTGATTCTTCTATTCCTCCCATGAAAGTGTCATGATGTCTTAATGGATTAATAAGTTAAGCTTTTGGCTTTTGGACCTTTTCTAGACATGGAAAGTCAAAGGTAGGAATTTTATGAGTTAGAATGATGTTATGTGTCTAGATCTGAGTGTTGGATAAAAGGACTTAAGAAATTAAGCACTTATGGAAAAGTGACATTTGGCACAGTACACTGGGCGTACGTTTAAGTACGTTGCGCGTACTCATATGGGGTCTCGATTCTGGATGATGAGTATGCCATGCGTACAAGCTGAGTACGATGGGTATACTCAGCTTGAAGTTTGACTTGTTGACTTTGACTTCCATTGACCATTGACTTTTTGACTAAATTTGACCTTGGGTCAAACTTGAGTGTTTTTTGCTATTAATTAAGTATTTATCTGGTTCTAATGTTAGTGGATTCGCGGGGGTAAGCAGTGTATAAAAGGGATCATGTCGTAGTGCTTCATAATTCTTCGATCTAGGTGAGACTTCTCCTTGTGTTTGTGAGTCGCAGGCACCAATGCCGACTCACTAAATTATGTATTGTAGGATGGTAGTAGTCTTCGTGACTCTTGCATGTTTGTATGAGCATATATATATATATATATATATATATATATATATATATATATATATATATATATTGACAACTGGGTCTTGATTGTTGTTACTATGATATGTTTTACTGTGTACTGAGACTTCGAGTAGCCTCTAGGAATGCTGATAACCCATTGGGCGTACTGTTTACCCATTGGGACTGATGATAGTCCTCAGGGTTGCTGATACCCCATAGTTGTTTATTTGTGTTGTATTGCGTGTGGTATTATGGGAAACTCACTAAACTTTATTCTTACGGTTTGTGGTTTACATGTTTCAGGTTTTCTTATATCAAAAGGAGGGGCACGACTCGATTGCATCACATCAGTGGGGGACTTGTGCACATGATAACTTTTAATTATACTCTAATAAATGTTATAAGATCTTGTAGTTACGAATTAAATATATACTTAATATTTTAATTGAAAATTTTGGGTTGAAATTTGGGGCGTTACAATTTGGTATCAGAGACTTGGTTGTTTGAGAGATTCATGCATACTCTCGGATGTGCTTGAACTCAAACTGAGGAGTTGATAAAATTTTCTAAAAGGAAATGATTTTCTAACAAAGTTTTTTCTTCTTTTTTTTTGAAAAAAATGTGCGATGCGTGCAATCAAGCGAGCTCAAGTAAGTATTTCCCAAAACACCCATACATGTTTTATGATTAATGTTTGATGCGTGTAACGCCCACATTTCTTGCAAGGCATATCCTATAAAATATATATTTACATCAGTCAACGATTGTAACCTTTTAAGAATAAGTGAAATATAATTATTCTAGTATATGTTATATGCATGGATATTTAACAAATATTATGTGTATATAATATTTGTGTGAAAAAAAATTTATTTAAAAAAACATAATAAATATGGCTAAAACAAACGTTAAAAAAATAAAAAGATTATTTAAGATAAATAATCTTAACGAAAGTTGTAACGAACCTAAAATTACAAATTATAAGATGTAAATACATTTAAGGATGAACCCAAGTAGTGAAACGAAAATTTTTCTGTTACACCCGTTTTTCGATAATAATTGACCAGGTACTTTTTACAACGTTAGTTATTAATTATAAATTCGGATAAGAACGAATTAAATTAATTTGATATGATTTTATTATTAATGATATAATGATTTTATTAATAAATAGTTAAGCGACTATAGTGTAACTTGAAGGATATATTGTGTTAATACAAAAATAACTGAGGGACCATAAATGTAACTATAATTGATTTGTGAATTGCAAATGATCCAATACTTGTAAGAAATTTTGGAAATGTCCTACATATTTTATTAATTAAAAATAACACTTGTTGTTTGAATATATGATCGTACATAAAAATGTATACGTGTTAGTTTTACAAGATGAATAAGATAATTATAATCTTACATACGTGTCCGAATTTATGCTACGTGTTGATTTTAAGGTCATCAAAGAATTACTAAGGTTTTTTTTATCTTTATCATGATTCATAAAGTTAAATATAAATATTGACATTTGCATGAATTTTTACTCGTTTATTTCCTCTTTAATCAATAAGTAAAGTTTAGAAAGAATATAAAATAACTTTAAAAAATAAAAGGGGGAATTTTAGATCAAGGGGTTATTATCGGAACTACTACGATCTGAGGCTTACACCCGTCATATCAAGTGAGTGCATAGTTACTTTCAATTTACATATAGATATTAAGTATTTTAATTGCTTAGATGTTATATGTGCTATTATCTATATTTACAATATTTGTGCTCAATATGACTTTACTTTGTTCAATTATATTTTAATAAAGTACTAATATATCTATTTTATCATACTTTAAATCATACTGGGTTGTGAAGGGTCGTTAAAGGTAAAATAATAAAAATGAGGTGTTGACAACTAACGTACCGAGGCGTCATTGGTGAATTGCCATCTAGCAGAGTGTAGATGATGACCAAAAACTATTCTAGACAGTCCAGTGGGAACACTAGCAAGCTTGCAACTTGTAGGTGTTAATGAACAATGTGTTCATTTGGTGTACTCTATCCCCCCATGGTTGCCTTATTGACATATATCGCTCAGGTATCCCTGGAGTGATATTGTCTACCCATTGCTATAAAGATCCTTTAGCATATGTACCTTGAGGTCATCATTTTAGGGTCAATGAGTGAAAATAACGGGAGCGGTTAATCGGGTTACTTTTTTGGTGTGGTGTGTTTATATTTAAAAAGATTTTAAATATTATTATTGTGGATTGAAAACCCTATGTGCTCACCAGGCTCCCAAACCAGACCCACTCAGTTTCTTTGAATCACAGGTAGTGACATGAGAGCACAGGTGTGATGAGTTTAAATCTGACAAGTGATTTAAAGAAGAATAGGCCATTACAATAATAAATTGTTGTAAGGCTTGTAATATTACTTTTATGCTTATGTTGTTGTATTGACATGGCATCCCAATGTTTTTTTAAATATAAATAAAAGTACATTTCCTCATAAATGATTTGATAATGATATTGTCATGTTTTTTGGAACAAATTTCGCACTATTATTATTTTGAAAAGAAATACTCTGATTTAAATAATCATGAACAAATCGGTTTTTTCTGGCCGTGAAATTGGGGATGTCATAGTTGGTATCAGAGCATTAGTTTAAGCGAACTAGGAATTTTAGGAAATTTCTAGACTTAAACTTAGAATGCTAAGTGATAATGGTAAGCTGTGTGTCTAAAATATTCTAGATTGTATACTTGAATTGACACAAAGCACTAGCTTACTTTAAGATAAGATGCCTAATTTGTTGTTATGTGCTAAATAATTTGTATTATAGCTTAAATTAGGTTGCTTACCTAACTTTCTATTACTTGATTAGACTTAAGGTCAATTGCCGACCATGATTTAAGAAATTTTATGTGGTTAAAAGTTCAAAAATTTTAGTTACTGTTTTAAAACTCGCATGTGACTTTTTGGAGCGATGAGGAGGATATACATAACTAAAACCTTCCATATCATATATACCCACGTCTCAATACGTTGAACGACTATTTTGGTATGAAGAACATCATGGTGAGAACTCGTAGTGGATTGGGAAATGGTAATGGAAACCAACAGCCTGAGCCTGAGCGTGCACCAGTCGCCGCACCTGCTGCAGAAGCTATCACAATGACAGGAGTTCAGACAGTGATACAGGTCATGCTAGATCGACAAATGGAGGAGAAAAGGTGTCTACTTCTAGAGAATAGGGATGAACCTACTGCACCGGTTGTGCAACCTCAACTGAATGAGGAATATTCAGAAGAAGGAAATTATAGTAAAACTGTTAGTCAAGCTGAACCACAAGTGGTTAGGAGAAAAAACCTGATGAAGGAATTGAAAAGAATGGATGCAAGTATAAAGACTTCACGAGTTGAAAACCGTTAACTTTTACTGGGAAAGAAGATCCAGTGGGAGTTATGGACTTGATCTCTAAGATGGAGCTAGCCTTAATAACATGTGGTTGCAAGGGAAAACTACAAACCACTTATGTTGTGCGTCAGTTTAGGGGTGGGGCTATTCTTTGGTGGAACACTTTGGGAAATACCATAAGCCCCAATGAGCCACAACAAATGACATGGGGAGAATTCTTGGTACACTTCAAACACAAGTTCTTTTCAGCCCAAAATATGCTAGAACTGGAGAACCAATTTCTGACATTGAAAAGGGGCAACATGTCCATTGATGAGTATAACAATGCCTTCACGGACAACACCTACTCATAAGGCGGCCGTCTGGGCTGCCAAGCCTATTAAAGAGATGATCAAGGGCAGAACCGCCGACAAAGATGAAGTTTGAGGGATCTTTTAGACCCAATAAGAAGATTAGATTTTTGAAGTCCAAAGACAAGAGATTTGGGGAAATAATGAAGCCAAGTGGTGTGAGAAATACAAGAAGAATCACTTCAAGAAATGTAGTGGAGATGTGACCTGCTACAACTGTGGCAAGACTGGTCACTATTCTAACAACTATGCACTTGCTCAAAGCGTGTGCTACAGGTGTGGGGAACCAGGGCACGTCCAGATGAACTACCCAAAGAAAAATTAACCTACAAAGACAAATGTGCCGCCAAATCCAAAGGCGAGAGCATTCCTGATGACTCTAGAAGTCGCAAAGGATGAAGCAGATGTCGCTTCAGGTACATTTCTACTAAATAAAATACCTGCCAACATTTTGTTTGATTCTGGAGCCAACTACTCCTTTATTTCACATAAATTTGTTGAAAAACTAGATTTTCCTGTAGAAAGACTAGATAATGCTTTAATAGTCAAGGTTGTTAGTGGCAAGTTTCTACCTATTAGCCATCGCGTGAAAAATAACATCATTGATTGGAATGGAAATAAGTTCCACGAGGAATTATTGCCTATTGAGTTAAATAGCTTCGGCATAGTATTAGGAATGATTGGCTTAGTTTAAACGATGCTAAGATACTATGTAGAAAAAATGGTGAACGTAAACCCTCCTGGAAGAGAACCATTTATGGTGTACGAAGACAAACGTATAATGAATTCTGGAATCATCACCACAATGAAAGCCAGAAAATGTCGTGCCAAGGGATGTACATCATATTTGGCATTTGTAATCGATGCAAAGAAGAGGAAAAAGAAAATGCAAAGGATACCAGTGGTGTGTGGCTATCCGGAAGTATTCCCAGATGATCTTCCTAGACTACCCCCTGATAGTCAAGTAGAATTTCATATCGACTTGTTTCTAGGAACCACACCAAAAGCTAAACCACCATATCAATTAGCACCAACGGAGATGAAGGAGCTTATGATGCAACTTCAGGAATTATTGGACAAAGTTTTCATTAGACCTAGTTCATCACCCTGGGGAGCTCCAGTGTTATTCGTAAAGAAGAAGGATGGCAGTATGAGGATGTGTATAAATTAAAGAGAGTTGAACAAAGCAACGATAAATAATAAATACCCATTTCCAAGGATTGATGACCTGATCGATCAGCTTCAAGGCGCAAGCTACTATTTGAAGATCGATCTTAGGTTAGGGTATCGTCAGTTGAAGGTGAGAGAGCAAGATATCAAAAAGACGACCTTCAGGACGAGATATGGACACTTTGAGTTTTTGGTCATATCGTTTGGATTGACCAATGCTTCAGCAACATTTATGGATCTGATGAATCGGGTTTGTAAACCATTCCTCGATAGGTCTGTAATAGTGTTCATCGATGATATTCCAATATACTCAAAGAGCTAGCAGGAGCATGGGAAGCGCTTGCGAGAATTATTAGAAGTTCTGAAGAAGGAGAAGTTGTATGCAAAGTTCTCTAAATGTAATTTTTGGACCGGAGAGGTGCAATTCTTGGGTCATGTGATTAGCCAAGAAGGCATAATGGTTGGTCCAACAAAGATCAAAGTAGTGATGAAGTGGGAGCGATCAAAAAGTCCCACTGAGATTTGTAGTTTTCTGTGATTAGTTGGATATTACATAAGGTTTATCCAAGCCTTTCCTCAATAGCTTCCCCATTGACAACTTTGACCTATAAAGGAGCTACCTATGCATGGAGTGAGAAGCATGAAGACGCTTTTGTGAAGTTAAAGAAGAAGTTGTATGAAAGACTAATTCTTTCCTTACCTGATGGAGTGGAAGACTTCGCAATTTATAGTGATGCATCTGGAGTTGGGCTAGGTTGTGTTCTTATCCAAAGAGATAAAGTAATAGGATATGCATCCCAACAACTAAAAGTCCACGAATTAAACTACCCCGCTCATGATTTGGAGTTGGCAGCGGTAGTTTTTGCACTAAAGATATGGAGGAACTATCTTTATGGAACAAAGTGTAAACTTTTTACTGATCATAAGAGTCTCTTGTATCTTTTTAACCAGAAGGAGTTGAACAAGAAACAAAGATGCTGGCTAGAGTTACTCAAGGATTACGGCTGTGAAATACTTTGCCACCCTAGTAGGGCAAATGTCGTAGCTGATGCTTTAAGTAGAAAGATAAACCTGAAAAGGAAAAGTCCAAGAGCGTTAAAGATTGAAACTCTATCAACAATTATAGAAAGTATCAAGAAGTCGCAAAATGATGCTTTGGAGAAAAATGACCGAAAGGAAGAACGTTTAGGCAAGACATTGGTATTCGGTAAAAATAGTCAAGGGTTGAAAGTATTCCAGGATAGGGTTTGGGTACCTAAGATGGGAGGAATAAGAGATCTTCTCATGGAAGAATCTCATAAGACTATGTACTCTATTCGTCCAGGCAGTACCAAGATGTATAGGGATCCGAAACCTTACTACTAGTAGGCAAAGATGAAGCTCGATATCGCAAATTATGTGGCTGAAAGTGTGACCTGTGCAAGAGTTAAAGTGCGACATTAAAAATCACCATGGATTTTGTGACTTAACTACCCATAACGAAGGGAGGTCACGATATGATTTGGGTAATTATAGACCGACTCACGAAGAGTGCAGACTTTATAGCATCCAATGAGAAGTGGTCTATGGAAAACCAAGAAACAGGATGTTGTCTCTGTATCTTCCACGGAGACTGAGTATCATGCTATGGTTATGACTAGATGTGACATTATCGGGTGTTAGTGGCTTCTTGCAGATATAGGGGTTCACATTTCTTCACCTACTCCCATGCATTGTGACAACAAAAGTAGGATACAGATTGGTAAGAATTCTATTTTTCATGAGCGGACGAAGCACATTAAGATTGATTATCACTTTACACAGGTCATAACTTATAGCTCGTAACCATATCCATTCCATTTGTTTCATCAACCTTGTAGCTTGCGGATATTTTTACGAAGGCTCTATCGGCATCTCGGTTGCATGTTTTGTGTGACAAACTCTTAATGCTTATTTCTATGGCATTATGAGTTTGAAGGGGGGGGGGTGTTAGCCTATATATTGTTAGCCCACATGTTTATGGGCCCCTTTAGCCTTTAGCCCATTAGGGTGTGGTGTCTTAGCTAGTATTTATTCTCCTCTTTCTTATTCTTAGCTTTTATGCTTTTCATCTAGAACACTTGTAACTTTTCAATTTCAATAATCATACGGCACAATTATCATTGAGTTTTGTTAATATTGATGTTCAATGAAGTTCATCAAGGAGTTCCTTGACCACTGGAATAAGAAACTTATCCTTGACTTTTTCAAATTTAATTCTCGTTAGTCAACATAGAATTGCCACAAGCCATCAGTTACTTTCACCAGCAAGACGGGGGACGAAAATAAGGATTGACTAGGTCGGATTATCACTATTTTCAGCATGTTAGTACATTGCTTTTCAATCTCATCTTTAGGCAGATGAGGGTATCGGTAGGGGTAGACGAAAATTGGTCTGGTCTCTTTGTAGATTTTGATCCAATGGTCGCACGGACGTGATCTTTTTACTCTTATGCAATAAAAAAACATCACACCAAATTAGTGTCACTTTCATTTCCAGTCTAGTCTTTATAAGTAATGCAACATGTAAATGTGATGAAACTTTATTCTATTTATAGATTATCAATAACATGGAACAATGATACAAAAGTGTCAACAAAAGGGAGAAATTAAACAAGATGAACAAGAAGCATGGTCTTTCCTTCTTATCAAACTCTTGAATTCATAATATCCCAATAAGCCAATTCAGAAGACAAAAATTGAAAATATGCCATTTGCACAAATTGTTCTCCCATTTGCACACCACGGTCATGGGGTGCTCTATTGTTTGAGTTTAATAGGGGTGGCTTGGGGTTAATTACCTGCAAGAGTTGAAAATTACCAACATGGGCACGAACAATAAACTTTATTTTGGATCATGTTGAAGTAGATATTATTTTTGTCCAAAATAAAAAATGTTAAACAAGTGAGAATTACCATGGTTAATTTCTCCTTAAAATTGGTATGCTTATTTAGTTGAATGTAAGAAGTTTTGTTCATCAATATTATAATATATAGCATACATGATTCAATATTTTATAGAACAAAAGTCATTACATTTTAGCTAAATATAACAAAAATCAATTCAGTATAGGTATTGTTTCAATTTTGAAACCTTGAATGTAATATCACCAAATAGTGATGTGTCATAATGTCACGTCATAAAAAAGTACCACTTAAACATGCCATGTCAATTGGAAACCGGTGACATGTTAAGTTATAAATATTGAAATAAATTAGAAAAAATATATTGTCAAAATAAAAAAATGTTCTCAACATTGAAATCATTTAGAAAGAATATATTCTCAAAAAAAATGAAAACATAATTTTTTTATAAACTTTGCCCAAAAATCAATGTGTCTTTATATAACATTTTTTTCCTGAATTTATCTATCAACTTTTTCCCCATAGAGGAAACAAATAAAACTTCCAAGAAGTCCATTATTGAAGTCAAATAAAATCAGATATATTTGTCATGTGTTGAAATTCGAGATGAGATGTTACATTTGTGATTAAATTTAGAATTTTATCTATATATTGTCTACTTGCTCAATATAAATATTTTGGATGTCATATTCACATGAGGTAATAAATTGATGTGGCATAGTAAATAAGTCGTTGTGGATATGATGTGACTGTGTATTCTCTTTAACATGTAAGCATAGCTAGCTTATACAACAAGATCAATTCATCAATAATTAAAGCCAAAGTTATCAAATATAATTTCTTATAAAAACTCGAATACCATATTTATGCCAACACATATCATATTATAATTGTTTGAAATAGTATTCCAGTTTTTTATGGGCTAGCTCCCACGAAGAAGGTTCACCATTTGGTATAGGGGTGCCACACTGCCCTATCCAAGCCACTACATGATAGGTGGTAAGATGTTTTAAAGGATTTATCATATTTTACTATTCCATTAAACATAAGAATATTTCAATGAATTAAAATTGAAGAAAGAAACTAAATTCTTTTCGTGTGATATAGAAAGAAAATTCCATTTGGAAAAAGAGATGCATGTCCAGGATGCGTCATGTTAACTTTGAATATGAGAAAAGAATGTTAGGGAAAACATTTTAAGAAAACACTACTTGAAAGCAAAGTATGTTGAATATTTCTTGAGATGTTCACATGTTAATGCCACTTCCATAGTCACCTGGAACTGGGTTCACTTCCGTACGAGAACGGGTTAGCGGTTCGTAGTTCACTAGGTCACTTAAATCCAATACGAGAAGGTAGGCTCATTTTGGTTCATTCGGGTACGATGTACCAATTATAGAAGTACAATGTACCGTATGAAAAACTAAATTATATTAATTCCAAAAAATTGTATTATATTAATAATCAAATATTCAATATTTAGTAAAAATACTTTAATACACAACCCATATGACAAAACTATAGTGAAACATTCAAAAAAATTAAGAAACATAAAGCAAAAATTGGGATACTCCGATGAGAATGATGAAATCATTATATATATATATATATATATATATATATATATATATATATATATATATATATATATATATATATATATATATATATATATATATATGAGTAAAATAGAAGTTCCAAATAAGAAATTAAGTCTAATGACTGTTCGTATGAAGTGAACATTAACGTTAATGTGAAAATTAAAGTCAAAACTATTAATGTTTTTGTTAAAACTGAATATTAAAAGTTAGTAATTAATGGAAATCGAACGAGGAATCTTAGGTTCGATGTCGAGTTTCCAACACTATTTAATTCGCGAACCAGGAATAAATGGTACATCGAACCATCGACTTTTGGCACAAAAGTAGGTACGCCTTCCATAGCGATCCAGATCGTGAACCACCGGCGATTGGTACTCTATTGTACCACGATTCAGTTGGATTCGTTCTGGTTCGTGTTCGTTCCCAATTTAGCGAACCATGTGACTTTGGCCTCTTCGGCCCTCACTTTATATTTTCTTTAGCGCAAAGGGTTTACATGTCTGCCATTTTCTATCGAATATGGATATCACAAAAGAGAGAGAAGATATAGAACATATAATCATTTTTGTCATAAAAGTCATTCGTTAAAGTTGATCAACGTCAAGACGATTCTAGGTGCTAATTTCGATAGTCAATGTGGTGGTGGTGAAGAGAAAGAGAAACCAGGTGTAATTGGTGCTATGCATATCAAAACTCAATATCAAGTGGCTTGGTATATGGTTGCATCCAATATCATCATTTTATGCATAAAAATTGCTCAAAAGTTGTGTCCATTCTCAGTCTTTCTTCCATCCATATATGAGCATCCTCTAACAACATTCGATTTCGGATATGAAAAATCCAAATCTTGGTCGTGTTATGTTTGTCGTAATAATAAAAGAAGGGGGTTTTGTTATTTCTATACCAAACATGAGTAAAACATTATATTTAATGCTTGAATCGATTATTGTCTTGTTGAGATTGCTCGCAAGGCAGAAGTTGATGCTATCAAGGAGGTGGAAAGGATCAAGATTGGAGGCGGAAAGGATCAAGATTGAACATGAAGGCTAACCACAACACACTTTAAGCCTCAAGTTAAGACATGATGCATTCTGTTGTGATGCTTGTAATACTTATAAGGATGAAGGCTTATTCAATGAGTATGATAGTTGTGATTTCTTGATCCATAAGACTTGTGCTTCTATATCCTCTACCATCCATCTACCCAATCACCATAATCAACCACTTGATCTGGTCTATTTGTTTCCTAAAAAATTCTTTAAATTTGCATATTATTGTTAATTTTGTAGCATATACATCCGACAGAATGACTGGCTGTATCATTGTGCCAATTGTAGATATTATGCTCATATCAAGTGTGCCTTAAACTCAGAATAACCTTCTATTCAATGGTAAAACTTGCTTTCTTTTTCTTTGTGTTTGTGAATGCTTAATTTTTGTAAACAAGAATATGTGATTTTAGAGATGGTCCAAGTACTTATATTGTTGATGAGGATGGAAATGGTTTGCTACACTTTTCGCATGTCAGATGAATTTACAGACCATTGAAACTACAACATCATGAAAAAAATGACTCAAGATAATGATGACAAAAAAAAACTTTGATTGAGCAACAACATTGGAGTCATGAACATCCATTAATATTTCATGTTCAACCTCAAGCTAACAGCATGTCTGGTTGTAGTGATCAAATATAGTTATGTTTCGGGTGTGTACGAAAAATCTCCCTTCCATACTATAGTTGCAATGATGGATGTCCATTCTCTCTCCACAAGTATTGAGTCGAGTTACCACTAAAATTACAACATCCATTTCACCCAGATCATTCGCTTGACTTGATAAACATCAGGAGGATACATGAGAATTACAATGAATGTACCAGATGCAATAGCTATGGCAATACATTTTTATAGAGATGTGAAATTTGCAAGTTCTACCTCGATTTCAACTATGCGTTTCTACTTAGAACCATCAAACACAAATCCCACAAGCATCCTCTTCTCCAAGTTATCAATCCTCACCCTCTTTGTAATGCTTGCGACAAGTGGTTTGATAATATAAGCTATACTTGTAGAGCTTTTAACTTCATATTAGACATGTATTGTGGAATGAGATTGAGAAATTCTTTTGCTTATAGGGCTTGCAAAGAACATAAAATTCCTTTGACATATCCCCCAATCATGGATCATCCTGAAGATTTATATTGTGATATTTGTGAGATGGAAATGCACCACAAGTTCCCCCTCTATTATTGTCACAAGTGCAAAAAAAAACAATTCACCTTCATTGCATTAATCGATTTAAGCATTTTGCAAACGTTTTCCACATGGGCACCTTGAATGTTCCTTATCACAAACATCCATTAATATTTGTTCGGAGAAAGAAAACACCCAATTATGTGTGTTGTATTTGTAATCAACACAGCTGATTCCACTCAACCGAGTCCACTCAGGCTTCGTATGCAAGGTGTATTGCGGATGTATGCGGGGCATACTAGCTGCTTGAGGCATCAGGGCCAGATCTACCTTCGCGCAGCGTACCCTTCGGTATGCCCAACATAGGCATCAGTCCCCCTTTTAACTTATTAAGTGCCTTTTTCTTTGACTAAGCACGTCCACTTGTAGATCCAAGGCGAAAATGCCATCAATAGTCATAAACTTTCCAACTTTATGACTTTGCATGTCCATTAAGTGCTTAATACACAAAATCCCAACATCTTAATGCCATAAGACCTTCTATAGCATGCATGGAGTAAAACTAACCATCAATACCACATTTTTATGACTCAAGGCACCCCATAGGGTCTGAAATGCAATATTTATTCATACTCAGGGACTAAAATGCAATATTTATTCATACATAGGGTTAAAACTGAAAATACCTCAACATCGGGATGTTAAAATTATCGATCTGAGCTTAAGTATAGAAATACTCCGCTTGTGAAACGCACGAGCTTAATCGAGTAGCGTTATATTTACACTTTTATCCTTTATTTCTTCATATTTACATATTATAGAGTCGAGTCGATTCGAGCTCACCAGCTTCATTGTATTTCTATTGTAATTTAATGTTGATTTTATTTTATTAGTAGCTAATCGAGTCGAGCTGAGATGATCTCGAAAGACTCGGTTACTTTATCGAGATCGAAATTGAGCTTGGAGTTAAGGCTCGAGTCGAGTTCGAGCGGAGTTTCGAGCTTGGGTTTTTTAGTCGAGTTGAGTTTCGAACTTGACAATGCTCGACTTGGCTCAGATTGATTACACCCCTAGGTAGGAGTAACTTTTTAATATGGGCCAAGTTAGATTGATCGATAAAAAAGTATTTTATTTTGAACTATTGACAAATACAAGTAATGGCAACATGGTTTTACTTTTTGTTTATCATAGCATCCTACTTTCATTTATTGCTTTTACATCATTGTACTTTGAAATTTCTACCCAATTATAGCAAGGTCATCCAAATGCTCATAAATTTTCACTGTTAATATATTTTTGAAGTGCAATGCCTGATAAAAAACACTAAATGGAAGTACAATGTTATAACTGAGTTATTTTTTAAAATACAATGTTTTAATCATAAAATGATTTAAAGTTCAATGGTGTAATAGAAATAAGTAAAAGTATGATCTTCTACTTCTAATAAAAGCAATGTTGTAAAAATCGGTCTAGGCGGCCGATTAATCAGGGATTAACCGCTAGGCGGTCTTCAACTAAATAGAATTAAGGCTAATCGGTTGGCTTAATCGGTTTTGGTCAAAGGGGGTCAAATTCGGAGCTAAATGTTTCTAATCGGTCCTAGGCGGTCCTAATCAGGCGACCTAATCGGCCAAATTTTCAAGTTTTCAAATTTTTAAATGTTAAACCAAAATTTTCAAAATTTCAAAAGTTCATAGTATTTCAATGTTCAACTAATATATAAAAAAAATTTAAAACAAATAAATTTTAAAGTTTTTCGCAAAAAATTTCAAATTTCCTGTGTTTTCAAATATACAAATACCAAAATTTACTTCTTTTCTTAAGATATATTAAAAGTTGAATAACTTTTCTTATTAATTAGATAATAAATTGTTGTGCTTGTTAAACTTATTATTAAACTTTTATGCTTATTTATTTATATTCTTACAATTAAAGTTATATTTATAAATTTTTGAACAGTTTTCTTAATAATTAATGGTCCACGATTAATCCCCCAATTAATCCCCACCTAGTCGATTAATCCTTAAACCCCAGTCTAGCGACTAGCTAACATCTAATGTTTTCTACAACCATGAATAAAAGAATATACTTATGTGTCATCTTTGATTATCTGGTTTACAACACGTCATATTTTAAGAAATTATATCTTATGGTGTTGTTGAGTGTGGATATTGTCCCCTGAAGACCTCCCCATACTGTTTCCTAGAACACACATGTGTGTCTATGTAATGGTAGGTAAGTACGATGCTAAAACTGTAATTCTTAGGAGTTGAATGTGATGGTGGTTATCCATTATACACATACTTATCACCCAAATCTTGATATATATATATATATATATATATATATATATATATATATATATGGGAAGAGGGAATATGCATTACAACCCCACCTAACTTTACATACTACACCTCTTAAAAATGCATTGTTTTACTATATAAATATTACGGTTAATGGATTCACGATTAAAACTTCAAGATGTAAATTCAGGATCGACATAATAGGGTTTAGGGTTTAGGTTTTAGGGTTTAGGGTTTAGGTTTAGTGTTTTGGGTTTAGGGTTTAGGTTTATAGTTTAGAGTTTAGGGTTTAAGGTTTATTAATGTTCACTTGGGTGAAGTAATAAACGATAATGGAGGAAGGAAAAAACAGAGATGGTAAAACGATAATGAAAGAAAGAAATGTTATGGAGGAAGATATATTTACCAAGTAAAACCAAACCGGGTATATTTAGCAAGTTAAAACGATATATTTTAGAGGTTTGGTACCTAAGCTTAGGTGGGGCTGCAATATATTTTCTTTATCCCCTATATATATATATATATATATATATATATATATATATATATATATATATATATATATATATATATATATATATATATATATATATATATATATATATATAAATTCACGAATCTTTTAATGTTGTAGCCCAAAATATGACATTTCCCTACGTGGAAACGTTTTGGACTTTATATTTGTTGGATTAGTGTCTAAGTCCATAACTATTTTGGTATGAACTTGACCCGATGGTGCATGGTCCTTTTGGGTTGCCTTCACCAAAGCAACTTGATAGGATGAATTATGGAGAGAAAGGATTAAATATGATTTATTAATATATTATGGGAATAATATATTAAAGGAGAAATCATATTGTTTAATTAATATTAGTCAAGAATTAATTGGTAATTAGTTTTGTGACTAAAAGAGATTAATTAAACTTAAGGGACTGGAATTGTAATTATAAGATAATTGCAATTAGGGCCATGGATTGCCTTATATTATAAGGTGGACGAATTCTATGGGGGAAGACCATATGAAATCGTCCAAAGCCTTAAGGAAAGGGCTCGATGGGTTGCTTAGGACTTAAGCATCCAAATTAGAGTTTCCTTGTTAGATAACCCTAGTTGCCTCACTATATATAGATCCCTTAAGGACCAAAACGTGGCTAAGCTTCTTGCTAGGGTTTCACACGAGTTTTGGTAGCCTCCATCCTCTCTCCTCTTCATCCTCTTGCTTATGGTGTTTGTGAACCATTAGAGGAGTGACACTTGTGACTCTAAGCCTTCCAAAGTCAATACAAGGAGATTTGGGATTGTTATTGCTACATAACAATCAAGGTAACATTATAAACCTATTATCATGTTAATATGATTATTTGAATGCTAGAATTAGGGTTTATAGTCTTGGATAACATGCATGTACAATAGAGAAACCTAGATCCAAGCATTAGGGTTTGTATGAGCACATAGGATGTTCTTAGGACCAAAACCCATCAGTAGTATCAGAGCCTAGACTGGTTTCTATTGTATTAATGCTTGATATGTTTGAAAATTTTGATTTTTGGTTTTTGGAGGCCGGACTCGTCGAGTCCATAGCTGAACTCGCCGAGTCCATGCAGACTCGACGAGTCCTTGCTTAACTCGGCGAGTCAACTCGTCAGATGGAGCATATTTCGCGATTTCTTGCTGTTTTTGCTTATGGATAGTTACCTTATCATATTAGATCAATATAAATCCGATTTTATGATATATTTGACTATATTCTTGATCTAATTGAAGATATTTATCAATTAATAAGATAATTGTTTCCTTATGTGATAATTGATTAACTATTTTGATTAAATTGGTAAATTGTTTTGCAAGAAATCATTAAATAAATCAAATATGGATAATTATGTAATTAAAAGTTAATTTAGATTATTTGTTATTTGATACTTGTGCTTTGAAAAGTTTCATATTTTCCCCTTTAGGTTTTATAGTTTAAATTTGAACCCAAAAGTTTTGTTGTTTTGAAATTTAAATAGTTAAAACCCTAATGTTTTGAAAAATGTTTCAAAACTTGCTCTCAAGTTTTGGAATTTAAAAATTTTGGATTAATAGTTTAATTTGATGTATATTTAAATTCTAAACCCTAATGTTTTGAAATGTTTCAAAACTTGCCCTCAAGTTTTGGAATTTAAAAGTTGATTAAAAGTTTAATTAGGAATGTTAAATTCTAAAACCCTAGTACTGTTTTGAAAAGATTCAAATCACACCCTTATGGTTTTATTAATTAATTAAGGTGTATAATTAAAAGAGGTTTAATAAATCCATAAAGTTTTTGGTTTTAAATTTAATTGAATTAAAAGCATAATTGTTAAATTTGACCACCTAATATTTTAAAAGTGTAAAATACACCATATACTATATATATATAACATTAAAAGTCTAACATTACATATATGTATGAGTAAAAGTCAGTCTTACCGTTAGTAAGCCTCATTCACGAAGTTGGTCTATAAGGGGTGTTTAAGGAAATTGCCTATAAAATGGCGATTGAATGGGTATCCACTCTTACCCACCGCACTCTTGACTAGTGGAGGGTCGTTAGCCGAACGGGTAGGATGGGACAAAACCTTCCATTATAAGTACAATGAAGTATAAAAGTAACTAAATGTTTTCATAAAATTCCCAATATTAGTTACTTTGGCAAAAGTGAATTGATGCAATTCCATGAAATTACACTTTGTGCCCTTGCAAAGACGTTAGTGGAGCGTGTGTGGTTTACCGACACACTAAATGGTTCTAAGCAAAGGTAGCAAAGGGTGACTCAATGTTTGTCATAGTTCGGTGGAGCGTGTGTGGTTTACCGGCACATCGAATAAGTGACTGTAACATGTGAGGGCACCATGTAAGTTTGCATGGTTATTCACACCCGCTTTGTGATCCTCGGCATCCCAGTCACAAACAAGAGGGGCATATCGAGATTTAAACATGCCATTGAAAGTTCAATGAATCTCAAAGGATCTAGGAGTTTTCATATATTTAAAACTTAAATTTCGTTTTTGTTTTTCGTGGTGGAAATTAGTGAATCGTCATTCACTTACCTTCAAATGTTCTGCAATTAGGGTTACGGCATCCCTCTCCCGAGTTATGGAATATTGTGTTGGGTCCTAGCCTTAGTATCTCATTTGGGTGATTTACTAAGGACTCAATCAATCAACTAACTTGAATTCGTTTTCTCCCGTTTTGTAGATGTCAAAGTTCGACAACTATGGTCATCCCAAATCCCTTGGAACAAGCATTCCACATGAAGATGATATTCCATGATTCGATCGAGGAACAAGAAATCATGTTTCGACAACTATGGTCTTCTCAAATTATTCTCCCTAACCCACAAGTTCAAAGGCTTGAAAAGTTCAAGCTCACTCAAGCCCTTTTGGAAAGTAAACATAAAGAAGGAAAGTCGGTGTGTGCACACGTCCTAGGGATGAAGTCACACATTGATAGGTTAAGAATGTCGGGATCCGTTGTCTGTGAGGAAATGACTGTTGATTGGGTTCTTCAGTCACTTCCTAACTCATATAGTGAGTTCGTAAGAGAGTACTATATGATGAACCGCGACGTGACCCTTATAGATCTCACCTATATGCTTATTGCTACTGAATCAGAATGGTTTGGCGCAATAGAAAAGCAAAGTTGATTGGTGAATCTACCTTCAAGACCTCTATGGATATAGACATCGGCAACGAAAGACATGCTATGATCGAAAGGTTTGATCATAAGAGAAAGGCAATGTCCGAAGTAGTTCCATGTTATGTTCCAAAAGAGTCAATTTGCTTTTATTGCCAAGAGAAAGGGCATTGGAGACGAAGCTGCCCCATTTACCTAAGAGATCTAAGAGATGGGAGAGTCGAAACGTATGGCTCTAATATAGGTAAAATCCATTAACTAACTCTTTTAAGCTTCTATCCTAGATTCTTAATACATAATGTGATAAGATTACAATTGATGTTTTGTAGGATCGAAGAAACGAAAGGAAGCTTAAGGGAAGAAGTGAGCAGAATCTAACCGTGAAGAAATGGATTTCGATCGCATTACTTGAAGATTAGATTCTTGAGCTACTACTTAGAGTTAGAATAAGATTGCTAAGAAATATGTATTAGCATAGTTTTTTAATGAATTGCATTGTAAGGACAAGTTTTTCCGCAATAAAATAAATTTTGATTTTATATTATTTATTTATCCTTACAATGTCGTGTATGAAAAATTGATGTTTAAATGTTTCTATTATTAGCAATAATGGATTTGATTCGTAACTATGATGTTTATGGAAAAGTCAAGAATTTACCAAATAGGGAGAGTTTCTCATCGCCCAAGTTTCAATTGGACAGAAACTTGGAATCATGCAACTTCGTTGCACGATGAATGAGAAATTTCATATTTGGAAATTAGACTAATTCATTGACAAAGTGTCAAGTGAAGGACTAGGAGATCAAGTACACAAAGTTGCGTATTGATCAAGTCCACCATAAGAGTATCCAAGATATTCGTCATGATTTACTAAAGGTTTAGTAAATGTGATTATACTTATAAGATTAAATGTAATTCTGAATTGATTGAAAAATGTTTAAATCAATAGCAGAACGAATAAGAAGAATCAAGCAGGCAGAAAGATAAAAGTTTCTCCATTCTAAGAAGAAGGGAGAGTACCTTTTATGCTTTATGATAGGTCTTAATGATTAAGAACCATATCTCAATTAATCCTCTAAGAGAGTCTTAGTACAATTGCATGTCTAAGAAGAGGATTCAAGAATTGAAGAAATGGTTAAATCAAGATGTCAATCATACTTCGTTCAAAAACAAGTCTTAGAGTTAAGATTGTGACATTGAGTGATAAGTGTTAAGAAGGTTTATAGCATTCATCAAATGTGGAAAGTTATGATGTCTTAGATAAGACAAAGACCAACTAGGACCAATTTATAAAGTGTTTTGATAAAAACTAAACTAACTCTTGAATATTTATTTGTCAAGAAATGTTTATTGACAAGAGAATCTTATATGTCAAGGAGTCAGTGGGAGTCTTAATGATCTTGAAAGGTTTCGAGAACAAATCAAAATAAACCTTATCGGTCATCACTAGCACACGAGTTAAGGTTTACAACCTATCGTGTTGACATTATTTTGTTTCTGTGTCGTTCCAATTAAGTTAATTATGCATGTGAGTTCTATGAATTCTCATTTTGAACGCATAAAAGGCAAGGCACCTTGATCAATGAAAGGTACATTGATAGGAAAAGGTGAGCTGCTTAACTACTTGGAAGACGTGGTGGGCAGCTGTGCTACCATAAGGCAAGAAATCAAGATTAAGAAAGTTAGGTCCATATGAGTTTGAATTTGTCGTAAACTTTGGTTTTAACAAATTCACATGGATAGGAACACATACACCGTTTAAATCTAAGTGTCATAAGATTTCCTCCTTCATGAAAATGATTGTGAGGAAATGCTTTCACTAAGAAAGATTTTAAGAAGATAGTGATTGTAAAATTGCATTCTCGAATTCGATTATGGTTACGGTATCCCTTTCCATGATTTGAATTGTGAGGTTTGGCAATTAATCTTAATTGTTTAGACACACATATGAACTATCTAAGGCAAAGGTGTATAAGTTCCAGAAGCCTTGATAAAAGATTATCAAAGCACTAAGTATTAAAAACATGGACTTAAGAAATTCAATAAGTATTGTTTATCTGAAAGCTAAGATGTTTATGAATACATGTCAAAGCTAGTGGGAGCATAAGTGTTATGTTTTATAGTAATCATCATGATAGTGGAAGCATTAAAGTTATGGTTGTATGATTATCATAGAAAGTATTGCAAGTTGGCAATATTAATTATAGAAAACAAGAGTCATACCTTGCAAAGTAGTAAGGGTTGTAAAGTTGTTTTGCTATAATTAAGGGAGAGAATATTATGCTTCATTTCAAATCTAAAGGCTTAGGTCGTGGAATGTTAATAAATTTAGTCAAAGGTACATAGTGTGTTCTTAAAATTTCGATTATGATTACGGAATTCCTCTTCACAATTTGAATTTTGAGAACATAGCAAATAAAACATTATCCGTCGTGTCCCATACGCTTCGGGTATAGGATCGATTGCAAATGCTTTAATGTTTTACCATTCTAAAATTTTCCAAATGTCTAGCGCATTTAGAGGGAAAAAGGACTAGAATCGGTTTTGACCAAAATAATTAAACAACTATCAAAGAACAATCCAAAGTTCGACGAGGATTGGTTGCTTATGAGTAGTTGGAAGCATGGTATTGGATGGACCATATCGACATCATTACGAATAGATAAGATTCTATTAAGAATGAGTTGTCATATGGAAAATATGGAAGCGTGTCCATATTGGGAATTGAATATTGAAAATCTATGTCTAGATTAGAAATTTTTATGCAAAAGGATGTTCAAAGGAATGTACTTTGAGTGAGAGACAAAGGAATTGTCTTGTAACAATCTCTGATAGAAGACTTTGTAATATCATTGGCAATAGTCTTTATGACTTTGGTGCAGTGACATTACGAAAGGATAAGTTGCATAGAATGTTAGAATCTAGCATATTCTATAAGTAGCAAGAATTTGATATTCTTTCACTTATGGAAAAAGGATTTGGAGTTGTGAAATGAGAATGATTGGAAATGTGCTCAATTTGGTCTATTTCACAAAGTAAGAACCATAGGTAAACATTGTGTGCATGCTAGGAGCATGGGACAAGTGTAATAATTCAAGTAAGAAGTTGATTACCCGAAACAACAAATAATGAGTAATCGATATGGTGATAAATAAAAGGTGTTTTATTTATACTCAAAGGTTTGAGACCATATGGGATTAGTATTATTCTTGTGTTTCACTTTGCATGTTTTGACTTCCAGAATAATTTAATTGGTTAAGAACAGTCAAATTATTCAAACGGGCTACAGTCGTTCATATGTTGGAAGTAGATATGAAAGAAGACTGTCGTGAATTGGTGTGTGGATTGTCGAAAGAGTATTAGACATAAGCAAATGTTTGCTGCAACGTTCATGAGTGCTTATGAATATGATTTGAGCATTGGATTAAACCCACGCTCACTTGGATCACTCCATGGTATTGTATCACGAGTGATTAGTGAGACGATAACATCTTATATTCTTGAAATCGAGATGTGTGAGTTGTATCTTGCGAATTGGTTGCACATTGATAATATGTAAACGCACTAGTAACTTGGTGTTATAAAACATATTATTGTGTGTGATTCGGTGAGTGAGTGCAAGCAAGCATTGTATCAAAGTTTATCCGTTCCTTTTATCCAAAGTAGGATAAAAGCGGTATCTTTGGGCCCCTCGATGATTTAGTGATAACAAACGTAAATGCTCGGCTAGACTAGGGCTAATTTGATTTGTTCAGTTAGTCAGTCGTCATAAATCGGAAATCGAGAAATAGTACAAAGAGAATGATTTGAAATCATATCTCATATGATATCTGGAATGGAGGAATATATGATACCTTATCTAAAGGACACGCGTATCTGATAGGATCAGAGTTAACAGCGACTTTGGAAAGCTACGATTGCAGATCAGGATCTGAAGTCATACGCATAATAGTTATTAGACTTATCCAAGTGGGAGACTGTTGGATTAGTGTCTAAGTCCATAACTATTTTGGTATGAACTTGACCCGATGGTGCATGGTCCTTTTGGGTTGCCTTCACCAAAGCAACTTGATAGGATGAATTATGGGGAGAAAGGATTAAATATGATTTATTAATATATTATGGGAATAATATATTAAAGGAGAAATCATATTGTTTAATTAATATTAGTCAAGAATTAATTGGTAATTAGTTTTGTGACTAAAAGAGATTAATTAAACTTAAAGGACTGGAATTGTAATTATAAGATAATTGCAATTTGGGCCATGGATTGCCTTATATTATAAGGTGGACGAATTCTATGGGGGAAGCCCATATGAAATCGTCCAAAGCCTTAAGGAAAGGGTTGCATGGGTTGCTTAGGGCTTAAGCATCCAAATTAGGGTTTCCTTGTTAGATAACCCTAATTGCCTCACTATATATAGATCCCTTAAGGACCAAAACGTGGATAAGCTTCTTGCTAGGGTTTCACACGAGTTTTGGTAGCCTCCATCCTCTCTCCTCTTCACCCTCTTGCTTATGGTGTTTGTGAATCATTAGAGGAGTGACACTTATGACTCTAAGCCTTCCAAAGTCAATACAAGGAGATTTGGGATTGTTATTGCTACATAACAATCAAGGTAACATTATAAACCTATTATCATGTTAATATGATTATTTAAATGCTAGAATTAGGATTTATAGTCTTGGATAACATGCATGTACAATAGAGAAACCTAGATCCAAGCATTAGGGTTTGTATGAGCACATAGGATGTTCTTAGGACCAAAACCCATCAATATTCTCATGGCAAATCAATTTATTTTTGTTTTTATCTCCCATCTTTTTGGAAGTATGTGATATGCTATATTCAGTAGTCTGATATAGGGATGAGAATTTGGCCCGAAAACCCGAACCGAACCGAAAACCGAATCGAACCGAACCGAATTAGACCCGAATAAGCAATTCGATTCGGTTTTCGAGTAATTAAATAAGTTTTATTCGGTTTTTGGGTTATTCGGTCCGGGTTACCCGAATAAGGGCTTATTCGGTCCAAATGGACCGAACCGAATATGAAAAGTCATATTTTTTTTTTCACCTACAAGATTGCTTATTCGGTCTTGTGTTCTATCAATCATTACCCAAAATACCCACGTAATGTTTAATGTTTAACTTATATACTTATAGATAGTTTTTTAGGTGTTTTGGATGTTTAATGTTTAGTATTTAATATGTTACTTAATAACTATATCTTAAGATTGTGGTGGTTGGATTTTACATTTTATATATCAAGAATAGTTAATCCGTTTTATTCTTGTTTATCATAAGCTACAAAATTCATACAAAATACAATATTTATAATCATATTGTAAATGTTATTTGGGTTATTCGGGTTATTCAGCTCCTTAATCATCTTGTACATGTTATTTGGGTTATTCGGGTCGAAACCGAACCGACCCAAATAATACCCGAACCGAACCCGTATTGCTTATTTTGTTCGGTTTTCGGTTCATACAATTACCCTTATTCGGTTTTTGGTTTATTCGGGTTCGGGTCGGTTCGGTTCGGTTCCGATCCGAATAACATCCCTAGTCTGATATATGATTGACAAGTTTTGATTTATTTATTTACAGAAGTGGCAACCTTAGTAGAAGTTTTAAAAGAGAATTCAAGAATTTCCAAATAATTTTGGGTACATGTGATGGCCAATCCGTTATTTTTAATGTTATGTCATATATATATATATATATATATATATATATATATATATATATATATATATATATATATATATATATATATATAGGTTCAGGTTCATTTGAGACCATTCTAATTTTGTAAGACCGTGAGACCAAATCTAAAAATAATTTTAAAATGCAAAATAAATGGAAAAATCCAAAAATGCTTTTTTTAAATATTATTTTCGGAGCTTGAATTAACTAAAAAAAATTAAAAAAAATCCCGTTTTTTTTTTGAAAAATACGTGAAATATTCTAAATAGAATATTATACTGACATATTCTAAAAAATAATTTTAAAATGCAAAATAAATGGAAAAATCTAAAAATTGTTTTTTTTAAATATTATTTTCGGAACTTGAATTAACTAAAAAAAATAAAAAAAAATTCTATTTTTTTTTTGAAAAATACATGAAATATTCTAAAAATAATTTTAAAATGAAAAATAAATCGAAAACTCAAAAAATTCTTTTTTTAAATATTATTTTCGGAACTTGAATTAACTAAAAAAAAATAAAAATAATAAAAATAAAATAAAAAAATGCGTCTCACGGTCTCACAAAATTAGGCTGTCTTACATGAAGCTAACCATATATATATATATATATATATATATATATATATATATATATATATATATATATATATATATATATATATATATATATATATATATATATATATATATATATATATATATATATATAGGGAAGAGTTATTTGGAAAATGAATAATTAGGGCAACACATATTCGAACTAATGAAAACATGACAACACATCACTTTCACAATAACTTCCACAATACATTACTTGTGAAGAAAGAAATGGACACGTGTCATTTGATTATTGGTTCCGGTAGATGTTGCCCTAGTTATTTGTTTTCCATAGAACTCATTCCTATATATATATATATATATATATATATATATATATATATATATATATATATATATATATAGAGAGAGAGAGAGAGAGAGTGAGAGATCTAGGTTCAAATGTTTCTAGCAACTATTGTGTGCATGCATGCACCAATAGGAATTTAGGAATAATTAAATAATTAAAAATTATAATAAGGGTAATTATATAACTTTAGCATGATAATTAAAATAAAATGCCTTAATTCATGGAAATTACCATAAAAATATCTTTGACCAACTATTAAACCCTAGCTTCTCATATCATACGTATTCTACTTATGCCTCCTCCCTATTGCCTCTTCCATCGGCAACCACAAAATCGTATCCTCCCCCCTTCCATTGACCTTCGTCCGCATCAGTTGAGTTTTGATGAACATGTCGACCATAACCCTGCTACAACCAACAAATGTTACAAGACTGAGGGAGTGAATGATAATCAGAATACCAGCACCAGTAGCAACGAATTCAAACGAATTCTATTTCTCAAGACGCCAAAAGGTTAGTTATATTTCCTCTATTTCTTATTCAACTTAATCGATTTCTTCTACCTTAATTTCTAATTCGTTGGAAGTTTCATCTTTGAAGAATCGAGACTTATTCACTTTGAGTCAAAATTGACTTATGATTCTGATTGAGTATGTATCGATTGATTGGTTTTGAAATTGATTTATGATTTTGCACCTTGAATCTAATTTCTATCTGAAATTACACATGATGTTTACCTTGTTGTTGAATTTGATGTTGATCTTGACATGCTAATTTGCTATGTGTAATGTGAAAGTGTAACTTCCACCCACCAGGTATTCGACATAATGCCAACATTGCATCATTCCTCCTTAAACATTCTACATATTCTTATGTGATAATGATTTCTTTTGATTTATTCTAGATATTTTAAGTTATGTATACCTTAAGTATTTTAAGCATTATGGTTTACGTTTATTTATTCTATGCATGGTGGTTTGATAAAATGTTCACTTCAAATTATTCTACTTATTCTAGAATAACTAGTATTTTTCATGAATATTTTGATTTTATTTTTCATGTATTTCTATTTTCATGTATTCTAACTCCAAACTACTTTTACTTATGTTCACTTCAAATTATTCTACTTATATATTCTAATCAAGCTTCAATTGCTACAGATGATGAAAGATACACTATTATTCTACTAATTCGATTATATGTTGTATTGCTTTAATTAAAATATCACTAATCAAGCTTCTCAATGCAGCAAAAGATGGACCAATTGTTGATCAATTGATGAATTATTTTTCAGTTTAAGCTAATTAAGCTAATTTTGTGAGAATGACTTTCTTTCCTCATCGTTGGGTGTTTATTCTTATCTTTAATTGTTTCATTCTTTAAGAATAGTTATTTCATTCTTTAAGAATATTTTGTATCTAATGTATTCTTCTATTTGAATAATGTGAAGAGAGTATAATAATCTTGGAGAATCACGTAAGAACGATTCTGTCAGAATTGTATCTCTGGTATAATCACATAAGAATGATTATGGTAGAATCACATAAGAATGGTTTTGCAATGGTTGTATTGCAATTGGCTGAAGTTTTAACATGATTTGTGTTTCTTATGTTTTTCAGATCTTTCAAGTTTTACCTAGGGATCACTTACCATCCTCAAGTTTATCTCCTTTTTTTAGCTCCTTGTACAGAATCATTCTCAAGCAATCCAATTCTGACAGAATGTCAATCTCACAAAATGTCAATCTCATAGAATGCTACCATATTTTGAAGTGGCTTAGAGGTCAAACATACAC
This sequence comes from Lactuca sativa, assembly GCF_002870075.4. Taxonomy (NCBI): domain Eukaryota; kingdom Viridiplantae; phylum Streptophyta; class Magnoliopsida; order Asterales; family Asteraceae; genus Lactuca; species Lactuca sativa. The sequence goes on from NC_056628.2 coordinate 143,675,903, forward strand.
AATACATCTAGAAACGAAACAAGAAAGTGAATGATGATTCTTTCAAGAATGCCGATATTTTTTTTTTGCAAGAGATTTCAAGAATAAATATAATTTATGTGCATAGTTGTATTCTTTAATAATGAATGTAATTACTTATTCTAAACTATTTAAATTCGTCTTATATAAAATTTATATTCATTAAAAATTATTGGTCTTATATGTGTTTATAATATTATGTTCATAGTTGTATAAAATTCTGACATAATTACAAAATATCATTCTAACAAAATAACATCCTGATAGAATAAAATCGGTTTATTATTACAAATTACGTTTGAAATTCAATTAATTTGAAAAAAAAAATCAGATTTTTTAAATCAAAATCATTAATTATCCCATAAATCTCGACTTTTCCTTTTTAAAATTCATCTGAATTGACTAAAATGCCCTTATGCTGAATTTTGTATGATTATATGGTACATGTTACCTTATTATACTATTATAGACCCTCAGATCATGATCGTTGATTATATTTCATTCGATGGTCCAGATCTGTGCGTTCTGACACACAATAGTTACTAAAAACAAAATATCTAACCATATATATATATATATATATATATATATATATATATATATATATATATATATATCCTTGGGATGGTTTTGGAGTTTTTGAAGGCTAAGGGTATTTTCGTCATAAAATAGAAATACATGAAAAATAAAATCAAAATATTCACGAAATTTCTGAAACTTTGTATTTGTTTTAATAAAATGATTTTAAAACCAGAAATTTTGATTTTAAACGGCCAAAATATAAAAGAATCCGGTTCAAAGTTATAAGGGTGATATCAATGTACTTTGCTATTACCATTTTGCCATTACCATTTTTTAGAACATTTTTTATTATTTATAATCAATTTATAAATTATCTTTTAGATAAATATGATATATTTAATAACAAACCATTCCAAAGTGTTATACAAATAATTGTTTTCAATATTTTTGATTAATAATTAACTTTTATTTGATATTTTTATTATTTTAATATTTCAACCGTATATTACACATGTTATAATCTATGTTATAATCTAGTTTATTAATACAAGAAACATATAAAACCTAAAGAGTCCATCAATAAAGTAAGATCAAATTTCTTATAGTTCTATTGTGTAAAAATCCATGGGTGTTAAACCATATTGTTAGTGCAATGTCACTAATATTTCAAATATGTCAACTTTATGATTTCCACTCCTATCAATTCAATAAAAATTCTCTTTCAAAATGGACATCAACAATTAATTTATAGATTTTAAAATATATCTAAAATTTATTATATATATATATACATATATATATATATATATATATATATATATATATATATATATATATATATATATATATATATATATATATATATATATATATATATATATATATATATATATAGAAGAGTTTCGTTTATGTCCACGTCGATACCTGCATTCGTCCTCCAATAACAACGCTGTGAGCGGCCATTCTTAACGTATACGGCCATTAGTAGGTGCTTTACACCGCCTCACCGTCATCTACGTCATGTTTTTCTCATGCTATCATCTACATACTTCACTTCAGGGTTTCTTGTTTGCCGTCGTTTCTCCCAAAGTTGCTTGCCAGCTTCCGCCTTGTTTCAGGCGCTATCTTAAAACGTGTTGATGCATCAGTAGATCTAGATTAAACCGCCATGTCCTCTGTTTTACTTATGTATTTTTTCGACTGTATCCTGTGGGTCTCTTCTTCTTCACGCCTCCACCATGGATCCTAATTTTAAACCACCTAATGTACGCTTTCTTCTTCTTGAAAGACCCTCTGTCATATCCAAGAAACTATCCATAACTATTCATGTAGGTTTGAGCCCTAATATTCAAGTACTGCTTTACCTACAAGTAATGTTTTTTCATCTTATATTATGTGAGTTCTTGATTTCTCATTCCCATGCCTAAAATTGCTCAATGAAGCCCACCTCTCATTTTTGCGTCTGAGCTATCCTCTCAAAAGAAACGCGCCATTATCTCGGGCCTCATGTTTGGACCAAATGAGTAATCACCCTTATCTTTGCTTCGCCTTTGAAGATGCATACCAAGTGTTTGCCATTTTCAACCTTTGAAGCCACTTATTTTTTTACCAATATTGAAATACAGTCCACTGAAGCACTAGACTGATGTTATTAGGGCTTATATAGTCTTTTACACTCAGTGCCCCAGTGCTCTTCGTTATTGGCATGTCTTTTGGTCTGATAGAACTACCATATTCTACTTCATTAATTACTGTAAACATCTAGAATGTTCTTAATGTAGTTTCTTCACCTTCTACACTTACTATTTCTTATAAATAATAAAATCTCATGATAGTTTTCCATTACAGGTGGATGATGAGGGACTTACCTTGCCATACAGGTTGTCCGATGCTTCAACTCTTTTATGACTTCTGCAAAAAAAAAAATCAGTCCAATGGTATCTTGACAGCTCAATGATCCAAGGTTTCCTCTTTATCACATGGAGGGTTGCACAAGTAACCTTTGGTCTTTCTTTTCTTCCAGTTCTACCCTTTTACCTCATTTTATGCTGTATGAACTTTTCAATCAAGGCTAAACTCCACATAAGTACATTATTCATGATGGGATTTCAGCTGTGGAAGTTAGGTATCAAACTATATTGTTTAAACAACAGTTAACAGCTTGTGCAGAGAAGATATTTGGGTTCTATGTTAAGGAGTATGTTTGATAGGTATTTTTTTTAAGGATCCAAGCTTTTAAAAAAAAATATAAGGTATGGTCATAGGCTAACGGCCAATTAATGTCTTCACAAAGAAATAAAAATAAAATTGAGTAATAAACATTAATACTTTGTATATAAAAAAGTCTATTTTTAGAAACCATATTAAATCAATTCTTCCGTTTGGCTCATATGTCATATTAATTGTTGTGGTCTGTCATGTGAATTTGGTTTGCATTTGTTGGTAATTGATACATCTAACCCATGTAGCTAAAAGCACAATATACTTTTAACATAAAATACAATTACTTTTAACATGAAATTGCAACATAGTTTTATTGTTATTTAAGCCAATGCCTGTAATATTCAATTTTAACATAAAATCACAATATAGTTTTTTTTTTAATCAACATATAAAACACTTTTATTTTCAATCAAACACATCAACATACTAATTCTTAAAATAAAACAATAAGAATAAAAGTTTGTCTTGCAAAATACATGTGATATAGTCTGCTAAAAATGGTTAGAATGACATAAATCAATCACGATTTGATTATTAAAGAAAACGAAAATTGTTGATAATCACAAGATATCATTATTGTTCGAAATTCACGGACTCGATAAATAATATGCACTATGGATTCCTTAGCACCTTTCTCATAACATCATTAGGATAAAGAAGTTGAGAACATACATTCCTTGTGTTATTATGAACAATGACAAAATACTTTTCATGCAAAAGTTATTATCGTTATAACCCGTGTTTTCTTACAATCACTTAAAATCAACTTACTAATTATTTCTCTAGGGCCGTGATTATCACGGCCTAAATAAGTTTACTAGTATATATATATATATATATATATATATATATATATATATATATATATATATATATATATATATATATATATATATATATATATATATATATATATATATATATATATATATATATAATCATTGTAGAGAAAAACAAACATAAAACATTATAAAAGACAAGTGGCATTCCAACTAGTCTTGTAGCAGTTGAAAGATGACATGGCACCTAAGAGATTGTTGAAAGACGGTGTGGGTGCTCTTACATTTACTATTTACCAAGTTAAAATTTTGAGTTTATCTAATAATGTAATTTTTCGCTTGCTCAATTTAAAATTTTGAAGTGTAAGCTAGCTACTACAACCGCTAATATCGAAGTTGTCGAATAAAATTTATTAAAAAAATTATCATATTTACACCAAACTTGTAGTGTATATTAATTGTTTAAAATGCATTCAAATATTCCTATCATAGGCGTAAAGTTGGAGTTTAGAAAGCACTAAAGCGCTGAGAGGTGATATAGAGTATGGTTCTTATTATATGGCTGAAAGTTCGTATTATATATTCAATTTCAACTGTATTTAAAATAGTTTTTTCTAGTAGTTTTCAACATTCGGCCGGTCAATGATATTTGCACAGTTACACGACAATCTCTTCTCATTTTTTACTACTCTTTGTTTTCATTCAGGAAAAGCAATGTTTCTCCATAGAAGAAACATATATAACTCTGAGAAATCCATTATTAAAGTCGCATGTAGTCCTTTATATATGTTAATTTGTTTGTTGAAATTTAAGATGTTACATTTATCAAGACGGAATTTCTAGCTTTATCTAATACTGTAATTATTCACTTGCTCAATATAAATCATTAAAACCAAAGTTACCAAATATAATTTCTAATAAAATTACAAAATACCATATTTAAATTTTGAAGTACAAACACCACTAAAATCAAATTATCTAGGTGATTTTTTTTCTTTCTATACAAATCAATTCAAGTCCTTGTTAAACATTATTAATACATACAAATAATATGCATTGGCGAGACTTGTTAAACGAATTGTAGTTTTTATTCTTTCAATCAAGCTCAAAAAGTAAACAAAGAATTAAAATAAAAGGAAGAAATCCAATTCTTTTATGTGACATAGGGCGTGTTTGGTAAAAGTAGTTGTTAGCTGGAAGCGGGTAGCGGTTAGCTGGTAGCGGGTAACTGGTAGCTAGTAGCGGGAAGCTGTAACTTTTATTTGTTAAATGAATGTTTGGCAAAAGTAGTTGGAAGCTTTTGAAATATATAAAATTACATAAAAAGACAATTGATTAAAAATAAAAAAATATATAAATATATATTTTAAGGGTAATTATGAAAATTGATTTCAAAAGTTCCGGAACGTTTTGTTAAAAGCTACATGAAGTAGCTTTTAGAATCGGAGCGTTTTGTTAAAACTAAAAGCTAAACGCTCGTACTGCCAAACGAAGCTTTTTGTTTAAACTAGAGTGTTTTGTCAAAAGCTAAAAGCTAGAAGCTCTCAAACGCTTCCAAAAACTCCGTGCCAAACACGCCCATAGAAAGAAATTTTCAATTGGAAAAAGAGATGTATGGTACCTTTAACTTGATATATGAGAAAAGAATGTTATAGATACCATTTTAAAAACTATACTTGGTAGCAAAGCAATCTAAAAATGCTAAGTTGGATTTCTTTAGTTTTAAAAATGGTATTTTGCCTTACCTTATTGTCTATAAATTCAATGATTAAATACATCATTTTCCACACACACACACACACACTCACACAGATGGAAGAGATTAATCACTTTAGTCATAAAAACCATCCACTAAAGCTCATAAACTCTGAGACCATTGTTGGTTCTAGTTTCGATGGTGGTGATAAAAAACCACAAGTCATTGGTTGCTATGCATGTGAAAAACCCATATCAAGTGGTTTTGCATATGCTTGCCTCCAATGTCGCTACTTTCTCCATAAATCATGCGCACTACTCCCCCCTACTATCAACGACCCTTCCTTATATCATCACCCTCTAACACTTACTGATTTGAAACATATAAAACCCAGATCTTGGTTTTGTAACATGTGTGGGATTCAAAAGAAACCTAGTGGATTTGCATATACATCTGTTGAGCAGCATAACACTTTATTTAAGTTTATAGCTTGCATTGATTGTTGTGTTGTTGAGATTGCTCGCAGGGCTGAAGCAGATGCTATCAAGGAGGAGGCAAAGATAAAGGTTCAACATGAAGGCCATCCAAAACACACTTTAACCCTCCAGTTAAGACCTGCTTCATTCCTGTGTGATGCTTGCAATGCTAAGGATGAAGGCTTATTCTATGAGTGTGACACTTGTGACTTCTGGATACATAAGTCTTGTGTTTCCTTAGCCCCTACCATCATACTACCCCATCACCCTAATCACCCACTTGTTCTCGTCTATTCACTTCCTGAAAAATTCTTTAATTTCTTGTATTACTGTGAAATTTGCAACAAATACATCCGGAGGAATTTGTGGTTGTATCAATGTGCAAATTGTAGATATTTTGTCCATATCAAGTGCGCCTTAAATGCAGTAGACCAGCCTTCTACTCTAAGGTAAAAGTTGTGTACTTCTTTGTGTTTGTGAAGACTTATTCTTGATTATGGACTGGGTTTCAGGGATAGCGCAAGTGCTTCTATTGATGATGAAGAAGTAGATAATTTTCTGCATTTTCCCATGTTAGAGGCATTTACAGATCCATTGAAACTGGTACTTTTTGAAAAGACAGCTCAATATAATGATGATGATGATGATAAAACTAAGATCAACCATTGGTGTCATCAACATCCATTAACCCTTAATGTTGAATCCCAACCTAACAACATGTGTTGTAGTAGTCATCCAATTGAGGTATGTTTTGGGTGTGTACGACCCCTCTCCCTTCCATACTATACTTGCAAAGATGGATGTAATTCATTCTCTCTCCACAAATATTGTGCCGAGTTACCACTCAAATTACAACATCCACTTCACCCGGATCATTCACTTGCCTTGATAAACACAAATCGTTTGCTTTCCTTGATAAACACAAGAGGACATGGTAAGTACAATCAATGCAATGGTTGTGGGAGCTTTTGCAACACGTTTTTGTACAAATGTGAAACTTGTGAGTTCAAACTTGATGTTAGCTGTGCATTTCTACCCAACACCATCAAACATAAATCCCACAAACATCCACTTATCCAAGTTATCGATCCTGTACCTGTTTGTAATGCTTGCAACATGTGGTCTGATTATATCAGTTATGCTTGTAATGCTTGCAACTTCATATTAGACATGTATTGTGCAATGAGGGTGCCACGTTCCCTTGGTCATAGGTATTGCAAAGGACATGAAATTCCATTGACGTATCCTCCGGTCATGGATCATCCGGAAGATTTCTTTTGTGACATTTGTGAGATGGAAATGCACCCTAAGTTCCCCCTCTATTATTGTCACAAATGCAAAAATTCTTTTCACCTTCATTGCATTAGTCGAATCGATCTTTATGCAAACATTTTCCATGAGGGCACCTTCAATGTTCCCTATCATAAACATCCGTTAACATTTGTACGGAGAAAGAAAACGCCCAAGTATATATGTTCTAACTGTAATCAAGATATTAATGGTAGTTTGATCCTAGAATGTCGGAGTAAAGTCTGTAATTTCAATATATGCTTGGAATGTGCTTATAATAAGGTAATGGGTCCTTAATCATGTCATATGATTAGGAACAAAGGAAGGGCCATATATGTCATTGTTTCCACAAATTATAAATATATATGTTGGATTTCTCTTCATCTTGTCTTATATTCAACAACTCAATGTTCATAGAAAACTTACACATATTTTCAATTTGAATATACCTTTCTCCAAGTGTTTCTTCAAGAACCATCACAAATCACATAACAATTTGGAATAGTACATTCGATTGGGATTCACTATGTGTAACAGGTTTTTCTGCTAGATCCATTACACTCTTGTACTCTAATTGGAGACATGCACCTGACTGAAGAAAATCAAAGAAGAATAAGACACAAGAATTACATCAAGCACCTTGTAGGCAGAATATGAATTAAGCACGCGTCAACTCTACTACCAACTGTCGACTTTTGGATCCATAAATAAGTCCCAAAGATACTTCTCTATGTACAAGTTCCGTGTGTGGTAACAAGTAGTTGCCAACAGTGAAAATAATTATGGTAGAAAGTCATATGATTGTGTTGTATGTAGATATGAACTTAACTAAAGAAAATCAAAGAGCAATATCATGCAGGCATTTCATTAAGCTCCTGGTAGACAAAAGGTGAAACTACACATTCACCGATTGAAAATAAAGCAACCTTTGTTTTTAATGCAAGAAAATAATAAGGCCAACACAAAAATCAACATAAACAATTCAGAATTTGTTGAAAAACCTTACCTCTATTTTTCCAATTTGCTACCCACAAAAACAATTATTTACAACATAACGACTGTGCCATTTGGAAAATTACCATCTACCAAAATCTGCAATCAAGCCTTCACTTGTTTAATTAAGAACATTCTTTTCTTAATATATTTAGAACGTTTTAAAACAAATCAGGCTCCAAAATATCATCTCTATACAATCAAAACACCTGTATATAAATTGGGGTATGCTTTAAATTTGATTACCCTTTGGTGCTGCTCTAATTTCAAAAAAAAATATGACTTGGGGCTCTGTTTCTTGGTTTTGCTTAACATTTGAGGTTGCTCTGTTTTTCAAACAGAAAGATCTGAAGAAAATTGGAGTTATGTTTTTATCTCCTACTTGAATTCCTCCTTTTATTCCGACAACCTCATCCACTAAATTAATGGTTTCGATTCAAATCTCAATATGTTACAGAAACATATGGATAAATGATAAATCTGTTGGATTAGGTGTCTAAGCCCATAACTATAATTGGTATGTACTTGAATTGATAGCAGTATAGTCCTTTTGGGTTGCCCTCAAACCTAGCAACCGGAAAAGGAAATTATGAAAGGAGAGATATTAATTTATTATAAGATTAATAAATTAATATAAATGAATTTATTAATATGTTAAAAGATTAATATATTAATAAGAAATCATTTTGTTTAATTAATTGTTAGCCATAAATTAATTAGAATTAATTTTGGGGTTAAAAGAATTAATTATAGTGTGTAGGGACTAGTTTGCAATTATCTAATAGTTGAGTGGAAGGCTCTAGAACCCCCTTAGATAAGGGTGGACGAAATCTTTAGGGGAAACCCTAATAATTTCGTCCATAGGGGCTTGGATAAGGCCATTGGGTTTGCTTAGGCCCTAAGCAAAGGATAACTAGGGTTTCCCCTAAACCCTAGATCCCTCAGCTATATAAGGAGCCTCCTGGTTCATGTTTTGGCCACTCTTTTCTTTTGAAGAAACCCTAAGGGCCGAAATTTTGAATACTCCCTCTTCCCTCTCTCCTCTACTTTCCTTCTTGCTAGTTTGGGTGTGATTCCGTTAGAGGCATTACACTTGTGGTGCTAAGCTTCCAAGAAGATCAAGATCAAGATCAAGGGAATCGTCAATTGTTTACTATAACAATTGAAAGGTATGTAATTACTAAACCCTAGTTTGTAAATTTCGATTATAGCCTCTCTCCTCTAGGGTTCTTGTTTTGCAATTCAAAGTTGTATGTTCAATAGATAAAACATAGATCCAAAGTAGGTTGCATGTGAACTTAGGAATTGTTCTCTAGTTTATTTGTTTTACCTAAAATCCATCAGTGGTATCAGGGCCTTTGTTTGTTTTAAATTGAATTGTTATAATTGTTGAATTGCAAATTAGGGTTTATAGCTATTAAACCCTAAAGGCCATTTTTTTCGATTTTAGGGTTTTGGATCAAAGGGTTTTTGAAAACCCTAGCTTCCAAAGAACCCTAATCGAAATTAGGGTTAGGGTTTTGAAAACCCTAGCCTCCTCCCTTGGAAATTTCGAAATATGCTATAAAGATTAGGGTTTCTTTATTTTGGATAATAGTTGCCTTATTGGATAATTGAGGAAAATAAGGAAATTATCCTATCCCCATATTTTCGAAATCTAGAAGGGATATGGATTAGGATTAAATTAATTGTTTAATTTAATTAGATAATCCTTACAAGATTTAATAAATTAATTAAAAGTTAATTAATAGATAAATATTAAATCTAATTAATTGGTTTATTTAAATTTAAAATTTAATAGTTTAAATTTCGAAAAAAATTTATATAAACCCTTGGAGTTTTAAAATGTTTTAAAACACACCTTATATATATATATATATATATATATATATATATATATATATATATATTATAATTAAAAGTTAAATATTATATATGTATAAGAATATGGTCAGTCAAATCGCTAGTATGCCTCATTCACGAAGCTAGTCTATAAGGGGGGTATAAGGAAACTGCCTATAAAATGGTAGTTGAATGGGTGTCCACTCTCACCCACCGCTTCCTTGATTAGTGGAGGGTCGTTAGCAGAACGGATTTGATAGGACAACTACATCTCATAAAAAGTATAATGCTATTAAAGAAAGTACTAGAACACTATTTTTCAAAATCCCAACTCTAGTTACTTTAGGAAAAATGTGAAAAGTATGCTAATCCACGAAATTGCACATTATGCTTTATTGGTCGTTAGTGGAGCGTGTGTGGTTAACCGGAACACTAAAAGGCATTAATAAAGAGTAGTAATGGGTATCTTATAATTATCATTTTGATGGAGCGTGTGTGGTTTACCGGCACATCAATAGTTAATGATAAAGACAATAAGGTTACCAAGCACATTTGCATGGTTATTCACATTTAGTTTGTGATCCTCGGTATCCCAGTCACAAATAATAGAGCATAATCCGAGATTAAAACATGCCATTAAATAGTTTTAATGTATCTCAAAAGAATTAGGAATTTCACTTCGTTTATTTTGTCTAATGGTGGAATTGGTGAATCGTCATTCACCTACCTTTATGAGATTTGAACTTGGATCTCGGCATCCCATTTCCAAGTTGTAAATCGTCATAGTTGGGTCCTAACCTTGATATGATATCTTTGGGTTATTATATTGAGGTATCTTGGAATCTAACTAAAACTATCTTTCTTTTCAGATGTCTACTCCTGGAAACACTTCTGTTTCATCATCCTCCAGCCACAACTTCTCTCTACTAAACATCTGCTCCAAAGTCGTTATGGATGGCTCCAACTATAACGATTGGATGCGTAACATCAAGATGGCGCTTAGATTCGAGGACAAAGAGTACGTCCTTGAAAAGGAGCTCAAAGAACTTGATGAGTCAAAAGCCACTCCCAAAGAATATGTTGCCTACAAGAAACACTATGATGATGCTACCAAAGTGGCATGCATCATGGTTGCAACCATGTCCCCAGAATTGCAGAGGTACTATGAGGACTACTGGCCTTTTGAGATGAACAAGGACCTTATGGAAAAGTACCATAAGCGAGCTCGTCAAGAAAAGTTTGAGGTAGTCAAGTCACTCATGGCTTGCAAGATGAAAGAGGGGGAATCGGTTGTATCTCATATGCAAAGAATGCAACGCTACATAGAGCGTTTGGTCAAGCTCAACATTCACCTCGATGAGGAATTGGCCATTGACATGGTCTTGAACTCGTTGCCTGATTGTTATGGTCAGTTTATCTTAACTTACCATTTGAACAACACTGAGCAGACTTTGGCCCAATTGCACAACTTGTTGCAGACAGCTGAGGCAGGGATGAAGGGTAAAAGTATACCCTCCACACCTGCAAGTGCCCCTGTCTTGGCCATTGGACAGGGAAAGGGGAAGAAGAGGAAAGGTCCTCCCAAGCAAAACTGGAAGAGCAAGGCTCATGCTGTGTCATCTAGTAATGGCCCGAAGGCTAAGCCCAATGGTTCCACTCCCCATGTTTCTGATCCAAAAGAGGCCATTTGCTTTTACTGCAATCAAAAGGGGCATTGGAAGAGATCTTGCCCACAATATCTGCAAGATATCAAGGATGGCAAAGTGAAGCCATCCTCGGCAGGTATTTACACTATTTCTGCTAATAACTCATTATCTTCTCGTTCATGGGTCCTTGATACAGGATGTGGATTTCATATCTGTTCTGATTTGCAGGGGCTAAGGGAAAGTGAGGAGATAGAGCATGGGAGAATAAACTTGATCATGGGGAACAGAAAGTCTTCACCAGTTACCAAGATCGGAGTTTATCAACTTTTGCTCAGTAATGATGTTAGATTAGATTTAATAAATTGTTGCTATTCGTCTGAGATGACGAGAAACATTATTTCATTTAATGCATTGTTCAGACAAGGTTTTAAATATTATTTTAATGATTTGAATGGTTCAATTTCAGTTTATAAGAATGGTGTTTTTGTGTTTGAAGCGTTACCTTGTGATGGTGTGTATGAAACAGTGACTTGTGTTGATAGCTTAGGAAATAGTGTACTTAATATTGACTTGTCTAATAGTGTAGACAAGGCATGCTTGTGGCATTGTCGTCTTGGACACATTAACAAGAAACGCATAGCCCAACTCCAAAAGGATGGAGTGTTGGAATCATTTGACCTAAAATCAGATGATATGTGTGAATCTTGTCTTTTGGGAAAGATGACAAAATCACCATTTACAGGGTCTTGTAAAAGAGGTGAAGGTCTGTTGGATCTCATACACACAGATGTGTGTGGGCCCTTCAGATCAACCACAAGGGATGCTAATCGATTCTATGTGACTTTCAATGACGATTATAGCAGATATGGTTACATCTACTTGATCAAACATAAGTCAGAAACCTTTGAAAAGTTCAAAGAGTTTAAGCATGAAGTCGAAAATCAATTGGGCAGAAAGATCAAGATACTTAGATCCGATAGAGGCGGGGAGTATCTTAGTACCGAGTTCAATGACTATTTGAAAGAATGTGGTATAGTCTCACAATTGACTCCTCCTAGGACACCACAGTTAAATGGTGTAGCTGAGAGGCGTAATCGAACCTTGTTAGACATGGTTCGTTCTATGATGAGTCGTGCCTCACTTCCTATTCACTTCTGGGGGTATGCATTAGAGACAGCCGCCCACATCCTCAATCTTGTCCCTACAAAGAAGGTTGCCAAAACACCTCACGAAATGTGGACAGGGAAAGTTCCCTCGTTAGCACATATTAAAGTCTGGGGTTGTGAAGCTTTCGTAAGACGAGAGACTCACGACAAGCTAGCAGCTAGAAGTGAGAAATGTGTTTTCATTGGTTACCCAAAGCAGTCTTTTGGATATTTGTTCTACAGACCTAGTGAAAACGTGGTGTTTGTAGCTCGAAGAGGAGTTTTTCTGGAAAGAGAGCTCATATTCAAAGAGAACAGTGGGAGTACCATTGACCTTGAAGAGATTCAAGAGTCAACCAATGAAGGAACCTTAAATGACACTAGCACTCAACCAGAGGAAACAGTTCCTATTGAACTAGTTGATAAATCATTACCTCTTCGAAGATCCACTAGGGTGAGTGTGCCACCTGAGTTGTATGGTTTTCATATTACTTCAGATGGTGACACATTCATAAGTGACAGAACATTGGTAAACTTAGATGAACCAGTCACTTATAAGGAAGCAATGGCAGGCCCAAAGGCTTCCAAGTGGAAAGAGGCAATGGACAGTGAGATCAAGTCCATGTATGACAACCAAGTTTGGAATTTGGTTGATAGTGCACCAGGTCGTAAGACAGTTGGGTGCAAATGGATCTTTAAGAAGAAGACAGACATGGACGGGAATGTGCATACATTCAAGGCTCGACTGGTTGCAAAAGGTTTCACTCAAACCCCAGGGGGTTGACTATGATGAGACCTTTTCGCCAGTAGCTAAGATTAAATCTATTAGGGTATTGCTCGCCATAGCTGCCTTTCATGACTATGAAATCTGGCAGATGGATGTCAAGACTGCCTTCCTTAACGGGAAGTTGGCTGAGGATGTTTACATGAGTCAGCCAGAGGATTTTGTTGATGCAAAGTTTCCCAATAGAGTATGCAAGCTTGAGAAATCCATTTATGGATTGAAACAAGCATCTCACAGCTGGAATCTTTGCTTCCATGAGAAAGTCAAAGAGTTTGGTTTCTCTATAAGTGAAGATGAGTTTTGTGTGTATATCAAGGCTAGTGGGAGTATAGTAACTTTTCTGGTGTTATATGTCGATGACATATTACTCATTGGTAACGACGTTCCAACCTTGAATGAAGTTAAATCTTGGCTTGGAAAGTGTTTTGCCATGAAAGACCTAGGAGAAGCCGCCTATATTCTTGGGATTAGAATATTGAGAGATAGAAAGAAGAGACTAATTGGACTTAGTCAGAGCACATACTTGGATAAGGTACTAAATAGGTTTAGTATGGAAAATTCCAAGAAGGGAGAGCTACCTATCCAGAGCAATACCAAATTGAGTAAGACTCAATGCCCGAGTACAGATGAGGAAATAGATGACATGAGTCGTGTGCCTTATGTTTCCGCTGTCGGATCGATCATGTACGCTATGACATGTACTCGCCCTGATGTGGCATTTGCTTTGAGAATGGTCATTCGCTATCAGGGAAACCCAGGTAGAGCTCATTCGATAGCCATGAAGAATATACTCAAGTATTTGCGAAGAATGAAGGACTGGGTCCTTGTACTTGGTGGCAATGATACTTTGAGAGTAGATGGTTACAGTGATGCCAGCTTTCAGACGGATAGAGATAACTTCCGTTCTCAGTCAGGCTGGGTATTCTTATTAAATGGAGGAGCAGTTACTTGGAAGAGTTCCAAGCAAGATACGGTGGTTGATTCTACTTGTGAATCAGAGTACATAGCAGCAAGTGAAGCGTTGAACGAAGCAGCTTGGTTGAGGAACTTCATCGGGGATCTCGAAGTTGTTCCAACCATCCAGGAGCCTATGGAACTGTTCTGCGATAATGAAGGAGTGGTTGCCTTGACAAAGGAACCGAGAGATCATGGTAAAACCAGACATATCGACACAAAGTACCATTTCATCAGACATAGAGTAGAAGAAGGCCATCTTATAGTGAAGAGAGTGTCATCTGAAGATAACCCAGCAGATCCCCTCACAAAGGGTCTGAGTAGGGCTAAGCATATTCAGCATGCTCGGAGCATAGGGCTGAAAGATGATATTAGTTTTAGTAGTTAGATTAGTTTTGTTCTGAAACTTGTAACAAAGTAAATGGTGATTAAATAATAAAGTATTATTTATAAGTTTGGGTTCTACCTTTTGTCAATTGTTTATTATTGTGTTTCATTTTTTGCATGTTTTACTTTCCGAATAATAAGATTATTCAAACTCCACAGTCGCTCGTACTTTTGGAAGTAAGTAGTGAATCAAGACTGTCATGAACTGGATTGTAGATTGTCTAAGGATAGACATGGCAATAGATTTTGCTGCAACATTCATGAGTACTCAGAAATTGAGATTTGAGTATTGGATAAACCCTCGCTCAGAGTATTACTTCATGGAATTCATCACGAGTAATACTGAGACGATAATATCTTATAATCTTGAAACAGAGATATATGAGATGTAATTTGCAAGTTGGCTATGCATTGGTAATACGAAAACGCATCAATAACTTGGTGTTATAAAACGTATTATCATGTATGGTTTGATGAGTAAAAGATACAAGCATATGAGTCAATGTTTATTCGTTCCTTTTTCCTTAATGGGAAAAAGCGATATCTGTGGGCCCCTCGATGATTTGGTGTTGACTTATGTGCTGGGCCCAGCCAGGACTAAATTGATGTGTTCAATTAGAAGTCCTACATCATCACTAATCAGGAATCGGGAAACATAGATTCTGGACAAAGAGGTTGATTGCATTCCATGTCTTTTGTCTAGGGATATCAAGCAGAACGAAGGATTATATGATCACTTATCTTAGGACACGTAACTGACTGGGTCAGAGTTCGGCAGCAGCTTTTTGGAAGCTACAATTTGCTGGTCAAATTTAGAAGGCATACTAGCAATTATATTTATAGACTTATCCAAGTGGGAGACTGTTGGATTAGGTGTCTAAGCCCATAACTATAATTGGTATGTACTTGAATTGATAGCAGCACAGTCCTTTTGGGTTGCCCTCAAACCTAGCAACCGGACAAGGAAATTGTGAAAGGAGAGATATTAATTTATTATAAGATTAATAAATTAATATAAATAAATTTATTAATATGTTAAAATATTAATATATTAATAAGAAATCATTTTGTTTAATTAATTGTTAGCCATAAATTAATTAGAATTAATTTTGGGGTTAAAAGAATTAATTATAGTGTGCAGGGACTAGTTTGCAATTATCTAATAGTTGAGTGGAAGGCTCTAGAACCCCCTTGGATAAGGGTGGACGAAATCTTTAAGGGAAACCCTAATAATTTCGTCCATAGGGGCTTGGATAAGGCCCTTGGGTTTGCTTAGGCCCTAAGCAAAGGATAACTAGGGTTTCCCCTAAACCCTAGATCCCTCAGCTATATAAGGAGCCTCCTGGTTCATG
Source organism: Lactuca sativa (assembly GCF_002870075.4). Lineage (NCBI taxonomy): Eukaryota > Viridiplantae > Streptophyta > Magnoliopsida > Asterales > Asteraceae > Lactuca > Lactuca sativa. Next base: position 143,692,010 of record NC_056628.2, read on the forward strand.
TTTTGGCCACTCTTTTCTTTTGAATAAACCCTAAGGGCCTAAATTTTGCATACTCCCTCTTCCCTCTCTCCTCTACTTTCCTTCTTGCTAGTTTGGGTGTGATACCACTAGAGGCATTACACTTGTGGTGTTAAGCTTCCAAGAAGATCAAGATCAAGATCAAGGGAATCGTCAATTGTTTACTATAACAATTGAAAGGTATGTAATTACTAAACCCTAGTTTGTAAATTTCGATTATAGCCTCTCTCCTCTAGGGTTCTTGTTTTGCAATTCAAAGTTGTATGTTCAATAGATAAAACATAGATCCAAAGTAGGTTGCATGTGAACTAAGGAATTGTTCTCTAGTTTATTTGTTTTACCTAAAACCCATCAAAATCATACCCTAAAAGATATTTTCTTGAGTTTATCACACAAAATTAGGTCATTACTTAAATATCATCATAAAACTGAAACATCCATGACCTATGTTAATGAAACCATAGCAACTTTTAAATGGTCAAGTATGCGCCTAATAGCAGCCAAATTAGTATTATTGCTATCTTTGTTCTAATAATCATTTAAGTTGAAGTAAGTAGTTGTTTTTTAACGATGAGAAAGGAAATTTGAGTATTTCACTTAAAACATACACTTCAATTAAAGTATGTCCCTATTAAAATATTGCATATTTATTTGGGCTAAATGTAAGAAATAGCAATATAGTTTTATTTTTGTGTTTATAACATCCTACTTCCATTTCTTCCTATTACGACATTGCACTTTCATTCTTATTTGGACTAATTGTATTTATGAAATCCAACCCAATTATAGAACCATACTTGAAATTCTTTTCATATCAAGAAGCCATTCTTCATATTATCTATCGGGTTATAGCCTTAATGTTTTGTATTGGGATGAATTTTCTTGCACTTAATCCTATTTATCTTGGATATACCATATGCAACAACAACAATATATTGGAATGATACCTTAAGCTTCTTTTGTTTCTCTAAAAACTTGTTTCTTGCTTACGCAGCCACCAAGAAAGTGACCTCTACATGATCCATCAAGTATATGTTGACAAACAATAGAAAGATGTGTTAAAGGATTTATTGTTTTTAACTTTCAATTAAACATAAAAGTAACAATCAATGAATTAAGATAAGAGAAAGAAACAATATGGATATTCTTTTCAACTAAAGAAACTTAGGAAATCTAGAAAGTCCATCATTAAAATCAGATCAAATCCCTTAGAGTATTAGGTATGGACAACATGCCATAACACCATTTTGGTGTCATCTCACATGCCACATCACCCATAGTATTATAACACCAATTTAGGACATCATTGAAATTTGAATACATGCACTAATCGGCCATTGATACACTGTCAAAGCTTATAAAAGACTATAACCTTCTCATTGATGTAATTAAGGCATAGGAGTTTGTAATGGAAACTAAATACCATGACTTGCTAGGTTTCAGTTACATAACATGAGGAATCACATTCAATCTCCAATCAATGGTATTCGAATTAGTTATACACCAGAAGGTTATTGATACCACATACGTTTGCTACATGGGGGCATTGAGGGGGGGGGGGGTACAGTGGGCTATTGCACATGAACAATTTTTTTATTATATATTTTTATTTAAAAATAAAAACATATAACAAACGATAAGGGCCTCTTTTTTCTAACTTGTCCTGGGCCTTTAAGAATATTTAATTTCTCAGGACCGGCTCTGCCGCTCTGATTTGCTAGGCCTTTGTGACATTTTTGTTGAAGTTGTAAACATAAATTATTAATAAAAACAGTGAAAATCATTGTAAACCATGACTGAAGCTTTTTTCATACATAAAACTCCCCATAAATGGATTAAATGAGTGGTAGAAAGTTATATGCTAAGTGGATATGAACTTAACTAAAGAACATCAAATAGCAACAAGAGTACATGACCCAAGCATTTCATCAAGCACCTGGTAGGAAAAAGGTGAAAAGAAAGCGACCTCTATTATTAACGCATGAAAATAATATACCAAGTTTCCAATTTCCTACCCACAAAAAAAAATAATAAATAAATATTTCCAGCACAAGGTTGGTCCATTTCCGAAAAATGATTAGCTATGTACAAAAACCTGCAATCTAGCCTTCTAATTTTCAATGAACAAACATTCTTCTTACTAGATATGTTTCTGAAAAATATTTAGAACGTTTTTAAAGCAAGCACACTCCGAAATCTCATCTCTAAACCATCAATATACCTGTATAATAATCGGGGTAAGCTTTAAATTTGATTACCCTTTGGTGCTGCTCCAATTTTCGATTCTTGCTGTCACTTGGGGTTGCTCTGTTTCTCGATTTTGCTTAACATTTGGGGTTGCTCTGTTTTTACATTCAGAAAGACATGAAGAAGAATTGGAGTTATATTTTTATTGCATACTTGGATTCCTCATTTATTCCAACTACCTCATCTTCTAAATTAGGGGATTTGACTCAAACTCAATATGTCATAGAATTACGTCTTTACTCAAATATTCCAACAACTTAAAGCTCTTTTCTTGAGTTTATTACACAAAATTAGGTCATTACTCAAATATCCTCATAAACAGAAACATCCATGACCTATGTTCATTTGTCATGAGAATAGAACCAAACATTGCATTGTTATCTTTGTTCTAATAACTATTTAAGTAGAAGTAAGTATTTGTAGTTTAACCAAAAGTAACAAAATTTAACTATTTCACTCAAAAATATACATTTATATTATTCTAGTTTCATTTATTTTGTCTTATAACATCATACTTCCATTTCTTGGTATTACTAAATTGTACTTTTATATTGTATTGGCAACTGTTGTAACAACCCGTTATTTCCGGGCATTATAAATCAAGTCTTGTAACCTCTTTGGAATGTAATAGGAATATCATCGATAAATGAATTATTCAAAAGCTCTGATTGGAGTACACTATGTAGTAGATATCGTCTTAAGGTTTCCAAATATATAAAGAACACTAAAATCCGAGTTATGACGAAGAAGTTATGACCATTCTAAGATTTCCGACAAAACCGACAACACCGATTAAACGGAAAACGCAAAGTTTCAATATGATAGCATTTAGCCTTAGGTATCTAAATGAACGTTATAGATAACATTAAACCGTGAGCGTACACAAAAAGAACGTCCAAATCTGACTTCGTATGAGGAAGTTATGATTTTTCCAAGATCCGAATATAGCAGTAGACAGCTAAAAACTCGAATCGGAGATCGAGCGACTTTTGGCCGGAATGACCTAAACGAGAATCGAAGGTCTCGACAATGGTATTTCAGTGGTAAAAAGTCTGGCAAAAACCGACATCAGATAAAGAAGTTATGAATTTTCAAAGAAATTCCTTAAACACGATGAGTTTAATAATAATAATAAAAAAAAATAATTTCGGAATCTGCCGACGGAGTCTAAACGAAAGTTGTAGAGCGTAGTCTCACCTACGCGTGGATGTAAAGACCATCGAAAACGGAGTTTGTATGAAGAAGATATGAATTTTTGAAGTTTATTAAATAAATTATATATTTATTTAAATCAAAATTCGGACCTTATCCGAAGAGGAGTCAGCGTCCTCATCCGAGGTACGCGCTGCGTACCCCTGTACCCCCTGCGTACCCCTAGAGACTTGGCCTCGAAACATCCACGTCGCCCTATCCGAGGCTTCCAACCCGTCCGACCGACCCGTCCGACCCGATATCCCATCCGACCCGCCGTCCCATCCGACCTGCCTCCCCACCGACCCGTCCCATCCGAAGCTGAGGCAGTCGAGGCTTCGGTCATGCATGACGTACGCGTACGCGCTGCGTACGAGCGTACGCCCCGCGTACCGAGGCGGTTCAGCCTTCCTATAAATAGAATGCGAGGGCTTCCGAGAAAAATGCTCATTTCTCTCCTCTCTCTCACAATCTTGCCTCGTTTTCCGTGCCCGTTCAAACCCGAAGCTCTGGTCTTTTTGCTCAAGTCCCGAGGGTCGATTTTACTCCCGAGATTCCCGAGAATCCCGAGGAAAATCCGTTTCCCGAGACGAAACTCTGTCCGGTTTTCCATCTCGCTATCTTCAAACTATCAAGTGAGTTCATATCCCCTTCGAACACTCTTTAAATACATTTTAAATGCTTTTATACTCTTTTAAGGGGAGGAATACAAGTAAACATACTGTTATTATCATGTATTTCGTAAAAATCTCATTTACTCATTTCTATCAAATGAATCACTTGTGATTTAGTTCTATTATGCGAAAACTCTTGCTATACTTTGCATGCAATAGATTTATACAAAGTATTTAGTAACACCAAAATATCTTTCGTTGTTAAACCGTTTCATATATTCTAAAAACTTGTGATTTATGTTGGTCAAACATTGTGAAAAAGGATAAACTTTGCATACAAAACTATCACTTTAATACAGACTTAGTTGAGAATCCATGAGACGTGTATATCTTCAAACACTGCCTTTTAGATAAAAGGTATCGCTACAAGTCCTGTCTATAACCAGAGTCTCCCATTCGGAGAACGTGTCAAATGTGTATAGATCTATACGGGATGTCATGATCCCGCACCCTGGCTGTTAGCTACAGTCCGTCTTTTGGGGTGACAGTTTGTCATAACGCTACGACGCCTGAAGAACGTCGCTACAGGCATATTATGTTCAGTATGGTTATAAAACTCATCGGATATACAACTACTATAGTACTTTTGAATAATGAATAAGTAGTTACTACGGTTATTCATTATCTAACAAGCTGAAAACTTCTAATAGGTTTATTATATAAATCTATGTTTAAAACTTTTCTAAAGCATGTGGATTGCTTCAAAATGTTAGCCTTGAACATTAAACAAACAACTATTAAGAAAATAAGGGATTTTCTTGTTTCAACTATCTACGTTTTTTTTCAATACCAATATTCTCATGCATTTCACACTTTTATAAGGAAATATGGGATTTTCTTGGAAGATATACACTCGCTTTTGGAATGGCATTCAATGTTTCTAAATCACTTATGAACTCACCAACTTAATTGTTGACACTTTTTCTTTGAAATAACTCGTATTCTCAGGGAATCGTTAAGCAGGTTTGGAAAGCAACTTTTGGTGAATAACGCACTGGCATTATTTACTTCTTTTGAAAGATGTTTATGCATTTATCTTTTGAACGTGTAATGAATACAACGATGTAAACATTTTTTTAAAAAAAAACCTTTATATATGGTGGTGTGTACTTTCCTTTCTATAAACTGTTATGATATTGAATATGACGTCCTCCGCCCCCTAACGTTTCCGCCGTTCTGGTTTGGGGGTGTGACAGATTGGTATCAGAGCACCGTTTATAGTGAATTAAGTATATCAAAACCATTTTTGGTATACAACTATAAACTCATCTGGTCAAAAAACACTCTGAGAAGAGTCATACTTTTGAAATTAAATTTATTTAGTTTTTGTAAAGTAAGCATGCATTCATTTCGTACTAATAACAGTTTAACATCGTACCATTTTAGAAGTATTATAAATAAGTTGTGCAGTACAGGTACGCCTTGGGACACGTAATCGGAACTGGGAAGGATATAGCCTGATCAACTATATTTGTCCGAGAGCCGACTAACGTGTGCCGAGGGGTGTCTGCAGTGGACAACAAATTTTAAAACTTACCAAACCGTTACTAGAATCAAATACAAGAGTTTAAATACCATAGGAGTATTTTCTATCTAAACTAATTTAACTTACATGTTTTGCATGTTTCGAATTTATTCAATTCTTATAACCCTATTTCTCGTACAGTCAAATGGCTGGATTTCACCACCCCAATGACCCCTACTTTCCCAACCAAGGCAACGGAGGATGGATCGAAGATGATCCCGAAGAGGATGAGGAACCCATAGAATTGGGTGATGACTCTGGTACTGATTCAGAGCCGGAAGTGATCGATCCACCACCCATTCAACCTCCTGTCCATGTGAGGAACTTCCAAGGACCCACTCCCGTCTGGGGAAGTCACCTCCATCATTGGAGCCAACAACAAGGCATACGCCCTCCCTACGGCATGTGTCGGGACTTCTATGATGTCCGCGGTGGAAGTTCGGCTGATCGAGCGCTCCCGGTAATGGTGGGTAAGTTAGCCAATCAGTCCTATCAGTCCGGAGTTCAAGCAAGCCGACTCCGGGATGTCAACGTGGAAGTGCAGGTTCACACTTCTGACATCCGTAGGCTGGACAAGATACAAGATAATGCTCAACTCCAGTCTGAGGCATTTCAGGCACAGATGATTGCAGCCCTAGCCGAATTAAGGGAGCAACAAGCCGCTTTTGATCGGCGCCTAATGGAATCGAAGCAATCAGATGCGGAGTCAAGCTCCAAGCGCAACCTACGTCGCAAATAGTGCCTGCCAGGATTTCAAATTTTGTTATAAATTAGGACTTCGGATAAGAATATTCTTTTCTTTAAAACTTTCTGTAATCGGAGACCTTTAGAAAGGTCAAAAAGTTTTGTCTAAACTCGGATGTAACACAACTATATGTTTAATATATATAGGGCATATCTCTTTCTTGTTTTAATTATGTGTAGTCCGTTCAATTCATAAGTGCATCCATTCAAACGTTATTAATGAATCAAGCTCAAAACCCAGTGTTGGTCAAACCAAATTCTTAATCTATTTAAGGTAGTTAACTCAATATCATTCAACTCGCAACCACCGAAACTTATAATATCTCATTTTTCTTTTGGCAGCGCAATGCCTCCTCGTAGATCAGCACGTACCAACGCAACCCCACCACCACCTCCACCACTAACTTATGATCCGGCAATGGTCCAGGCTGCTATCACAGCAGCATTAGCAGCAGCCCTCTCTCAAATAAACTCCAATGCAAATGGAGGTACAGGAAGCATCACGAATCATCCCAATCGTGGCACCGGCCAGGGCCATGTAAGGGAGTGTACTTACAAGGAGTTCTCAAACTCAAAACCAAAGACCTTTAATGGCAGTGGAGGAGTCATTGCACTAATGCAATGGTTTGAAAAGACCAAAACGGTCTTCGAGATCTGCTCGTGCCAAGAAAAAAGCAAGGTTAAGTTCGCTGCTTGCACCTTCATAGACCGAGCCCTCACTTGGTGGAAAAGCCATGTGAACTCAGTGACGCTCACTGTCGCTAACGCCATGATTTGGGAAGAACTGAAGGTACTACTACTGGAAGAATACTGCCCGAGGGGTGAAGTGCAAAAGCTTGAGCAGGAGCTCTGGAATTTGAAAATGACTGGGTCTGATCTAGTCGCCTACACAGCTAGGTTCAACGATCTCGTTGCTTTGTGCCCTACCATGGTCAACCTAGAATCAAAGAAGGTCGAAAGGTACATTTGGGGGTTGTTACCCCAGATTCAAGGGCATGTCCTAGCTTCCAACCCTATCACCTACAACAGCACTAAACGCCTGGCGCAACGACTCATCGACCACGGAGCGAAATAGAGTACCATCACAGCAGCCGCAAATCCACTTAGGGAGGCTCAGGGCCAGAGTAAGCCTTGGAACAAGAGGAGGGGACAAACCCTCCAGGAGAACCCCAAGAAACAACAAGTGATAGTGACCCACGCTATTACTGTACCTACCAATTATGCCCCCACAAGCTCATACAATGGAAAACTACCGAAATGTAACTAGTGCAACTTCCACCACCACGGTCTCTGCCGTGACCTTCAATGCACCAGGTGCAATAAGAAGGGTCATACAGCCCGCTATTGCAAGGAGCAAACCCAACAATCCGCCCCCACTGCTAATACCGGAATAAGCCGCGCCTGCTTTGAGTGCGGAGACACAGGGCATTACCGCAAGGACTGCCCGAAGGCAAACAACAGGAATACCGGCGGAAGGGGCCGAGCTTTCGCAATGGGACAAGGTGAAGCCATTGCGGACCCTACTGTTGTTACGTGTACGTTTCTTCTCGATAACTCGTATGCATGCATTTTGTTTGATAGTGGAGCGGAAAGGAGTTTTGTGAGTCACGACTTTAAAAGCATGCTAAAACCAATACCACAATCATTAAGTGAACCGTTCATAGTAGAAATGGCCAACGGGAAAACCGAAGGCACTAAGGAGATATATTTAAACTGCACCCTAACTCTAAACGATAATCTCTTTCAAATCAACCTCATGCCAGTCTCGATTAAGAGTTTCGATGTCATCATTGGCATGGATTGGCTGAGTTCACATCGTGCGGACATTCTATGTTACGATAAGGCCGTTCGCCTTAATCTGCCAACCGGCGAAACCTTCCTTGTCTTGGGCGACAAACCTAGTACCACTCTTAGTATCATCTCAAGTATCCAAGCTCAGAAGTACCTACGCAAGGAGTGTCACGCATTTTTAGTGCATGTTGTAGACGTGAAACGCGAAGTCCGGGACATCAAGGATGTGCCCGACGTATGCGATTTTCCCGACGTGTTTCCCGAGGACCTTCCAGGGATACCACCCGTAAGACAAGTCGAATTCAGAATCGATCTGATTCCCGGAGCTACCCCAGTAGCCAAAGCACCCTATCGATTAGCCCCGGCAGAGATGCAGGAGCTATCCAGCCAACTGAATGAACTACTTGGAAAAGGATTCATCAGGCCGAGCTTCTCACCTTGGGGAGCACCCGTGTTGTTTGTGAAAAAGAAAGATGGATAGTTCAGGATATGCATCGACTACCGAGAACTCAACAAACTTACCATCAAGAACCGATACCCCCTACCCCGAATCGACGACTTATTCGATCAACTCCAAGGAGCCAACTACTTTTCCAAGATCGATCTGAGGTCGGGATATCACCAGCTGTGAGTCCTAGAGAGTGATGTTCCCAAGACGGCCTTCCGGATGCGATACGGACATTACGAGTTCGTAGTGATGCCGTTCGGACTAACCAACGCCCCGACCGTATTCATGGATCTAATGAATCGGGTATGTCGTCCATTCTTGGATAAATTTGTGATAGTATTCATAGACGACATACTCATTTATTCAAAGAATAAAGAAGAACATAGTCAGCACCTGAGACAAGTCTTAAAGACGTTACGGACTGAGAGACTTTATGCAAAATTCTCAAAATGTGAGTTTTGGATTAGAAAGGTGGACTTCCTCGGTCACGTGGTCAGCAAGGAAGGAATCCACGTGGACCCCTCGAAAATCAAGGCTATCGAAAACTGGTCTGCACCAACTACACCAACAGAAATTCGCCAATTTCTAGGTCTTGCTGGTTACTATCGAAGGTTCATCCAAAATTTCTCCAGCATCGCAAAGCCTCTTACCGCTTTAACCCAGAAAGGTGTGACCTACAACTGGGGAGAAAAGCAAGATGTTGCATTTCAAACCTTGAAACAAGCCCTTTGCAGTGCACCTATCCTTTCTCTTCCGGAAGGGACCGAAGATTTTGTGGTGTATTGCGACGCTTCGAAGCAAGGGCTGGGTTGTGTGCTAATGCAGAGGGGAAAGTTTATTGCATATGCCTAACGACAACTGAAAACGCATGAGGTCAATTACACCACTCATGACTTAGAACTTGGAGCAGTGGTCTTCGCTCTTAAAATCTGGAGGCACTATCTTTACGGTACCAAGTGCACTGTCTTTACAGACCACAAGAGCCTCCAACACATCTTCGACTAGAAAGAATTAAACATCAGACAACGACGTTGGGTCGAATTGCTCAACGACTACGAATGTGAGATTCGCTATCATCCGGGAAAGGCAAACGTCGTAGCCGATGCCCTTAGTCGAAAGGAGTACTCTGGCCGAAGAGTGAAGTCATTAGCTATGTCGATCCATTCGCACCTGTCAATGCAAGTCAAGGAAGCTCAAAAAGAGGCCTTGAAACCCGAAAACGTGGCAGGTGAGGCCCTTAGGGGAATGGACAAGAACTTAGAAATCAAGAGTGACGGAGCACGCTACCTCATGAACCGGATCTGGACACCCAACTTTGGTGGATTCAGAGAGGTAGTTATGAGCAAGGCACACAGGACCCCATACTCCGTACACCCAGGGTCAGACAAGATGTATCTAGATCTCAAGCAACTCTACTGGTGGCCAAACATGAAAGCGGAGATCGCTACTTATGTGAGAAAGTGTTTAACTTGCGCCAAAATAAAAATAGAACACCAGAAACCCTCAGGTCTACTCCAACAACCTGAAATACCTGAGTGGAAATGGGAGCAGATTTCCATGGACTTCATAACCAAACTGCCCAAAACTCAGAGTGGCCAAGATACTATTTGGGTAATCGTCGACAGACCAAGTCAGCCCATTTCTTACCGATCAATGAAACCGATAGGATGGAAAAACTATCAAGAACCTACATCCGGGAGATCGTACGACTTCATGGAGTACCGATGTCCATCATCTCAGATAGAGACAGCAGGTTCACTTCCAGATTTTGGCAATCATTGCAAAAATCCATTGGAACAAGGTTGGACATGAGTACAGCATACCACCCTCAAATTGACGGACAGAGTGAGAGGACGATCCAAACCTTGGAAGACATGTTGCGAGCATGTGTAATCGACTTTGGTAAGGCATGTGATATTCACTTGCCTTTGGTCGAGTTCTCTTAGTACAATAGTTACCATACTAGTATCAAGACTGCTCCATTCGAAGCCCTTTACGGCCGTAAGTGCAGATCACCCCTGTGCTGGACGGAAGTCGGCGACACACAATTGGCAAAAGGTCTAGTCCCTAATAGCACCCTCACTGGTCCGGAGATCATCAGAGAAACTACCGAAAAGATCGTGCAACTACGAGAACGACTGAAGTCCTCAAGGGATAGGCAAAAGAGCTATGCCGACAGGAGACGTAAACCCTTGGAATTCCAGATTGGCGACCGTGTACTACTGAAGGTCTCACCCTGGAAGGGCATGATACGCTTTGGGAAGCGTGGAAAGCTAAATCGCAGGTACATTGGACCCTTCGAAATCATTTCGAGAGTTGGTCCAGTGGCCTACAAACTCCAACTTCCAATCGAGCTTAACAAAGTGCATCCAGTATTCCACGTATCGAACCTGAAAAAGTGTTTGTCCGACGAAACACTTGTAATTCCACTCGATGAAATCGAGTTAAACGAAAATCTTAACTTTGTGGAAGAACCCGTCGAGATCATGGATAGGGAAGTTAAACGGACTAAGCAGAGTCGCATTCCAATAGTAAAAGTTCGATGGAATGCTAAGAGAGGACCCGAATTCACATGGGAACCGGAAGACCAAATGCTACAGAAGTATCCGCATCTCTTCCTCAGCCCCTAAAACTTTTATCTTGTATTTAATTTCGGGACGAAATTCCCTCTAACGGGGGGGATGATGTAACAACCCGTTATTTCCGGGCATTATAAATCGAGTCTTGTAACCTCTTTGGAATGTAATAGGAATATCATCGATAAATGAATTATTCAAAAGCTCTGATTGGAGTACACTATGTAGTAGATATCGTCTTAAGGTTTCCAAATATATAAAGAACACTAAAATCCGAGTTATGACGAAGAAGTTATGACCATTCTAAGATTTCCGACAAAACCGACAACACCGATTAAACGGAAAACGCAAAGTTTCAATACGATAGCATTTAGCCTTAGGTATCTAAATGAAAGTTATAGATAACATTAAACCGTGAGCGTACACAAAAAGAACGTCCAAATCTGACTTCGTATGAGGAAGTTATGATTTTTCCAAGATTCGAATATAGCAGTAGACAGCTAAAAACTCGAATCGGAGATCGAGCGACTTTTGGCCGGAATGACCTAAATGAGAATCGAAGGTCTCCACAATGGTATTTCAGCGGTAAAAAGTCTGGCAAAAACCGACATCAGATAAAGAAGTTATGAATTTTCAAAGAAATTCCTTAAACACGATGAGTTTAATAATAATAATAATAATAAAATAATTTCGGAATCTGCCGACAGAGTCTAAACGAAAGTTGTAGAGCGTAGTCTCACCTACGCGTGGATGTAAAGACCATCGAAAACGGAGGTCGTATGAAGAAGATATGAATTTTTGAAGTTTATTAAATAAATTATATATTTATTTAAATCAAAATTCGGACCTTATCCGAAGAGGAGTCAGCGTCCTCATCCGAGGTACGCGCTGCGTACCCCTGTACGCCCTGCGTACCCGAGAGGCTTGGCCTTGGAACGTCCACGTCGCCCTATCCGAGGCTTCCGACCCGTCCGACCCGCTGTCCCATCCGACCCGCCGTCCCATCCGACCCGCCTCCCCACCGACCCGTCCCATCCGAAGCCAAGGCAGTCGAGGCTTCGGTCATGCATGACGTACGCGTACGCGCTGCGTACGAGCGTACGCCCCGCGTACCGAGGCGGTTCAGCCTTCCTATAAATAGAATGCGAGGGCTTCCGAGAAAAATGCTCATTTCTCTCCTCTCTCTCACAATCTTGCCTCGTTTTCCGTGCCCGTTCAAACCCGAAGCTCTGGTCTTTTTGCTCAAGTCCCGAGGGTCGATTTTACTCCCGAGATTCCCGAGAATCCCAAGGAAAATCCGTTTCCCGAGACGAAACTCTGTCCGGTTTTCCATCTCGCTATCTTCAAACTATCAAGTGAGTTCATATCCCTTTCGAACTCTCTTTAAATACATTTTAAATGCTTTTATACTCTTTTAAGGGGAGGAATATTGTGACATCCCCAAAATCTCGGCCAAAAAAGACCGATTGCATTTATGCTTTTTAAAACATTTTCAGAGTAAATCCATTTGATTTTTAAAAGAGATGCGGAATTTGTTCCCAAAAACAAAACATGATAAGATATATATTTATCAAAACATTTCATATAGAAATATGATTTCATTTCATAATCAAAAGTCGGGATGTCATGTTCCGATACAGATCACAAAGCATAAACGATTACATTACATGTCTTTCAACAAATATATACATATGCAGACTTGTAAACAAAAATAACTTGATGATTCGCCCATCTTAAGCTCTTGCGCCACTTCCTGTAAAACAATTCGACTGAGTGGGTCAGGCTTGGGAGCCTGGTGAGCATATAGGGTTTTCAAACCCACAATAATTATATTTAATTACAACAATCAACAATAAACCCGATTACCCATTCCCGTTATCCTCACCTTACGTTCCTAAAAATAACGTCTATTATAAGGAACTTATTTTAGGATTTTCATCGGGACGGACATTACTGCAGAGGGGCTTCCTCAACAATAAGTGTCCTAAAGGCAACCATGTGGGGGATAGAGTACACCGGTGAACACGTCGTTCACAACACCTACAGGTAATGAGCCTGCTAGTGTTCCACAGGACAGTCTAGAATAGTCCGTGGTCGTCATCCATACTCTGCTGAATGACTAGAATAACACCAATAACACCGAGGCCTCTCATCTGTTTATTTCACACCAATTATCTACCCATGTTCTACCCAACATATTAGTAGATAGAAATATACATTTTTATACACTATTTAAAAACCTGTATAGCATGTTTTAATCAATACATATTCCACATAACAGATGAGGCATACACACATAACACATATTTCATAGAGAATATACATTCACACATATAACCACAAAATATATACACGTAGCACGTATTTTATATTAAATACTTCATAATATTGCGTTGGAGAGAAAATAACTACACACTCACTTGATCAGAAGATGATCCGACAGTACTACGGCTTATAGAAGTAGCGTCTCTCCGTAGATCTGGAAGATCTTCACAAAAACCGGCTCCTCGCGGGCAGGGCTTCGGCTCGGGAATAACGCTCTTCGGGATTCTCGGGGCTTCGAATCTCGCTTCGTGGCTCGGGAATAATACCGGGGCTTCGGGGTACAATCGGCACGCAAATCGAGGCGAAAGGGCTAAAGAGAATGAGGGATTTGTAAAAGAAAAGAAGCTGCTTCGGACCTCCTTTTATAGGCTGATCCTCGGGGTTACGCGGGGCGTAACTTCGGGGGTACGCGGGGCGTAATGCTTCGCAGATCGTCAGCGCTTACGTCACCGGGCCCTCTACGTCATCGCTTACGACTTCGGACTACTCGAGTGCCCCTCGCTGTACACGGGGCGTACAGCAGTACGCGCTGCGTACTTTGGATAGACCGCCTCTCCTTTCTTCGGATAATATCGGAGTAAAATAAAAATAAATATTAAATATTTTATTAAACTTCAGAAATTCATATCTCCTTCATACGGACTCCGATTTCAACGTTCTTTATATCCACGCGAAGGTGAGACTACGCTCTACAACTTTCATTTAGACTCCGTTGGCTAATTTTGACTTTTATTTTTATTAATTATTTTTAGAAGGCTCGGACAGGAAAACTTCGTTATAAAATCATAAGTTCTTCGTCCGACGTCCGTTCTCGCCTATCTTTTCATCGTTTCGCTACTAACAACGAGATCTTCGATTCTCATTTAGATTGTTTCGGCTAGAAATCGCTCGATCTCAAATCGAGTATTCGGGCTGCAGACTGCCACGTCGAAACTTCAGAAAATCATAACTTCATCATACGAAGTCAGATTTAGGCGTTCCTTTTACGCACGCTCTCGGTTTAACGAAATCTACGACTTTCGTTTAGATTGCTAAGGCTAAATATCGCTCTGACTTAAATTCATACTTTACGTCACTCGGCGTCGTGCCGGTTCTGCCGCGAAACTTCGACAGGTCATAACTTCTTCGTTATAACTCGGATTTTGGCATTCCTTATATCTCCAGAATCCTTGTTTCAATCACTACAGCTTTATGCAAAGATATCGGGCTTATCTCATACTTTAATTTTGACGCTTATTTTATTCTTAATTTAATTACATCACATAATTAAGCAAATAAACACATAACTCACATAATACACAAATTCACTAATAATACATTTTATTATTTCAAATTGGGGTTACAATGGTTAACCTAGACTATTACATTGCTAAAAATGGCAAGCCTAGAAACACGGGCGTTACAATTCTCTCCACCTTAGAATGATTCCGTCCCCGGAATCACACACCAGCAAACAAATGCGGATAGCGACTCATCATGTCACTCTCCGTTTCCCAGGTGAGATTCGGCCCATTCGTGTGTTTCCATCGGACAAGCACTAACTCAACCATCTTACGTCGCAACTTCTTAGTCTTTCGGTCAACGATTGCCTCCGGTTCTTCAATCAACCTTTTGTTCTCATCGATCCTCAACTCCGAAAGTGGAATTATGTCGGGAACTTCTCCTGTGAACTTCCTCAAGTAACACACATGAAAAGTGTTATGAATTCCATTCAGTTCTTCTGGTAGTTCGAGCTTGTAAGCTTGGTTCCCAATCCTCTGAAGAACTTTAAACGGTCCAATAAACCTTGGACTTAACTTTCCCCTTTTACCAAATCTTATAAGTCCCTTCCATGGCGAGACTTTAAGAAAAACCGAATCTCCAACTTCAAAGTCATCAGTCTTTGCTTTTTGTCAACATAGCTCTTTTGACGGTCCTGAGCTGCTAACATTCTTTCCCTAATTATTTTCAACTTTTCTGCAGTTTGATGGACTATCTCCAGCCCCATAAACTGCTTTTCCCCAGCCTCAAGCCAACAAGACAGCGTACGACACTTCTGTCCATACAATGCTTGATAAGGTGCCATCTTTATGCTCGAGTGAAAACTATTATTATAGGAAAATTCTACCAAAGGTAAATGTTCATCGCAATTACCTAGGAATTCCAAAGTACACGCTCTCAGCATATCTTCAAGTGTTTGTATCGTCCGTTCGCTCTAACCATCAGTCTGCGGATGGTAAGCTGTACTTAGACACAACTTGGTACCCAATTCCTCTTGTAGACTTTTCCAAAATCGTGAGGTGAAACGACTATCACGATCCGACACAATCGTTAACGGAACACCGTGAAGCCTCACAATTTCCTTTACGTAAGAATTCGCAAGCTTTTCCATAGACCATTTTTCATTGGCCGCTATGAAATGCGCACTCTTAGTGAATCGATCAACGACCACCCAAATCATGTCGTGACCATTCTTTGTTCTGGGCAGTTTAGTGACAAAATCCATAGCAATGTCTTCCCACTTACCCATAGGCACAGGTAATGGTTCTAAACTCCCGTATGGTTTCTGATGTTGTGCCTTGACTCTTGCACAGGTCACACACTCGGCCACATACTTCACAATGTCGAGCCTCATCGTCGGCTACCAATAATAGGGTTTCAGGTCCCTATACATTTTTGTGCTACCGGGATGAATCGAGTACATGATTTTGTGAGCTTCTTCCATAAGAAGATCCCTGACTCCTCCTGTCTTCGGTATCTGTAACGCTTGTGTTTCCGGGCTTGCCACTTTTAGCAATGTAATAGTCTAGGTTAACCTTTGTAACCCGTTTTGAAATAATAATAAAATTGTATTATTTGAGTATTATGTGTTTTGTGCTTAATTGCTTAATTATGTGGTTTGATTAATTAAGAATAAAAATAAGTGTTAAAATTTAAGTGTAAAATAAACTTAATATCTTTGGTTAATGTTGTAGTAATTGAAACGAGGTTTCCGAATATATATAGAACGCCCAAATCTGACTTCGTATGAGGAAGTTATGATTTATCGAAGTTCCGGCTTAGCGATATACAACCTGTTTTACTCGATTTGAGATCGAGCGGTTGTTAGCCGAAGCAATCTAAATGAGAATCGAAGATCTCATTGTTGGTATTGAAACGATAAAAAGTTAGGCGAGAACGGACGTCAAACGAAGAAATTATGAATTTATAACGAAAGTTTCTGTCGCGGCCTATTAAAAATAATTAATAAAAATAAAGTCAAAATTAGCCGACGGAGTCTAAACGAAAGTCGTAGAGCATGGTCTCACCTTCGCGTGGATATAAAGAACGTCGAAAACGGAGTTCGTATGAAGAAGTTATGAATTTATGAAGTTTATTAATCATTTGGTATTTAAATTTAATTCAAAATTCGGAGGTATTATCCGAAGCCGAGTCACCCGTCTGATCCGAGGTACGCCCCGCGTACGCGAGAACGCCCCGCGTACTCCGATAGTGTCGACACTTCGGATGACGCATGCAATGACGATTTCGGAGCCCTGTACGCCCCGCGTACAGGTGTACGCCCCGCGTACTCCGAGGCTCCAGCCTCTATATAAAGGATCCGAAGACAGCCTTCTTTGTTGTTCAATTTCTTCTCTTCTCTCTAGTCTTTTGCATCGTTTTTCGTGCCGAAGCTATCCCGAAGTCCCGGTATCATACTCTAGCCCCGAGGCAAGTCCCGAGACCCCGAAGATCCCGAGAAGTGCGGTTCCCGAGTCGAAGCTCTGCCCGCGAGAAGTTCGATTTTTGTGAAGATCTTCCAGATCTGCTGTGGATTACTACTTTTATAAGCCGTAGTGCTGTCCGATCGTCTTCTGATCAAGTGAGTGTGTAGTTATTTTCTTCTAATACAATAATACGAAGTATTTTATATAAAAATACGTGCTATGTGTATATATTTGGTTGTGTTATGTGTGAATAAGTATTCACTCTCTTCTATCTTACAGATCTGCTTATTTCTTTATGAGATATGTGTTATGTGTGTTGTGCCTCATCTGTTATGTCATATATGTGTTGATTAAAGCATGCTATACAGGTTTTTAAACTATGTATACAAATGTATATTTTTATCTACTAATATGTTGGGTAGAACATGGGTAGACAGTTGGTGTGTAATAAACAGATGAGAGGCCTCGTTGTTGTTTGATTGAGTCATCTAGCGGAGTTTAGATGACGACCACTGGCTATTCTAGACAGTCTTGTGGAAACATTAGCAGGTTCGCCACCTGTAGGTGTTAATGAACTTGGGTGTTCATTCGCTGTACTCCATCCCCTTCATGGTTGCCTTATTTGACTTATATTGCTGAGGTACCCCCGAAGCATGTGTTGTCGCCCCGATGAAATATTCTTAGACTAGGTCCCTTATGTTAGTTGTTTTAGGGACATTAAAGTGAGAATAATGGGAATGTGTAATTGGGTTATTGTTGGTTGGTGAAAATTAAATATGATATTTATTGTGGGTTGAAAACCCCATATGCTCACCAGGCTCCCAAGCCTGACCCACTCAGTTTTAAATTGTATTACTGGTAGTGGCGGAAGGGCATGAGATGGATGAACCATCAAGTTGTTTTGTTTACAAGTCTGCATATGTTTATATTTGTTATATGACTTGTAATGTATTCGTTTATGCTTATTGGTCTGTATCGGAACATGACACCCCGAGTTTTGATTATAATGAAAATACATTTCTTTTATGAAATGCTTCGGTAAACAATGTTTTATCAAGTTTTGTTTTGGGAACAAATTCCGCAACTCTTTCAAATCAAAAGGATTTACTCTAAAAATATTTAAAAGCATAAATGAAAATCGGTCTTTTCTGGCCGAGATTTTGGGGATGTCACAGTTGGTATCAGAGCATTAGTTTAAGCGAACTAGGAATTTGTTGGATTTCTAGACTTAAACTTAGAATGCTAAGTGAAGTTTTGAGATGCGTGTCTGTTATGTTTTAGACACGAGCACTAGTTTATTTTAGGAAAGTTGCCTAAAATGCTTTATGTGCTAAATGTTATATGTTGCCATATATGATATTATTTGTTCGGATCTATGGTGTGTTGCCGACCGGATCTAGAAACCTTATGTGTATAGGATTCTAAGCGTACGTCTACGATATTAGAACTAGCATGTAAACGTTTCGGAGTGATAAGGATGATTTGAATATCTATCATGATTGAGGATCTAATTTCACCTTAATTGGTGTGTAGATCAAAATGGTGAGATCAAGAAGTGGAGTTGGAAATGCTGACGAAAACAGGAATCAACCACCAGTGATTGAGCCAATACCTGTCGTAGCAGCAGCACCTGAGCCAATAACCATGGCTGGTGTGCAATTGATGATTCAGACGATGTTGGATCGTCATATGGATGAAACTAGACGGTTGCTTCAACAAAATTGTGAAGAACTGTCGATTCGTGTGGAAGAGCCTGAATTAAATGAAGGGCACTCAGAAGGAGGAAACTTCAGTGGGTCTGTTGGTCCAGCCAACCCACCGATAGTTAGGCAAGATAACCGTGATGGAAGGAATGATGGAATGGGATGCAAGTACAAGGACTTTTTGACTTGCAAACCATCGACCTTCAATGGAAAGGAGGATTCGATTGGGGTTATGGATTGGATCTCTGAAATGGAGCTAGCCTTCATGACGTGTGGCTGCAGAGGTAAGTTGCAAACTATCTATGCCGTGCGTCAATTCCGAGGTGGAGCCGTTCGTTGGTGGAACACTCTAGGGAAGACCTTAAGCCCTAATGAGCCACTGCAATTGACATGGGCAGAATTCTTGGTGCAGTTCAAGCGCAAGTTTTGTTCGGCTCAAAATCTGTTGGAGTTGGAGAATAAGTTTTTGACAATGACGAAAGGTAGCATGTCAGTTGATGATTACACCAATAACTTCACCGATAAGATGGAGTTTGCCTTGCGTATCGTTCCAGACGAGCTGACAAAGGTGGATCGGTATGCGAAGGGACTTCCATGGGAGTACGAGGTGCCAGTACGTCAGGCACTTACTCTAGAGGCAGCTATCTGGGCTGCCAAGTCTGTGGAGAACATGATCAAGGGGAGAACCACCGTCAAGGTTGAGGTTGGTGAGAAAAGGAAGTTTGAAGGAACATCTGGTTCCAGTAAGAAGCGCAAATTTTCGAAATCTGATTCGAAAAAGTTTGGAGGAAAAGGAGGCGAAGCAAAGTGGTGTGATAAGTGTAAGAAAAGGCACTTTGGGAAATGTAGCGAGGATGTGACCTGCTACAAGTGTGGAAAGGTTGGACATTTTGCCAATGAATGTCCGAACAACAAAAGGATGTGTTTTGGGTGTAATGAAGAGGGGCATATTTTGAAAGACTGTCCGAAGAAGAAGGAGGCAGCTAGGCCCAACATTCCACCAAAGCCGAAGGCAAGAGCCTTCCAGATGACACTTGAGGCTGCTAAAGATGAAGCTGATGTCGCTTCAGGTACCTTTCTCGTAAATGATTTACCTGCTCAAATTTTGTTTGATTCTGGAGCCAACTACTCCTTTATTTTGCATGAGTTTGGTAGAAAGCTAGCTTTGCCTGTTGATAGACTAGATGATGCTTTATTAGTCGAAGTAGCTAGTGGCAAGTTTGTACCTATTAATCATCGTATGAAAAGCATCTTAATTGATATGAATGGGAATAAGTTTCACGAGGAATTATTGCCTATCGAACTAAATGGTTTCGACATCGTGTTGGGAATGGATTGGCTTAGCGCCAATGATGCCGAAATTTTGTGCAAGAAAAAGATAGTTAAAGTAAACCCGCCTGGAAAAGATTCGTTTATGGTGTATGGGGACAAACGGCGAGTGAATTCTGGGATCATTTCTCTAATGAAAGCCAGAAAGTGTTTGACCAAGGGATGTATATCATATTTAGCATTCGTGATTGATGCTAAGAAAGAAAAGAAGGTGATGCAGAGTATTCCAGTGGTATGTGATTATCCGGAAGTATTTCCCGAAGATCTTCCTGGATTACCACCTAATAGACAAGTAGAGTTCAGAATAGACTTGTTACCAGGAACCACACCAATAGCAAAAGCACCTTATCGATTAGCACCGACGGAGATGAAGGAGCTAATGATGCAACTTCAGGAGTTATTGGACAAAGGTTTCATTAGACCTAGTTCATCGCCCTGGGGAGCTCCGGTGTTATTTGTGAAGAAGAAAGATGGAAGTATGAGAATGTGCATCGATTACAGAGAGCTGAACAAGGCAACAATAAAGAATAGATATCCGTTGCCGAGGATTGATGACCTGTTTGATCAGTTGCAAGGTTCGAGCTATTTCTCGAAGATCGATCTAAGGTCAGGATATCATCAGCTGAAAGTAAGAGAGCAAGATATCGAGAAGACTGCATTCAGAACTAGATATGGACACTACGAGTTCTTGGTTATGTCGTTTGGACTAACCAATGCTCCGGCAGCATTCATGGATTTGATGAACAGGGTTTGTAATCCGTTCGTTGATAAATCTGTGATAGTGTTCATAGACGACATTCTGATTTACTCGAAAAGCCAGGAGGAGCATGGCAGGCACTTGCGAGAAGTGTTAGAAGTTTTGAAGCAGGAGAAGCTGTATGCGAAGTTCTCCAAATGTGATTTTTGGATTCGTGAAGTCCAATTCTTGGGTCACGTGGTCAACCAAGAAGGGATAATGGTTGATCCAGCGAAGATCGAAGCTGTGATGAAGTGGGAACAACCGAAAAGTCCCACGGAGATTCGAAGCTTTTTAGGATTAGCCAGATATTACCGAAGGTTTATCCAAGGTTTTTCTTCGATTGCTACTCCATTAACAGCTTTGACCCACAAAGGAGCTACTTATGCTTGGAGTGAGAAGCATAAAGAAGCATTCGAGAAGTTAAAGAAGAAGTTATGCGAGGCACCGATACTTTCTCTACCCGATGGAGTTGAAGACTTCGCTGTTTATAGCAATGCGTCTGGTGTTGGATTGGGTTGTGTTTTGACCCAAAGAGAAAAGGTGATAGCATATGCGTCTCGACAGCTGAAAGAGCACGAAAAGAATTACCCGACTCATGATTTGGAGTTGGCAGCGGTAGTTTTCGCTCTGAAAATATGGAGGCATTACCTCTATGGCACGAAGTGCAAACTTTTCACTGATCATAAGAGTCTCCAATACCTCTTTAATCAGAAGGAATTGAATATGAGGCAACGACGCTGGCTAGAATTACTTAAAGACTACGACTGCGAGATACTTTACCACCCCGGTAAAGCTAATGTTGTTGCTGATGCTCTCAGTCGGAAGGTCAATCTTGAAAGGAAGAGGCCAAGAGCGTTGAGAATTGAAGTTGTCTCGACTATTGTGGAAAGTATAAAGAAAGCTCAAGAGGAAGCTTCTGAGAAAAATGACCGAAAGGAGGAACGTTTGGGTAAAACGTTGGTGTTTGGTACTAACGGTCATGGACTGAAGGTATTCCAAGATCGTATTTGGGTACCTAAGTCAGGTGGAATTAGGGATCTTCTGATGGAAGAAGCTCATAAAACCATGTACTCACTTCATCCAGGTAGCACTAAAATGTATAGGGACCTGAAACCCTACTACTGGTGGCCGACGATGAAGCTTGATGTTGCAAAGTATGTGGCCGAGTGTGTGACTTGTGCGAGAGTCAAGACACAACATCAGAAACCGTACGGGAGTTTAGAACCTTTGCCTGTGCCTATGGGTAAGTGGGAAGACATTGCTATGGATTTTGTCACTAAACTGCCCAGAACAAAGAATGGTCACGACATGATTTGGGTGGTCGTTGATCGATTCACTAAGAGTGCGCATTTCATAGCGGCCAGGGAGAAATGGTCTATGGAAAAGCTTGCGAATTCTTACGTAAAGGAAATTGTGAGGCTTCACGGTGTTCCGTTAACGATTGTATCGGATCCTGATAGCCGTTTCAACTCAAGGTTTTGGAAAAGTCTACAAGAGGAAATGGGTACCAAGTTATGTTTAAGCACAGCTTACCATCCGCAGACTGATGGTCAGAGTGAAAGAAAAATACAAACACTTGAAGATATGCTGAGAGCATGTACCTTGGAATTCCTAGGTAATTGGGATGAACATTTACCGTTGGTAGAATTTTCCTATAATAATAGTTTTCACTCGAGCATTAAGATGGCACCTTTTCAAGCTTTGTATGGACAGAAGTGTCGTACGCCGTCTTGTTGGCTTGAGGCTGGGGAAAAGCAGTTTATGGGACCGGAGATGGTTCATCAAACTGCTGAAAAGTTGAAAATAATTAGGGAAAGAATGTTAGCAGCTCAAGATCGTCAAAAGAGCTATGCTGACAAGAAGCGAAGACCGATGACTTTTGAGGTTGGAGATTCGGTTTTGCTTAAAGTCTCGCCGTGGAAGGGACTTATAAGATTTGGAAAAGGGGGAAAGTTGAGTCCAAGGTTTATTGGACCATTTAAAGTCCTTCAGAGGATTGGAAACCAAGCTTACAAGCTCGAATTACCTGAATAACTGAATGGAATTCACAACACTTTTCATGTGTGTTATTTGAGGAAGTTCACGGGAGAAGTTCCCGATATAATTCCAATTTCTGAATTGAGAATTGATGAGAACAAAAGGTTGATTGAAGAACCATAGGCAATTGTTGACCGAAAGACTAAGAAGTTGCGACACAAAATGGTTGGGTTAGTGCTTGTCCGATGGAAACACACGAATGGGCCGAATCTCACCTGGGAGACGGAGAGTGACATGTTGAGTCGCTATCCGCATTTGTTTGTTGATGTGTGATTCCGGGGACGGAATCATTCTAAGGTGGGGAGAATTGTAACGCCTGTGTTTCCGGGCTTGCCACTTTTAGCAATGTAATAGTCTAGGTTAACCTTTGTAACCCGTTTTGAAATAATAATAAAATTGTATTATTTGAGTATTATGTGTTTTGTGCTTAATTGCTTAATTATGTGGTTTGATTAATTAAGAATAAAAATAAGCGTCAAAATTTAAGTGTAAAATAAACTTAATATCTTTGGTTAATGTTGTAGTAATTGAAACGGGGTTTCCGAATATATATAGAACGCCCAAATCTGACTTCGTATGAGGAAGTTATGATTTATCGAAGTTCCGGCTTAGCGATATACAGCCTGTTTTACTCGATTTGAGATCGAGCAGTTGTTAGCCGAAGCAATCTAAATGAGAATCGAAGATCTCATTGTTGGTATTGAAACGATAAAAAGTTAGGCGAGAACGGACGTCAAACGAAGAAGTTATGAATTTATAACGAAAGTTTCTGTCGCGGCCTATTAAAAATAATTAATAAAAATAAAGTCAAAATTAGCCGACGGAGTCTAAACGAAAGTCGTAGAGCATGGTCTCACCTTCGCGTGGATATAAAGAACGTCGAAAACGGAGTTCGTATGAAGAAGTTATGAATTTCTGAAGTTTATTAACCATTTGGTATTTAAATTTAATTCAAAATTCGGAGGTATTATCCGAAGCCGAGTCACCCGTCTGACCCGAGGTACGCCCCGCATACGCGAGAACGCCCCGCGTACTCCGGTAGTGTTGACGCTTCGGATGACGCATGCAATGACGATTTCGGAGCCCTGTACGCCCCGCGTACAGGCGTACGCCCCGCGTACTCCGAGGCTCCAGCCTCTATATAAAGGATCCGAAGACAGCCTTCTTTGTTGTTCAATTTCTTCTCTTCTCTCTAGTCTTTTGCATCGTTTTTCGTGCCGAAGCTATCCCGAAGTCCCGGTATCATACTCTAGCCCCGAGGCAAGTCCCGAGACCCCGAAGATCCAGAGAAGTGCGGTTCCCGAGTCGAAGCTCTGCCCGTGAGAAGTTCGATTTTTGTGAAGATCTTCCAGATCTGCTGTGGATTACTACTTTTATAAGCCGTAGTGCTGTCCGATCGTCTTCTGATCAAGTGAGTGTGTAGTTATTTTCTTCTAATACAATAATACGAAGTATTTTATATAAAAATACGTGCTATGTGTATATATTTGGTTGTGTTATGTGTGAATGAGTATTCACTCTCTTCTATCTTACAGACCTGCTTATTTCTTTATGAGATATGTGTTATGTGTGTTGTGCCTCATCTGTTATGTCATATATGTGTTGATTAAAGCATGCTATACAGGTTTTTAAACTATGTATACAAATGTATATTTTTATCTACTAATATGTTGGGTAGAACATGGGTAGACAGTTGGTGTGTAATAAACAGATGAGAGGCCTCGTTGTTGTTTGATTGAGTCATCTAGCAGAGTTTAGATGACGACCACTGGCTATTCTAGACAGTCTTGTGGAAACATTAGCAGGTTCACCACCTGTAGGTGTTAATGAACTTGGGTGTTCATTCGTTATACTCCATCCCCCTCATGGTTGCCTTATTTGACTTATATTGCTGAGGTACCCCCGAAGCATGTGTTGTCGCCCCGATGAAATATTCTTAGACTGGGTCCCTTATGTTAGTTGTTTTAGGGACATTAAGGCGAGAATAACGGGAATGGGTAATTAGGTTATTGTTGGTTGGTGAAAATTAAATATGATATTTATTGTGGGTTGAAAACCCTATATGCTCACCAGGCTCCCAAGCCTGACCCACTCAGTTTTAAATTGTATTACAAGTAGTGGCGGAAGGGCATGAGATGGATGAACCATCAAGTTGTTTTGTTTACAAGTCTGCATATGTTTATATTTGTTATATGACTTGTAATGTATTCGTTTATGCTTATTGGTCTGTATCGGAACATGACACCCCGAGTTTTGATTATAATGAAAATACATTTCTTTTATGAAATGCTTCGGTAAACAATGTTTTATCATGTTTTGTTTTTGGGAACAAATTCCGCAACTCTTTCAAATCAAAAGGATTTACTCTGAAAATATTTAAAAGCATAAATGAAAATCGGTCTTTTCTGGCCGAGATTTTGGGGATGTCACAGTATCCAAATCCGATCTTGGAACACCTTCAGTCCATGACTGTTTACACCGAACACCAACGTTTTGCCCAAACGTTCCTCCTTTCGGTCATTTTTCTTAGAAGCTTCGCTTTGAGCTTTCTTTATACTTTCCAAAATAGTCGAGACAACTTCAATTCTCAACGCTCTTGGCCTTTTCTTTTCAAGATTGACCTTCCGACTGAGAGCATCAGCAACAATATTGGCCTTATCGGGGTGGTAAAGTATCTCACAGTCGTAGTCCTTAAGTAATTCCAGCCAGCGTCGTTGCCTCATATTCAATTCTTTCTGACTAAAGAGATATTGGAGACTCTTATGATCAGTGAAAATTTTGCACTTCGTGCCATAGAGGTAATGCCTCCATATTTTCGGTGCGAAAACTACCGCTGCCAACTCTAAATCATGAGTCGGGTAGTTCTTTTCGTGCTCTTTCAGCTGTCGAGACGCATATGCGATCACCTTATCCCTTTGGGTCAAAACGCAACCCAATCCAACCCCAGACGCATCGCTATAAACAGCGAAGTCTTCAACCCCATCGGGTAGAGAAAGTATCGGTGCCTCGCATAGTTTCTTCTTTATTCTCTCGAACGCTTCTTTATGCTTATCACTCCAAGCATAAGTAGCTCCTTTGTGGGTCAAAGCTGTTAATGGACTAGCGATCGAAGAAAAGCCTTGGATAAACCTTCGGTAATATCCGGCTAATCCCAAAAAGCTTCGGATCTCCGTGGGACTTTTCGGTTGTTCCCACTTCATCACAGCTTCGATCTTCGCTGGATCAACCATTATCCCTTCTTGGTTGACCACGTGACCCAAAAATTGGACTTCACGAATCCAGAAATCACATTTGGAGAATTTCGCATACAACTTCTCCTTCTTCAAGACTTCTAACACTTCTCGTAAGTGTCTGCCATGCTCCTCTTGGCTTTTTGAATAAATCAGAATGTCATCTATGAACACTATCACAGATTTATCAAGGAACGGATTACAAACTCTGTTCATCAAATCCATGAATGCTGCCGGAGCATTGGTTAGTCCAAACGACATAACCAAGAACTCGTAGTGTCCATATCGTGTTCTGAATGCAGTTTTCTCTATATCATGCTCCCTTACTTTCAGCTGATGATATCCTGACCTCAAGTCGATCTTTGAGAAATAACTTGAACCTTGTAGTTGATCGAATAGGTCATCAATCCTCGGCAACGGATATCGATTCTTTATTGTTGCCTTATTCAGCTCTCGGTAATCAATGCACATCCTCATGCTTCCATCTTTCTTCTTTACGAATAACACCGGAGCTCCCCAGGGTGATGAACTAGGTCTAATGAAACCTTTGTCCAATAACTCCTGAAGTTGCATCATTAGCTCCTTCATCTCCGTCGGTGCTAATCGATAAGGTGCTTTTGCAATTGGCGTTGTTCCAGGCAACAAGTCGATACGAAATTCTACTTGTCGATCGGGCGGTTATCCAGGAAGATCTTCGGGAAATACTTCCGGATAATCACACACAACAGGAATATTTTGCATCACCTTCTTTTCCTTCTTAGCATCGATCACAAATGCTAAGTATGATGTACACCCCTTGGTCAAACATTTTCTGGCTTTCATTAGAGAAATGATTCCAGAGTTTACTCTGCGTTTATCTCCGTACACCATAAACGATTCCTTCCCAAGTGGATTCACTTTCACTATTTTCTTCTTGCATAAAATTTCAGCATCATTGGCGCTAAGCCAATCCATTCCCAAAACGATGTCGAAACCGTTAAGTTCGATAGGCAATAATTCCTCGTGGAACTTATTCCCATTCAAGTCAATTAAGATGTTTTTCATACAATAGCTAACAGGTACAAACTTTCCACTAGCAACTTCGACTAATAAAGCATTATCTAGTCTATCAATAGGCAAAGCTAGTTTTCTACCAAATTCATGCGATATAAAGGAGTAGTTGGCTCCAGAATCAAATAAAATTTGGGCAGGTAATTTATTAACGAGAAAGGTACCTGAAGCGACATCAGCTTCATCTTTAGCAGCTTCCAGTGTCATCTGGAATGCTCTCGCCTTTGGCTTTGGCGGAATGTTGGGTCTTGCTGCTTCCTTCTTTTTCGGACAATCCCTTGAGATGTGCCCCTCTTCACCACAACCATAACAAACATTCTTGGTGAAGGTGCAGTCGTTGGCATAATGCCCTAGCTTTCCACATTTGAAGCATGTGGTTTCCCCGCCACACTTCCCATAATGCTTCTTCTTGCACTTGTCACGCCATTTCGCTTATACCTTTCCTCCGCTTCCCCTCGAACTAGACTTCGAGAATTTACTTTTCTTGATGGACCCTGAAAATCCATCGATTTTCCTTTTCTCGCCAACCTCTGACCTTTCCAGACCTTTTTCCCTGATCTGGGTCTCAACATTTCTAGCAGCCCAGATGGCGGCTTTCAATGTGGTTGCTTGCTTAACCATTGGACCATAGTCCGCTGGTAGTCCAAGGGCGAACTTGTTGACCTTAGAGAGTTCTGTAGGCACCAAATATGGGATAAACTTCATCTTTTCTGTGAAACTTGCAGCGTATTCAGTAACGCTCAATTTCCCTTTCTTCAAATTCTGAAACTCATTACTGATTTCCAGAAGGTCCTGCTCGGAGCAGTATTGCATTTTTAGTTGTTCCACAAAGTCTTCCCAAGACATTTTGCTTGCTTCTCCCTTGGGCGTAGAGTCAACTAACAGCTTCCACCAACTCAACACACTAGATTTTAGCAGAGGGATCGCGAGAGCGGTCTTCTGCCTGTTGCTGCATTCGCAACTTTCAAACATAGTCTCCATTTCGGAGACCTAGTCCATAACTTGCACCGGCGTCGGGCTTCCGAATAGACATGGTGGTTTGGATGCCATGAAATCCTTGTACTTGCACCCACGACCATCATTTCCTCCATACTGGTTATTGCGTCTAACCACTGGTTGTTCGTCTTGACCAATAATCCCACTAAAGTTTTCTCCTCCAGATTTCCCTCCATTCTCCTCGGGCTCTTCCGCTTGAATTGACGGTTCTTCACGATGCTGCCTAAGCAGGCGTCTTGTTTCTTCCATCTGACGATCCAACATCATTTGAATCATCATTTGTACACCAGCCATTGTTATCGGCTCAGGTGCATCAGCTACAACAGGTACTTGTTGATTTACAGGCGGTTGATTCCTGTTTTCATCAGCATTTCCAACTCCGCTTCTTGTTCTCACCATTTTTGATCAACACACCGAATAATTTCACCTTATTACTCCAAACGATTACATGCTAGTTCTAATATCGTATACATACGCTTAGAATGCTAAACACATAAACCTTCAGATCCGGTTGGCAACAAACCGTAGATCCGAACAAATAATATCATATATGGAAACATATAACATTTAGCACATAAAAGCATTTTAGGCAACCTTCCTAAAATAAACTAGTGCTCGTGTCTAAAATTTATCAGACACACATCTCACAATCTCCACTTTGCATACTAAGTTTAAATATAGAAATCCTACAATTTCCTAGTTCGCTTAAACTAATGCTCTGATACCAACTGTGACATCCCCAAAATCTCGGCCAGAAAAGACCGATTGCATTTATGCTTTTTAAAACATTTTCAGAGTAAATCCATTTGATTTTTAAAAGAGATGCGGAATTTATTCCCAAAAACAAAACATGATAAGATAGATATTTATCAAAACATTTCATATAGAAATATGATTTCATTTCATAATCAAAAGTCGGGATGTCATGTTCCGATACAGATCACAAAGCATAAACGATTACATTACAAGTCTTTAAACAAATATATACATATGCAGACTTGTAAACAAAAATAACTTGATGATTCGCCCATCTTAAGCTCTTGCGCCACTTCCTGTAAAACAATTCGACTGAGTGGGTCAGGCTTGGTGTAACGTCCAAAATTTCAAAGCAATTAAAACTTTTCAAAATCATCCATTTTATTAACGTTGTTACAAAAAGGTTTTCAATACATTATTAAACAGAGTAATTTCCCAGGTTCATATCATAAAACACCAACACGAGGAACGGTACGATCACGCCTTTGCCATGCCACAGACTCTTGAGAACCTGAAACATAAAACCACAACTGTAAGCCCGAAAGCTTAGTGAGATACCCCCAGAATACCAACCACATATACGCCTTTCCAGGCCCTGACCTTCCGGTCCATGTGTCTCACGGGACTTCCGTCCCTGCTGGGTAAACCTTCCGGTCCTACCCACGCCGACCTTCCGGTCCATTACACAACATAATCGCCTTCCGGCCCATAACATATTGCCTTCCGGCCCATAAGCATAAAATGCATATACAACATAACAAATAATCATATAGCAGTTCATAGACAACAATCGATCAACAGATCACATATCATAGCATTACTCTAAGCAAGATACCGGTCTAGCCGGTCACTAGCATAACATTACCCTACGAATCAGTCAACATACTAAATGCATACATACGCCTTTCCAGGCCATGACCTTCCGGTCCACATAGCAAAGCCTTACGGCCCATAACATGTAATGCCTTCCGGCCTATATCATAACAATGACAAATACCCGGATTTCCATCCGATAAACAGGGTCGGCCTTGGTGCCATAAACCCTAGCGATATAGTGAGGATAACTCACCTCGAAACTGCCGACTGAACAGATAGCTCAAGCTGCTCCGATCACTGATACGATCTCCACCTCTGGACATCCACCAAATGCACTGAACTCAAACAATAAACAACAATTACCAAAATACCCCTGGAACCACTGGTCAATCCTTGGTCAGAGACAAGGTCAAGGTCAACCCCTGACTGACCCTACTCGCCGAGTCAACCCTATGACTTGCCGAGTCCCCATACCCAGAACTTCACTCAACCCGCGATCTAACTCGCCGAGTCACCCCAAGACTCGCCGAGTTCAACGACTCTGAGTCCACTCGCCCTTAACCCACCGATTCCTTAAGATTCCCTTTCTACGCGTCGAGTATCCCCTTTTTACTCGACGAGTTCCTCCTGGATGAATCGCGGGGCCACCCCGACTCAACTCGCCGAGTCTGAAGAACAACTCGACGAGTCCCAGTTAATCTTCAAGCTACTCGCCGAGTCTGTTCATCGGACTCGGCGAGTCCATGCCATGCAACCGCTCAAACTGCCTTCTAAGGTCAGAACTGCTCCAACCATTCATAGGTCTGGCCTTCCTAATCTGATTCATCACATAAGGTCCTCATTTCGGTGCTCATAATACACTCCATGACTCATAAATTACATTTTGACCTAAGGCATAAGGATTCCAATCCAAAACCTTCATCAATTCCCGAAATGCTCAGGCATGGGACATTCTGGACCTCCAAAGGTCCCAATACAGGGTTCCAATCGTTTGGGGGACTAGGGTAACATTCAATCTAGTCACAAAAAGGTTCCATAAACCCTAATCCATATACACATCAACATAGCAGAGTATAACTCGAATTCTTACCTGAATAATGTGCTCTCTGTGTCCCCAATCCTCAGAACGTGACTTCCTTTGTTGCTCCCTTAATCAAGCCTTCTCTTCCTTGCACAATAACTCTTCTAAAATCAACAATGGCCTTCAACCTTGCTCCAGACGCTCACAATCAATTTAGGGTTTCTCTCAGAAGGCTAGAGTGAACAATGACGGCCATAAAGTCCCTCATATACGTCCCAAACCTGAACGGTTAGGGTTTCGCTAAACAGCGTGGACTCGCCGAGTCCATATCCGGACTCGTCGAGTCCAGTCGCGAACCCGCGACCAGATCTGCGATCCTACTCGGCGAGTCTGAGCTCCAAATCGCCGAGTCCCCTTTTAAAACACCCAAAATCATAATTATATCAATATCTAGATTTCCGGGCTATTACAACTCTCCCCCACTAGGACTAGACTTCGCCCTCGAAGTCTCACTCTGAAAATAGCCCCGGATGCTACTCCCACATCTCACGTTCCAGCTCACAGTTCATTTCCGATCCCCTCCGGTGCTGCCACTGAACCAACACCAGAGGTATTTCCTTATACCTCAGAACCTCGATCTTCCGATTTCTGATGACCACTGGTCTCTCGGCATAATTCAGGCTCGCATCCACCTGAATGTCTTCTAATGGGACCACTGCCGACTCATCGGCTATATACTTTCTCAATTGCGACACATGAAAAATGTCGTGGATTTGTCTCAAATCTGTGGGCAACTCCAAATGATAGGCTACCTGGTCTATCCTTACAATCACATGAAAAGGCCCAATATACCGGGGACCCAACTTGCCCCTATTCCTGAATCGAAACACTCCTCTCCAAGGAGTGGCCTTCAGGAGTACGAAGTCACCAACCTGAAACTCAAGCTCGGACCGGCGTCTGTCTACATAACTTTTCCTGTCGGCTCTGGGCGGTCAATAACCTCTGTCTAATCCGCTAAATCTGCTCTGTCGACTGAAGCACGGTCTCTGTACTACCCATCACTCTCTGTAACCGAGAATTACCCAAGATGCAACTCTACTCTCAATCTCAACAATCACTCGACCCATAAGGGTTAGGAAACCAGAAACCACCGGATCCCCAATCCAAAGCCCACTTTGTCCATAACGGACCGACTGAGAGACCCATTCTCACTCTCAGAGCAACTCTCACGAGTTCTCCTCTTGCAATCACATACATCTGCTGAGCTAGCCCCCAACACCCGCAGGTTGGAAGACCCGATACACTGCTGATATCCTCGAACGTCTCCCAGGATGAACCACTAATATCCACCCTATACCCTGATCAGAATCACATTGAGAAGTCAAGATTCTCTCTCCCCCTGCATCCCTTCTGAGCCTCGACAGACATCCCAAACCGGATGGGTTCCTACTTCGCTTCCGCGAACACGATGCTCAAAGCCATACTCGAAATACTCTAACCATAACTTCTGCTCTGCATCTTTCACTTTCATGAACTTGCACTCCCCTTCGGAGTTACACACCTTTCTCTTTTCCTTTTCCAAGGAACCCTCTTGGCCATAATGCCACTCCAACCAGTGTCACGGTGCTCGCCCCAAGCGACACCACCCTGTTTGCGTAACCGCTATTCACATACTTTGGCTCTCATTGCAGGGGATCTCAATCTCATGCACTCTCTCCACTCATCAAAATCACTGCCTCAGCTAAACAAGATCACTAACCCGGGGCCAGACCTTTCCAATGTAATCACACTGCAACCTACACAATCCGAAATTTCAAACCGATCCAACAATACCATCAGAGTCCCCAGCATGACTGGACCGACTCTCATAACACACACTAGCCACTCGGGGCTATATCTCTGTGGGTCCGTACACCCATACTCTGTGAACCCTCAGGTTCTAACTCTAGGAACCTTCCGGTTCCAACTCTAGAAACATGCACAACATAAATCTCGTGGGATTAATGCAGTACAACCCATCACGTACCTCAAGCATACAAATACTCTGATCACATAACCCCGGTTACTTACTCAAACTTGATCCCGGCCTGCTCCCAGGCCTCCACAATCAAATGCCCTAGGTCTGTATCCTGCCCCGCATACCCGACACTCGCTCTTGTCAGCCTATACTCTGAGCTGACAGAACACTGCTGAATCCCAACAGTTAAGCACCCTCACATACTCATCGATCTCCCGGAGAATTCTCCAATTCTCCCCCACTTAAAGCACTGACTAACAGCCACCGCTCGCCATTAACGACCTTTCAGAACAATCCTGCACAAAGAGAACATTTACACACTGACTGTTTCCCACAAGCATAAGCAACCCTCAGCAAAACACATCTCCTCCCTGATCAATCCGCTCAAAAGAATCCGGTCTTTCAATTATCCACTCCACGACTGCAGATGCTACCCGACATTCAACCCAGTGCCGCATCTCTACTATCAACCCTCACGAATGATAACCAACGGAATTCCCAAACAATAACCCGTAACCAAACCCACAACCTGCAAAAGGATGAATACCGCATCGAAAACCGCACAAGGCTACCGGCACCAAAACACCAAACTATAACCATACCAAACCATCAGGGAACAACGAATGCCAAAGCGAAAACCTAAAACGCCAATCCATAACCATGCCAAACCCGCGAAACAACGAATACCGCATCGAAATCCACACCAGATACCAGCACAAACAATACGCCACAATCAACGCAAGATAATCAAGACATCAAGAAAGCATCATACCTGCAGCTGCCTCCGGCACTGCTCCGTCTCCCTCTACCGCAAGCTGATAAGCACGACCCTGAGCCCTTGGGGCTCCGCTCCATCCTGTCCTCCTCCTGAACTCCTCAAGGTGGCCGGTGCTAGAGCCTGCACCGGTCCTGCAGAAAGATGTGGACAGTTGACCCTCAAATGTCCAACCTGCCGACAGTGATAACAAATCCTCAAGTCCCGAATCGGCACTGACTGTCGACAATCCCGCGCATAGTGCCTCTCCTTTCCGCACTTGCGACATGCACCACCGGACCATCAAACTCCGGTGTGACCCCTCCCACACTTCCCACAAGTGTGGCCGCTCCGATCCCCCACTCTAACATCAACGGTACTGGACCGTTTCGGTGCTGGCTGCGACTGTATCGGAGCCTGCCTCAGCTCACGCAACTGCAACTCAACCTCTAACTCACGCCGCATGGCGGCCTCCTGCAACACCAACAAGGTCTCGCACCTCTGCGCAGACACGAACTGTCTGATATCCCCCTTGAGCATACTCAGATAGCGGGACATCTGAGCCTGCTCCGAAGCGAACTCAGGGCAAAACATCACCCTCTCAGTAAACATCCTGGTGATATCAGTCACCGACTCCAAATCCTGCTTCAGCTCAGGGAACTCCCGAGCCAATCCCTCCCTCTCATCCCGCGGAACATAGCGAGTACTGAACATCTCTCTGAATTGATCCCATGAAATTGCAGCCCTTTGCACATCGGAAAATGACCCCGTAGTCAATCTCCACCAATCCTTCGCTCCGAGCCTCAATAGGTTCAGAGCACTCCTCACCCTCTGATCAGCAGGGCATAAACTCGTGGAGAAACATCCCTCCACGTCTGATAACCATCTCATAGCAACAATCGGGTCCTGAACTCTATCGAATGTGGGAGGCTTCGTAAAATAGAAGTCCCGATACTAAAAACCCCGACTAGCTCCTCCTCTTGCCACTGCTACAGCCGCTGTAGCCGCCGCGGCAACCGTCTCTGCGAGAGCCGCATATCGCTCATCAAATACTCAATCATGGCGGTCTTGATCGACCCCAAACAATTCCGGCAACTCAGTCCCGAACAATGCAGCAACCCCATTACGCAGGATCTTGTGAATCCTCGCATCCAACTCACTCGTGCTCGTCTGATTGATAACCTCCGACAGCACCGATCCACCCGGGACTCGCTCTCCAGCTCCTGATCCTGATCCGGATCCACTATCATCATGCCTCGAAATCTCCATACCGAAGACACCATACCAAACTCAGACACTTCCCACAATCCTGGGATCCAACTCTCGCAACCCTACCCTAGAGATCATGGTTTCCCTGATACGCGTATGGGTCCTGTGCTTTCAGTAGTACGGTCTCATACTACCTTCCACACCTACCCATATTTGTATGAAGTACTACCACAATACCCTAGAGAACATGCATAACAACTATCACCCTCACCACTAGAGGAACACTGAGAATATCCCATAAGGGACCCTAGGCTACAGGCATCACAAATCAGGCAACATTATCATGAATTCCTGAAGATCCCTAGCCTAACTCTAGCATGTTGTTCTATCAAGCTCAATAAAGCAAATATCATGTATGGTATCTTGGGGTTACTTACTGGCTCCGGCTGATCGTACCTCCGCGTCCTCCTTTTACTAAATTTGAAAACCATTTTAATTTCTCTTTTTAAAATCCTCCTCGATTTGAGACTAGAGTCACACGAATGTTTCCCCCAATTCACTCAAACCAAGGCTCTAATACCAACTTGTAACGTCCAAAATTTCAAAACAATTAAAACTTTTCAAAATCATCCATTTTATTAATGTTGTTACAAAAAGGTTTTCAATACATTATTAAACAGAGTAATTTCCCAGGTTCATATCATAAAACACCAACACGAGGAAAGGTACGATCACGCCTTTGCCTTTCCACAGACTCTTGAGAACCTGAAACATAAAACCACAACTGTAAGCCCGAAAGCTTAGTGAGATACCCCCAGAATACCAACCACATATACGCCTTTCCAGGCCTTGACCTTCCGGTCGATGTGTCTCAGGGGACTTCCGTCCCTTCTGGGTAAACCTTCCGGTCCTACCCACGCCGACTTTCCGGTCCATTACACAACATAATCGCCTTCCGGCCCATAACATATTGCCTTCCGGCCCATAACATATTGCCTTCCGGCCCATAAGCATAAAATGCATATACAACATAACAAATAATCATATAGTAGTTCATAGACAACAATCGATCAACAAATCACATATCATAGCATTACTCTAAGCAAGATACCGGTCTAGCCGGTCACTAGCATAACATTACCCTACGAATCAGTCAACATACTAAATGCATACATACGCCTTTCCAGGCCATGACCTTCCGGTCCACATAGCAAAGCCTTACGACCCATAACATGTAATGCCTTCCGGCCTATATCATAACAATTACAAATACCCGGATTTCCATCTGATAAACAGGGTCGGCCTTGGTGCCATAAACCCTAGCGATATAGTGAGGATAACTCACCTCGAAACTGCCGACTGAACAGATAGCTCAAGCTGCTCCGATCACTGATACGATCTCCACCTCTGGACAGCCACCAAATGCACTGAACTCAAACAATAAACAACAATTACCAAAATACCCCTGGAACCACTGGTCAATCCTTGGTCAGAGACAAGGTCAAGGTCAACCCCTGACTGACCCTACTCGCCGAGTCAACCCTATGACTTGCCGAGTCCCCATACCCAGAACTTCACTCAACCCGCGATCTAACTCGCCGAGTCACCCCAAGACTCGCCGAGTTCAACGACTCTGAGTCCACTCGCCCTTAACCCACCGATTCCTTAAGATTCCCTTTCTACGCGTCGAGTATCCCCTTTTTACTCGACGAGTTCCTCCTGGATGAATCGCGGGGCCACCCCGACTCAACTCGCCGAGTCTGAAGAACAACTCGACGAGTCCCAGTTAATCTTCAAGCTACTCGCCGAGTCTGTTCATCGGACTCGGCGAGTCCATGCCATGCAACCGCTCAAACTGCCTTCTAAGGTCAGAACTGCTCCGACCATTCATAGGTCTGGCCTTCCTAATCTGATTCATCACATAAGGTCCTCATTTCGGTGCTCATAATACACTCCATGACTCATAATTACATTTTGACCTAAGGCATAAGGATTCCAATCCAAAACCTCCATCAATTCCCAAAATGCTCAGGCATGGGACATTCTGGACCTCCAAAGGTCCCAATACAGGGTTCCAATCGTTTGGGGGACTAGGGTAACATTCAATCTAGTCACAAAAAGGTTCCATAAACCCTAATCCATATACACATCAACATAGCAGAGTATAACTCGAATTCTTACCTGAATAATGTGCTCTCTGTGTCCCCAATCCTCAGAACGTGACTTCCTTTGTTGCTCCCTTAATCAAGCCTTCTCTTCCTTGCACAATAACTCTTCTAAAATCAACAATGGCCTTCAACCTTGCTCCAGACGCTCACAATCAATTTAGGGTTTCTCTCAGAAGGCTAGAGTGAACAATGACGGCCATAAAGTCCCTCATATACGTCCCAAACCTGAACGGTTAGGGTTTCGCTAAACAGCATGGACTCGCCGAGTCCATATCCGGACTCGTCGAGTCCAGTCGCGAACCCGCGACCAGATCTGCGATCCTACTCGGCGAGTCTGAGCTCCAACTCGCCGAGTCCCCTCTTAAAACACCCAAAATCATAATTATATCAATATCTGGATTTCCGGGCTGTTACACTTAGGAGCCTGGTGAGCATATAGGGTTTTCAAACCCACAATAATTATATTTAATTACAACAATCAACAATAAACCCGATTACCCATTCCCGTTATCCTCACCTTACGTTCCTAAAAATAACGTATATTATAAGGAACTTATTTTAGGATTTTCATCGGGACGGACATTACTGCAGAGGGGCTTCTCAACAATAAGTGTCCTAAAGGCAACCATGTGGGGGATAGAGTACACCGGTGAACACGTCGTTCACAACACCTACAGGTAATGAGCTTGCTAGTGTTCCACAGGACAGTCTACAATAGTCCGTGGTCGTCATCCATACTCTGCTGAATGACTAGAATAACACCAATAACACCGAGGCCTCTCATCTGTTTATTTCACACCAATTATCTACCCATGTTCTACCCAACATATTAGTAGATAAAAATATACATTTATATACACTGTTTAAAAACCTGTATAGCATGCTTTAATCAATACATATTCCACATAACAGATGAGGCATACACACATAACACGTATTTCATAGAAAATATACATTCACACATATAACCACAAAATATATACACGTAGCACGTATTTTATATTAAATACTTCATAATATTGTGTTGGAGAGAAAATAACTACACACTCACTTGATCAGAAGATGATCCGACAGTACGACGGCTTATAGAAGTAGCGTCTCTCCGTAGATCTGGAAGATCTTCACAAAAACCGGCTCCTCGCGGGCAGGGCTTCGGCTCGGGAATAACGCTCTTCGGGATTCTCGGGGCTTCGGATCTCGCTTCGGGGCTCGGGAATAATACCGGGGCTTCGGGGTACAATCGGCACGCAAATCGAGGCGAAAGGGCTAGAGAGAATGAGGGATTTGTAAAAGAAAAGAAGCTGCTTCGGACCTCCTTTTATAGGCTGATCCTCGGGGTTACGCGGGGCATAACTTCAGGGGTACGCGGGGCGTAATGCTTCGCAGATCGTCAGCGCTTACGTCACCGGGCCCTCTACGTCATCGCTTACGACTTCGGATTACTCGAGTGCCCCTCGCTGTACGCGGGGCGTACAGCAGTACATGTTGCGTACTTCGGATAGACCGCCTCTCCTTTCTTCGGATAATATCGGAGTAAAATAAAAATAAATATTAAATATTTTATTAAACTTCAGAAATTCATATCTCCTTCATACGGACTTCGATTTCAACGTTCTTTATATCCACACGAAGGTGAGACTACGTTCTACAACTTTCGTTTAGACTCCATCGGCTAATTTTGACTTTTATTTTTATTAATTATTTTTAGAAGGCTCGGACAGGAAAACTTCGTTATAAAATCATAACTTCTTCGTCCGACGTCCGTTCTCGCCTATCTTTTCATCGTTTCGCTACTAACAACGAGATCTTCGATTCTCATTTAGATTGTTTCGGCTAGAAATCGCTCGATCTCAAATCGAGTATTCGGGCTGCATACTGCCACGTCGAAACTTCAGAAAATCATAACTTCATCATACGAAGTCAGATTTGGGCGTTCCTTTTACGCACGCTCTCGGTTTAACGAAATCTACGACTTTCGTTTAGATCGCTAAGGCTAAATATCGCTCTGACTTAAATTCATACTTTACGTCACTCGGCGTCGTGCCGGTTCTGCCGCGAAACTTCGACAGGTCATAACTTCTTCGTTATAACTCGGATTTTGGCATTCCTTATATCTCCAGAATCCTTGTTTCAACCACTACAGCTTTATGCAAAGATATCGGGCTTATCTCATACTTTAATTTTGACGCTTATTTTATTCTTAATTTAATTACATCACATAATTAAGCAAATAAACACATAAATCACATAATACACAAATTCACTAATAATACATTTTATTATTTCAAATTGGGGTTACAATGGTTAACCTAGACTATTACATTGCTAAAAATGGAAAGCCTAGAAACACGGGCGTTACAAATACAAGTAAACATACCGTTATTATCGTGTATTTCGTAAAAATCTCATTTACTCGTTTCTATCAAATGAATCACTTGTGATTTAGTTCTATTATGCGAAAACTCTTGCTATACTTTGCATGCAATAGATTTATACAAAGTATTTAGTAACACCAAAATATCTTTCGTTGTTAAACCATTTCATATATTCTAAAAACTTGTGATTTATGTTGGTCAAACATTGTGAAAAAGGATAAACTTTGCATACAAAACTATCACTTTAATACAGACTTAGTTGAGAATCCATGAGACGTGTATATCTTCAAACACTGCCTTTTAGATAAAAGGTATCGCTACAAGTCCTGTCTATAACCAGAGTCTCCCGTTCGGAGAACGTGTCAAATGTGTATAGATCTATACGGGAAGTCATGATCCCGCACCCTGGCTATTAGCTACAGTCCGTCTTTTGGGGTGACAGTTTGTCATAACGCTACGACGCATGAAGAACATCGCTACAGGCATATTATGTTCAGTATGGTTATAAAACTCATCGGATATACAACTACTATAGTACTTTTGAATAATGAATAAGTAGTTACTACGGTTATTCATTATCTAACAAGCTGAAAACTTCTAATAGGTTTATTATATAAATCTATGTTTAAAACTTTTCTAAAGCATGTGGATTGCTTCAAAATGTTAGCCTTGAACATTAAACAAACAACTATTAAGAAAATAAGGGATTTTCTTGTTTCAACTATCTACGTTTTTTTTCAATACCAATATTCTCATGCATTTCACACTTTTATAAGGAAATATGGGATTTTCTTGGAAGATATACACTCGCTTTTGGAATGGCATTCAATGTTTCTAAATCACTTATGAACTCACCAACTTAATTGTTGACACTTTTTCTTTGAAATAACTCGTATTCTCAAGGAATCGTTAAGCAGGTTTGGAAAGCAACTTTTGGTGAATAACACGCTGGCATTATTTACTTCTTTTGAAAGATATTTATGCATTTATCTTTTGAACGTGTAATGAATACAACGATGTAAACATTTTTTTTAAAAACCTTTATATATGGTGGTGTGTACTTTCCTTTCTATAAACTGTTATGATATTGAATATGACGTCCTCCGCCCCCGAACGTTTCCGCCGTTCTGGTTTGGGGGTGTGACAACTATTTTTAGTGGTGTTCAATTGGTGTTGTTGTTGAGCAAAGTCTTGTTGTTTATTCCCCTTCAAAGTTTCATAGCCGACTTGTGAGGTGGCCTCCACCTTTCGAGTCAGCTTTTGACTATCTTGCCCCCGATGTTGCTTTGTTGAAGTTTAACATTTCTGATGCTGCCACGTTCATGTTGTGAGATGGTTTTCTCCCTTTTAATTCAGATTTTGACCATTTTCCCCTAATCAATAGAGCTTTTACTTCATCAATTTGAATAATTAATTTATTCAAATTTGTCAAATATAATCTCTAATATAATTACAAATACCATATTTACACCGGTATATATCATTGTTCATTGTTTGAAAGGCTAGCTACTAGAAAACCTTTTTTATGATATGAGAAATCATATCTCTCATTTCTATAATATGATCTCCAACTTTCTTTGTAAAAGGATTGAGATTTATAACAATCCAAATCGTGTAAGATGGTTCTATATTTGAAATTACACTATAGTAGCTTGATAGTTCATTCGACTTAAAGTACGCTAACTAAAGTAGTGTAGCTAAATTCTTAAAAAAATATATTATGTACTCTAATAATATAGACTCTTGATAACCGATTTAATATATTTATAGAATAAATGATAGTCTAATGCATAAATGAATATGAACATATTTTGGATCAGATATGTCAATCCAAACGAGTAATTTTTGAAATGAAAACATCACTAAAATCAAATTATCTAAGTGATTTTTTTTTTCTAATCTTGTATACAGATCAATTCAAGTCCTCGTGAAAACATTATTAATAAAAAAATAAAAGCATTGGCAAGACGTGTTAAACGAATTCTTGTTTTCAATTTTAAATTAAGCTCAAAGAGTAATCAACGAATTAAGATAAAATAAGAATCCAATTCATTTTGTGTGACATAGAAAGAAAATTCCAATTTAAAGAATAGATGTTTGATAATTTTAGCTTGATATATGAGAAAAGAATGTTGTAAACAGCACTCTAAGAACTATACTTGGAATCAAAGCAATCTAAAAATGTAATTTTAACTTGATTAAGATAAAATAAGAATCCAATTCATTTTGTGTGACATAGAAAGAAAATTACAATTTAAAGAATAGATGTTTGATAATTTTAACTTGATATATGAGAAAAGAATGTTGTAAACAGCACTCTAAGAACTATACTTGGAATCAAAGCAATCTAAAAATGTATTTTACCTCTACCTCATTTGCTATTAATTTAAGGGTTAAATAATTGTCATTTTCCATACAAAAAAGAGATAAGATATGGAAGAGATTAATCACTTTAGTCATGAAAACCATCCATTAAAGCTCATCAACTTCAAGACAATTGTTGATGTCAGTTTTGATGGTGGTGATAAAAAAACCACAAGTCATTGGCTGCAATGCATGTGACAAGCCCATATCAAGTGGTTTTGCATATGCTTGTACCAAATGTCGTTACGTTTTGCATAAAGCATGTGCACAACTACCACCCACTTTCAACGACCCTTCCATATATCATCACCCTCTAACACTTACTGATATGAAAAATAAAGATTCTAGATCAAGGCAATGTGACGTGTGTCGTATTCGAAAGACACCTGGAGTGTTTTCGTATATCTTTATTAAGGATAATAAATACACCTTTGCAGCTTGCATCGATTGTTGTGTTGCTATAATTTCTCTCAAGGCTGAAGCTGATGCAATCAAGGAGGAGGCAAAGATCAAGGTTCAACACGAAGGCCATCCACACCACACTTTAAGCCTA
Source organism: Lactuca sativa (assembly GCF_002870075.4). Lineage (NCBI taxonomy): Eukaryota > Viridiplantae > Streptophyta > Magnoliopsida > Asterales > Asteraceae > Lactuca > Lactuca sativa. The sequence goes on from NC_056628.2 coordinate 143,734,352, forward strand.
CAATTAAGACCTGCTGCATTCTGATGTGATGCTTGCAATTCTAAGGATGAAGGCTTATTCTATGAGTGTGATAGTTGTGACTTTTGGATCCACAAGACTTGTGCTTCCTTAGCCTCTACTATCCATCTGCCCCATCACCCGAATCACCCACTTGTTCTCGTCTATTCACTTTCTGAAAAATTCTTTAATTTCCCATATTATTGTGAAATATGCAACGAATACATCTTGCGGAATGAATGGTTGTATCAATGTGCAAATTGTAGATATTTTGCTCATATAAAGTGTGCCTTGCATGCAGAAATTCCTTCTACTGCAACGTAAGTAAAGCTTCTTTACTTTTTTTTTGTTTTGTTTTTTTTTTTTTTTTTTTTTGTGTTTAACGCTAGTTCTAAACAAGAGTATGTGGTTTCAGAGATGATGATGATGTAAAAGGTTTGCTGCATTTTCCCATGTCAAATGCATTTACAGATCCATTGAAACTACTACATTTTGAAAAGATGAGTCGAGTTGATGATGAAAAAACTAAGATTAAGCATTAGAGTCATCACCATCCATTAATCCTTACCGTTGAAGCCCAAGCAAACAACATGTCTTGTAGTAGTGATCTAATAGAGGTATGTCAGGGGTGTGTACGACCCCTCTCCTTTCCATACTATAGTTGCAAAGATGGATGTTCATTCACTCTCCATAAATACTGTGTCAAATTACCTATCAAATTACAACATTCACTTCACCCAAATCATTCGCTTCACTTGATAAACACACGGGAACATGTCGATAGATGTAAAGGTTGTTGGGGCCATGTCAACACATTTTCTGTAAAGAAAGTAAAGAACACCAACGATTCCCAACTTGAACAGTTTATTCACTATAAACCAGTTCGATCAAACATTTACTTACATCAGAAAACTCTCTACAAAATTCACTCACACTCAAACATTTACATGAATCTCAAGAAGATTTTACACACAAAGATCTTCTAGATTTAAGTATGAATACACTGGGAGAAAACCCTAATTTGAGAGAGAAGAGAGAACCAAAAATGAAGAAAAATATCTATTGACTGACTTCATCTACACACAGAACACAATATATACCTCGGGTACACAGCTCCATGGAGCTACCCATTAACCCGCGTGTAAACCCGGCTACTTGCACAATAAATACACAACACACCCAACACAAATACAAATATACACCACTTACCCTGCATAAGAATTAATGACAAGTTTGATATATCGGATACTTATTTCAACACCCCCCCCCCCCCAAACTGATCATTAATTCAAAATTTTATTAACTTTTAAAAACATCTATCATACCCAAACGATTAGAAATATATTCATGCTGTGAAATACTCAATGACTTTGTCAAAATATCTGCATTTTGATTTAAAGAACTAATTTTATTTATTTTCAAAATACCCTTTTCAATTTTTTCACGAATAAAATGCAGATCTATTTCAAAATGTTTAGTTTTTTCATGAAATACAGGATTTAAAGCTAATTTAATAGCTGACTCATTATCACAAAAAACATTAACTGGAGTTAAACCATTAATACCAAAATCAAACAACAATTTTAAAATCCAGATTATTTCACAAGCGACAGAGCCCAATGCTCTATATTCAGACTCAGTTGAAGAACGCAAAACAGTACTTTGTTTCTTACTTTTCCAAGATACAAGAGAATTTCCAAAATACACAAGAAAACCAGTAACAGACCTTCTACTAAACAAACATTTAGCCCAATCTGCATCTACATAAGCAGTAATGTTCAATGAGTTATCCTTTGTTATATGTACACCCTTACCTGGACAATTCTTCAAATACCTTAATAATCTAAATGCTACTTTTAAATGAGATTATGAGGTTTATGCATATATTGACTCAAAATGTGCACAACATATGAAATATCTGGACGTGTCATTGTCAAGTAAATTAATTTTCCAATAAGTTTTTGAAATTCAGTTATATTAACAACACAATCAGATTTATCCAAATCTGACTCCCTTTTTAAAACCAAATTTGTTTCTAAAGGAGTCTTAACAGGTTTACAACCAAGCATACCAAACTCATGCAACAACTCTAAACAATACTTTCTTTGATTCAGACAAATACCTTTATCAGTTTTAATAACCTCAATACCTAAAAAATACTTTAACTCTCTTAAATCTTTAATAAAAAATTGTGATTTTAAGAAATTCTTAACTTTTCCAATTCAGCATTACTGTTTCCTGTGATTATGATATCATCTACATACACCAGTAAAATTACAATTGTATTCTCATGATTTCTCACAAATATAGAATAATCATTCATGCTTTGTTTAAAACCAAAAATTGAAAGTGAATGACATAACTTTTCATTCCATTTCCTAGGGGCTTGTTTAAGACCATATAAAGACTTTATTAGTTTACAAACCCTAATATCACCTTTTGAATGATATCCTTCAGGTTGACTCATATACACATCTTCAGATAAATCACCATATAAAAAAGCATTATTCACATCAAGTTGAAATAGAGGCCATGAACTATGAACTGCTAAAGATAATACTACTCTTACAGAAACCATTTTAGCAACAGGAGAAAAAGTCTCGTCATAATCAATACCCTCACGCTGACTATAACCTTTTGCTACAAGTCTAGCTTTAAATCTTTCAATTTCCCCATTAGCCTTATATTTAATCTTATAAATCCATCTACATCCTATAGGTTTTCTTCCTTTAGGAAGATCAGTAATTTCCCAAGTATTGTTTCTATAAAGTGCCTCCATTTCATCATTCATAGCTTTTATCCAATTAGTATCTAAAGCAGCTTCACTATAATTTTTTGGTTCAACAGTTTTATTAAGATTTGAAACAAAACATAGATTTTCATTATCCAGTAGAGAATAGTTAACTATTTTTTCAATACCAAATTTATGTTTTCCTTCCACAATATAATCACTAAATTTAGCAGGCAAATGCACAGTACGACCAGACCTAGTAGTCCTAATAGATTGATCACTTTCAAGAGGATTTGTATTATCTTGACCACTTTCCTCAGACATTGTAGAAGTACTAGGAAACATCTCACCAGAAGAAGGCACATGTGTCTCCCCTGTCTGGTTGCTGACATCAAACAAATTAGTCTCATCCAGATATTGGTCTGCACTAGCACCATTCCTCTGATGGACATCTCTCAAGTTATCTACTCTAGAATTATCAAGTAATGAACTAGAATGCAAAGAATCATCATAGGAAAAAGGATCACTAGAGCTCAAAGGATCATTATATTTATTTGTAATTGAAGAAGATTTGAGCTTGAAAGGAAAAACAGACTCATAAAATTTAACATCCCTGGAAACAAAAACAAGATTTGAGTCAAGACTAAGAACTTTATATCCTTTTTTATCAGAAGAATAACCAAGAAAAACACATTTATCAGCCCTTTCAGAAAATTTGTCCAAATTATTTAATTTTGTTGCAAAACATAAACATCCAAAAACTCTAAGCCTATCAAAAATAGGAGAAGACTTGTAAACCAATTCATAAGGAGAAGCTCCTTTTAACACAGAAGTAGGAGTTCTATTAATTAAAAAAACAGAAGTTAAAACAGCTTCTCCCCAATACTTGAGAGGTAAACCAGATTGAAAAATTAAAGATCTAGCAACATTAAGAATGTGCCTGTGTTTTCTCTCCACAACTCCATTTTTTTGTGGAGTGTGAACACAAGAAGTTTGATGTATAATACCTTTAGACTCAAACAAATGTCTCATCTTATTATTTAAAAATTCAGTTCCATTATCTGACCTAACTGTTTTAATTTTAACTTCAAATTGATTTAAAAGAATGTTAAAAAACAACATGACACACTCATAGACTTCATCCTTTGATTTTAACAAATATACCCAAGTAGCTCTAGTAAAATCATCCACAATGGTCAAGAAATATCTAAATCCTTCTACAGTGGTCACTCTATAAGGACCCCACACATCCAGATGAATTAATTCACCAAGACCTGAAGTTACATGTTGACTAACAGGAAAAGATTCTCTAGTTTGTTTTGCTTTATGACACACATCACATGGAGGAAGAATATCATTTTCAAAATTAAGTTTTTGTTTTAAAGAAAACAAAGCTTGATCAGAAGGATGACCAAGCCTGTTATGCCAAGTGAGTTTAGAAACACAACAAAAAGATGAGGAATTATTAACCCTAAGAGAATTACCTGAAGGTTCACTATTCATGTAATAGAGACCTCCAGACTCTCTACCATTCCCCACCATCACCTTTGATTGTAAACCCTGAATTTTGCAACCATGTTCATTAAAAATGACTTCACAATTACTGTCCTTACAAACTTTATGAACAGACAACAAATTTACATTGAAGTCAGGAACAACAAAAACATCAAACAATGTTAAAGAATTAGTCATATTCATATTACCAATCTTTTCTATTTTAGCAAAAGTACCATTAGGATGACTAACAATTAGATTCAATTTAGACACATCCACAGTGTCATGAAGAAGAGATTCAGAAGCAATCATATGTTGATTTGCCCCTGAATCTACAATCCATTTCTGATTCTTAACAGAGGAACTAAAAGCTTGGAATAAGCAAGTACCTGCTATATTAGCACTAGCAGATGCTTCCTCATTAACCTGCTTATCATTTATAAGTTGCAAAAATTTGATATATTGTTCCTTGGTAAGCTGATGAAACTCAGAATCTCCAACAGAATCAGTAGAATTAGAAACACTAGAACTCCCAGAAGAAGTTGTAGCAGAATTAACAGAAAAAGATTTTTGACCATTAAAATCATTTTTCTTCTTAAAATCTTTTGGATATCCTATTATTTTGTAACGCTTATCAATTGAATGACCTTTAACACCACAGTTTTTGCATTGAACAATTTGACTCTTATTTTTATTAGAACTGTTGGAGTTAAACTTATTATTAAATCTACTATTAAAAGCAGTAGGCTGAGACTTAGATGAAGCTTGAGATGACTGAAGAGAACCCAAAGAACCATTTCTTTGGAGAGACTCTTCTCTAGACAATATAGAAAAAGCAGTTTTAACAGAAGGTAATGGTTCCATAAGTAAAATATGACTCTTAACCTGACTATATGAATCATCAAGACCACTAAGAAACTGCATAAGTTTCATGAGATTAGAGTGATCTGTTTGTTTAACAGCAGCTTCACATGTACATTCAGTGAGACTAGTAAGAGCATCAAATTCTTTCCAAAGAGAGTCAAGTCTATTGAAGTAGTCTGAAAGAGAAATTCCATTTTGTTTAAGATTATTTATTTGTTGATGAATATTAAAAACCACAGAACCATCTGACTTGTTATAAGTTTCAAACAGACTATTCCAAACATCCTCAGCAATGTCAGAATAGGCTTGACTCTGATAAATGGAATCAGAAACAGACGACAGGAGCCAAGAACAAACAACTCATTGGCCCTATCCCACTTAATTTGTTTGGATGCATCAACACTCGATTTTTTACAAGTTCCATCTACAAAACCAAGTTTATTCCTAGCCTTAAGGGCTCTAGACATAGAACTTCTCCACAATCTAAAGTTCTCATTACCAGTTAGTTTTATTGTAATAATTGTTGTAACAGTATTATCATAAGGATGGACAAAAAGAGGATCATCAAAATTAACTTGATCATCTTTTCCACTTCCACCCGGAGGATCAGTAGACCCAGCCATACCAAAAGATTAATCACAAAACTTACTACAGAAATGAGATAACAAGAGAAAAAATAAACAACGAAAAACAGATTCGAGTATTGACTTAAAGTCCAGATGGTCACTACGTTTGTCGGGGCCCAAGACAATCAATACCGAGTCAAGAAAATCATAAAGAACATACTATGAAAGCATACAAAAAACAAACAGCAACAACTGGAGTACTCAAGACATCCAGAATCTCACAAACAAATATAAGAAGAATAAAAGAGAACAAGAAATGCCTCACAGTGCTATAGTGACGATCTCTTTAATGAATCGACTCTACTTGTCCGTTCTCTACTTAGGGTTTATCGGTGATCAACTCCGACCCCTAGAGAGTTATTTCAGACAGATAGATTAATCGAATGAAGCAACACCGACGTTAGCAACACCGACGTTCAACACCAAGTATCCAGCAACTGAACCTGCAAGGATCCACAAAGAACTCACAGTACCAGGATTCTTTAAAACTTTTCACTAAAAACACCGATCTAAAGATTCAATGAAAGAAAACTTCAGATCAAACAACAAAAACTGTAAAAGAGAAACAAAAGGTTAGAAACAACCTTTAACGATGACGTTCTGGGAAAAAACAATCATCGATGAACACCAAAACGAAGAACACGAAGCCTACAGCTCTGATACCATGTAAAGAAAGTAAAGAACACCAACGATTCCCAACTTGAACAGTTTATTCACTATAAACCAGTTCGATCAAACATTTACTTACATCAGAAAACTCTCTACAAAATTCACTCACACTCAAACATTTACATGAATCTCAAGAAGATTTTACACACAAAGATCTTCTAGATTTAAGTATGAATACACTGGGAGAAAACCCTAATTTGAGAGAGAAGAGAGAACCAAAAATGAAGAAAAATATCTATTGACTGACTTCATCTACACACAGAACACAATATATACCTCGGGTACACAGCTCCATGGAGCTACCCATTAACCCGCGTGTAAACCCGGCTACCTGCACAATAAATACACAACACACCCAACACAAATACAAATATACACAACTTACCCTGCATAAGAATTAATGACAAGTTTGATATATCGGATACTTATTTCAACATTTTCATATAAATGTAAAACTTGCACATTCAACCTCGATGTCAATTGTGCATTCCTACCCAACACCATCAAACATAAATCCCACAAGCATCCTCTTATCCAAGTTATTGATACTGAGACTCCTTGTAATGCTTGTGACATGGGGTTTAGTGGTATAAGTTATGCTTGTAAGGCTTGCGACTTCTTATTAGACATGTTTTGTGCAATAAGGTCGCCACATTCCCTTGGTCATAGGTATTGAAAAGGACATGAAATTCCATTGACATATCCCCCAGTCATGGATCATCCTGAAGATTTCTATTGTGAAATTTGTGAGATGGAAATGCACCCCAAGCTCCCCCTTTATTATTGCCACAAATGCAAAAATTCCTTTCACCTCTATTTCATTACTCGAGACGATTGTAATTTAAATATTTTCCACGAGGGCACCTTGAATGTTTCATATCACAAACATCCATTAACATTTGTTCGGAGAAAGAAAACACCCAAATACGTGTGTTCTATTTGTAATCAAGATATTAATGGTCTTTTGGTCCTCAAATGTCGGGCAAGAGTCTGTAGTTTCAATATATGCTTTGGTTGTCATTATGGTAGGAAATATTGAAGGGCGATTCCATTGTTTCAATAAATTATAAATATATATGTTGGCTTCTTCTTCTTCTTCTTCTTGTCTAATATCAAGCACTTTGTGCTCGTAGAAAACTTGTGTATATATTTTTTCAATCTGTATACCTTCTCCAAGTTTGGCTTGAAGAACCATTTCAAATCACAACAATTTGCATTAGTACACCCGAACTTGATTCACTATATATAACCTGCATGTTTTTCAGTTAGATCCATTACAATCTTGTCTTTTATTTGGAGACATGCACATGACCAAATAAAATCAAAGAAGAATAAGACACATACATTACATCAAGCACCTGGTAGACAGAAGACGAAAGCACACATCCATTCATGGAGAAGAAAGCGACATCTGTCTTTTTAAGCAAGAAAATAAAAAGTCTAACAGTAAAAACAACATAAAGAACTTTGGATTATCAAGTAAACTTTTCATGAATTTCCCTTTTACATGACCAATTTAACACCACTAACTTGAAATAAACATCACTAACAGACTGCTTCTCTGGCATTGTTTCATGATGGGAATTAAGTTACAGATTTTGGGGAAGATTGGGTATATGTATAATTATGTGTAATTACATACAGATTCACAAATCCAATAAACACATAAGCTATTTCTGATCGATTGCAAATTAATCTGGACTTGAAATTACCTGAAATTACACGTCATGCTTCCTTGCTATTAAAAGCCGCATGAAATCCCTTTATGTTGAAATTCATTTTTTTAAAACAGAAAACTAGCTTACCTACTCCTAAATACAACCAACCTCTCCTAAGAGACTTGAACCCATGACCTTTTATTTGAGAGAGTCACTTACGTTTATAAAGATGGAATTTCGAGCTTTTTCTAATAATGTAATTTTCACTTGCTCAATTTAAATCATTATATTTAAACCAAAGTTGTCAAATATAATTTGATATAAAGTTACAATGGAAGAATTTTATATATACCCTAGATAACTTGTCATCGATTTCTCTTCATAGGACACATTTAGCACCAATGATTTATGAAATAACTGTGAAATAAACATCACTAACAAGCTGCTTCTCGGCCATCGTTTCCTGATGGGAATTAAATTTAGATTTGGGGAAGATTGGGTGTCTGTATAAATCTTGAACTTAAATTACAGATTCACGAATCCAATAAACACATAATCTGGACTTAAAATTACTCTCATGCTTTTTTGCTATTTAAAATTCAATTACTTCTAATAATGTAATCTCTCACTTGCTTATTTAAATCGCTAAAACCAAAGTTGTGGAATATAATTTGACATAAAATTATAAAAACCCATAACTCTGAAATATATCATTTGTTAGTTGTTTCAACGGCTAGCTACCAGAGGCCTTTTTTTAAGGTATGATAAAATCATCTCTCATTTTTACCATGATCATGTACAACTCTGTTTGTAAAAGGGCTGAGGTTTATAACAATCGAAATGGTATAAGATGGTCATATATTTAGACATTACACTGTCATAAATTGTTATTTTATTAGATTTAATGTATGATAAATAAGTAATATATATATAGTTATATTATAATATTATGTACTTGACAACTAGTTTCATCTATTTAAAGAATATTACTATAGTACAGATTTTTTTACAGCAGCAACCAAACATTCATCATTTACAACATCTCTAGCAAGAAGCTAGAGAAGCAAACAAGGCATTACATACTTTGAATAAGATTTTTTACCCACTCGGTCTAATTAAGAATACAATTGTCTTTTCTAGACTTGATCCACAAAAAAAGATCAAGACATCACCCAATCGAGCAACTCATCAGCTTTCTTTTTTTTTTTTTTTTTTTTTTTTGAAAAAGAATGTCATATTGTTCCTAAACATCCAAATGCCCCCCACAAACAGCATCCGACCACCAAAGACCCACTCTATACCAAAGTTGTTGGGAGAGATAGGAATCTTGGAATAGATGTCCAAATTCCATCTCAGAGTGATAATCTCCAAATGAAGACATATATTTTAATAGTGGAAAGAGAATTCCAGAGGGTAATCGAGCTAAAGGATTGGAGATAGGATTAATTGATCAATTAACTTTATAAACGATCTAACAGTGAACTCATCAAAGCAAAATCCAATAGCCAACCTATCAGCTTGATTTCCTACCCAAAAAAACGTATTCAAACATTACCCACTTTCCATTATGAAGAATCTAGAAGGATTAGAGCTGATAAAACCCCCATCTGGACCATTGATTGCATTGATGACCTCGACCAATTTAAAATTTTGATCATAGAGGACACTACATCGCCATTTTGCTAGAAGGGCTCAGTTAGCTCCAAAAAGGCTACCAAGAAATCTTTGGAGTTTTAAAGGAGGAGAAATAGTACGTACGTATAAATGAATATGAATATATTGTGGACAGTAATTTTTGAAATACAAACATCACTAAAATCAAATTATGTATGTGATTTTTTTTTTTCGTTTTAATTTTGTATATAGATCAATTCCAGTCCTTGTGAGAATATTAATAATAATAAAAGCATTGGCAAGACATGTTAAAGGAAATCTTTGTTTTTACTTTTCAGTTAAGCTCAAAAAGTAATCAATGTATTAAGATAAAATGAAGAAATCCAATACTTTTCGTGTGATATAGAAAGAAAATTCCAATTGGAAAAAGAGATGTTTGGTAATTTTAACTTGATATATGAGAAAAGAACGTTGTAAATATCATTTTAAAAACTATACTTGGAATCAAAGCAATCTAAAAAAGTTAAGTTCATTCTCTAGTTGTGGAAATGGTATTTTGCCTCTACCTCATTTTCTATAAATTTTAGGGTTAAGTATAAGTCATTTTCACAACAGAGAGAGAGAGAGAGAGAGAGAGAGAGAGATGGAAGAGATTAATCATTTTAGTCATAAAAACCATCCATTAAAGCTCCTCAACTCTCACACGATTGTAAGTGCTACTGTTGGTGGTGATGAAGAGAAACCAAAATTCATTGGATGCTCTGTATGTGGAAAACCCATATCAAGTGGCTTTGCATATGGTTGCATTCAATGTCGTTACTTTATGCATAAAGAATGTGCACAACTTCCGCCAACTTTCAACGACCCTTCCTTATATAACCATCTTCTAACACTTACTCCTTTGAATTCTACTTCTTCCAGATCATGGCATTGTAATGTGTGCCGCATTCAAAAGAAACCTGGGGTGTTTTCGTATAACTTTTCGAAGGACGGTGAGTGCATCTTTGCAGCTTGCATTGATTGTTGTGTCGTTAGGATTGCTTGCAGGGTTGAAGCAAATGCTATCAAGGAGGAGGCAACAACCAAGGTTCATCATGAAGGCCATCCACAACACACTTTAACCCTTCAGTTAAAACCTGCAGCATTCCTTTGTGATGCTTGCAATACTTATAAGGATGAAGGCTTGTTCTTTCAATGTGATAGTTGTCACTTTTGGATCCATAAGACTTGTGCTTCCTTAGCACCTACCATCCACCTAACCAATCACCCCAATCATGAACTTGTTCTCATCTATTCGCTTCCAGAAATATTCTTTAATTTCTTCTATTATTGTGAAATTTGTAACAAATACATCCAACGGATTGAGTGGTTGTATCATTGTGCAAATTGTAGATATTTTGTCCATATCAGGTGTGCCTTAAATGCAGAGCAAACTTCTACTACTCAAAGGTAAATTAAACTTCCTTTTTATGCGTTTGTGCATGCTTCTTATGATTTGTTTATTTATTTATTTTTTTGTGGTTTCAGAGATGTCTCAAGTACTTCTTTTGTTGATGAAGACCTAAAAGATTTGTTGGAATTTCCCATGTTAGAGGCATTCACAGATCCATTAAAACTGCTACATTTGGATAAGACATTTATGGGTGATGATGACACGAAAGAAATTACACATTGGAGCCACAATCATCCATTAATACATAGTGTTGTTCATCAAGTTAACAACATGTGTGGTATGATCTCTAGTGATCCAATAGAGGTATGTCACGGGTGTGTACGACCCCTCTCCCTTCCGTTCTATAGTTGCAAAGATGGATGTTCATTTACTCTCCACAAATATTGCACCGAGTTACCCCTCAAATTACAACATCCACTTCACCCGGATCATTCACTTGTCTTGATAAACACAACGGGACATGGTATAAACTATAAATGCATTGGTTGTTTTAGCTACGGCAACACGTTTTTGTACAACTGTGAAACTTGCAAGTTCTACCTTGATGTCAATTGTGCATTTCTACCCAAAACCATCAAACACAAATCCCATAAGCATCCTCTTATCCAAGTTATTGATCCTGAACCTCTTTGTAGCGCATGTAACAAATATTCGAATGGTATAAGCTATGCTTGTAAGCCTTGCGATTTCATATTAGACATGTATTGTGCAATGAGGTCACCACATTCCCTTGCTCATAGGTATTGCAAAGGACATGAAATATCATTGATGTATCCCCCAATCATGGATCATCCAGAAGATTTCTATTGTGATATTTGTGAGATTGAAATGCACCCTAAGTTCCCACTCTATTATTGTCACAAATGCAAAAATTCTTTTCATCTTGATTGCATTAGTCGAATCGATTGGCGTGCAAACATGTTGTACAAGGGCATAAGAAATGTTTCCTATCATAAACATCCATTAACATTTGTTCGGAGAAAGAAAACGCCAAAGTATGTGTGTTCTGTTTGTAATCAAGATATTAATGGTTATTTGAGCCTCGAATGTCGAGCAAGAGTCTGTAATTTCAATATTTGTTATGAATGTCATTATAAGAAATTATGAATCCTCAATCATGCCAATGTTTCCATTAATTATTTCTAATATGGTTGCTTTATCTTCTTATGTTTCTTAAATTCAAGCGATCTTTGCCCATAACAATTACATTTTTAATTTGTATGCCTTATTTAGGTATGACTTCAATAATCTTGGCTTAATTCTTATTTGAAGGAAGAAACCACATGTCCCATACGCATAAAAATTTTTATCGTGATGTTCATGCTAAAAAATAATGAGTTTCTAGTTGACATCAAGCTTTAACAACGTGATACACTATTATAATTTCTAAAGAACTCATATTTAAAATTTGTAAATAGACCTAGTGCCTATTAATTCATACAATATCTTGTTCATAAAAACTAATAATCCAAGTGTCTAAGGGCCATTCTGCAATGCTTTCACATTGACCTGAAATCCCAAAGCATTTTGCATACCAATGCTAAGTAGGAAATCATTGAAATATGAATACATGCACTAGTCGGCCAATGATACATTGTCAAAGCTTATTTAATTCCTCAGGAGTGGCTCTGGTTTGCTAGGTCTTTGTGACATTTTGGTTGAAGTTGTAAACATAAATTATTAACGAAAACAGTGAAAATCATTAAAAGGCATGACTGAAGCTTTTTTCATAAATAAAAGTCCCCATAAATGGATTAAATGAGTGGTAGAAAGTCATATTCTATGTGGATATGAAGTTAACTAAAGAACATCAAATCGCAACATGAGTACATGACGCAAGCATTTCATCAAGCACCTGGTAGGCAAAAGGTGAAAAGAAATATTAACCCATGAAAATAATTTCCCAACTGAGAAATTTACATAAAGAAGTCGGATTTTGTAGAAAAATTCTACCTCTATGTATCGGTATAGATAGTTCTTTATTCTATCACATAGGAATATTGTCAGGTTACAATTTTAATGGATTTTGCTTAACCACAAAAAGAAAGTTTATTTACAGCATAGTGGTTTCTTTCTAAATATGTTGCTGAAAGATATTTAGAACGTTTTTAGAGTAATTGGGGTAAGCTTTAATTTTAATTACCCTTTGGTGCTGCTCCAATTTTCGATTTTTGCTGTCACTTGGGGTTGCTCTGTTTCTCGATTTTGCTTAACATTTGGGGTTGCTCTGTTTTTTCAATCAGAAAGACATGAAGAAGAATTGGAGTTATATTTTATCGCATACTTGGATTCCTCTTTAATTCCCACTACCTGATCTTCTAAATTATGGGATTCGACTCAAACTCAATATGTCACAGAATTACGTCATTACTCAAATATTCCAACTACCTTAATTAAAGCTCTTTTGTTGAGCAAAGTCTTGTTGTTTATTCCCCTTCAAAGTTTCATAGCTGACGTGTGAGGTGGCCTCCTCCTTTCGAGTCAACTTTTGACTATCTTGCCCCTTGTGTTGCTTTGCTGAAATTTAACATTTCATGTTGTGAGATGGTTTTCTCCCTTTTAATTCAGATTTTGACCATTTTGCCCTTTGAATTGTTTTGGGGAATTTCATCCGCTTTTGTGGAGGTTACCGGAAGCCTTTTTTTGCTACATCTCTCGATGATGAAAACAAAAACTACGATCTTGTTGCAAATCAGTAGAGCTTTTAATTCATCACTTTGAATCATTAATTTAACCAAATTTGTCAAATATAATCTCTAATAAAATTTGCAAATACCATATTTACACCAGCATATATCATTGTTCATTGTTTAAAAGGCTAGCTACTAGAAAACCTTTCTTAGGATATGAGAAATCATATCTAGTGTTTCTACAAGGTGATCTCCAACTTTCTTTGTAAAAGGATTGAGATTTATAACAATCCAAATGGTATAAGATGGTAATATATTTTGAAATTACACTATAGTAGATTGTTAGTTCATTCTACTTAAAGTAAGCTAACTAAAGTAATGTAGTTAAATTCTTAAAAAGATATATTTTGTACTCTAATTATATAGACTCTTCAACTGCATAAATGAATATGAACATATTTTGGATGAGATATGTCGATCTGAATGAGTAATTTTTGAAATACAAACATCAATAAATCAAATTATCTAAGTGATTTTTTTTTCTTTCTAATCTTGTATACAGATCAATTCAAGTCCTCGTGAAAACATTATTAATAAAAATAATAAAAGTATTGGCAATACGTATTAAACGAATTCTTGTTTTTAATTTTCAATTAAGCTCAAAGAGTAATCAACGAATTAAGATAAAAATAAGAATCCAATTCATTTCGTGTGATATAGAAAGAAAATTACAATTGAAAAAATAGATGTTTGATAATTTTAACTTGATATATGAGAAAAGAATGTTGCAAATAGCATTTTAAGAACTATACATGGAATCAAAGCAATCTCAAAACGTTAAGTTGATTTCTCTAGTTGTGGAAATGGTATTTTGCCTCTACTTATTTTCTCAAAATTTGAAGGTTAAATAAATGTCATTTTCCACATAATAGAGAGATAAGACATGGAAGAGATTAATCACTTTAGTCATGAAAACCATCCATTAAAGCTCATCAACTCCAAGACAATTGTTGGTGTTAGTTTTGATGGTGGTGATATAACACCACAAGTGATTGGCTGCTATGCATGTGAAAAACCCATATCAAGTGGTTTTGCATATGCTTGCATCCAATGTTGCTACTTTCTCCATAAAGCATGCGCACAACTTCCCCATACTATCAATGACCCTTCCTTATATTATCATCATCACCCTCTAACACTTACTGATATGAAAAATACAGATTCTAGATCAAGGCAATGTGATGTGTGTCGTATTCGAAAGACACCCGGAGTGTTTTCGTATATCTTTATTAAGGATAATAAATACACCTTTGTAGCTTGCATTGATTGTTGTGTTGCTAGAATTTCTCTCAAGGCTGAAGTTGATGCAATCAAGGAGGAGCCAAAGATCAAGGTTCAACACGAAGGCCATCCACACCACACTTTAACCCTACAATTAAGACCTGCTGCATTGCGGTGTGATGCTTGCAATTCTAAGGATGAAGGCTTATTCTATGAGTGTGATAGTTGTGACTTCTGGATCCACAAGACTTGTGCTTCCTTAGCCTCTACTATCAATCTGCCTCATCACCCTAATCATCCACTTGTTCTCGTCTATTCACTTTCTGAAAAATTCTTTAATTTCCCATATTATTGTGAAATTTGCAATGAATACATCCTGCGGAATGAATGGTTGTATCAATGTGCAAATTGTAGATATTTTGCTCATATAAAGTGTGCCTTACATGCAGAACTTCCTTCTACTCCAAGGTAGGCAAAACTTCTTTACATTTTATTTATTTATTTATTTATTTTTTGTGTTTGTGTTGAATGCTAGTTCTAAACAAGAGTATGTGGTTTCAAAGATGATGAGGATGAAAATGGTTTGCTGCATTTTCCCATGTGAGACGCATTTACAGATCCATTGAAACTACTACATTTTGAAAAGATGAGTCGAGTTGATGATGAAAAAACTAAGATTAAGCATTGGAGTCATCACCATCCGTTAATCCTTACAGTTGAAGCCCAAGCAAACAACATGTCTTGTAGTAGTGATCTGATAGAGGTATGTCAGGGGTGTGTACGACCCCTCACCCTACTGTACTATAGTTGCAAAGATGGATGTTCATTCACTCTCCACAAATATTGTGCCAAATTACCCATCAAATTACAACATTCACTTCACCCAAATCATTCTTCACTTGATAAACACACGGGAACATGTCGATAGATGTAAAGGTTGTTGGGGCTATGTCAACACATTTTCCTACAAATGTAAAACTTGCACGTTCAACCTCGATGTCAACTGCGCATTCCAACCCAACACCATCAAACATAAATCCCACAAGCATCCTCTTATCCAAGTTATCGATACTGAGACTCCTTGTAATGCTTGTGACATGGGGTTTAGTGGTATAAGTTATGCTTGTAAGGCTTGCGACTTCTTATTAGACATGTTTTGTGCAATGAGGTCGCCACATTTCCTTGGTCATAGGTATTGCAAAGGACATGAAATTCCATTGACATATTCTCCCTCATGGATCATCCTGAAGATTTCTATTGTGATATTTGTGAGGAAGAAATGCACCCTAAGTTGCCACTCTATTATTGTCACAAATGCAAAAATTCTTTTCATCTCTGTTGCATTACTCGAGACGATTATAATTTAAACATTTTCCATGAGGGCACCTTGGATGTTTCATATCACAAACATCAATTAACATATGTTCGGAGAAAGAAAACGCCCAAGTACGTGTGTTCTATTTGTAATCAAGATATTAATGGTTTCTTGATCCTAGAATGTTGGGCAAGAGTTTGTAATTTCAATATTTGTTTTCGGTGTCATTATACGAAGTAATGAATCATCAATCATGTAATACAATTATGAACCAAGGAAGGGCCATGTCATTGTTTTCATACATTCTTTCTGTATGTTTGTTTACATTTCTTTTGAGTCTTAAATTCAAGCGATCTTTGATAATAGTAATTACATTTTCAATTTGTAAGCCTTCTTCAAGTGGGACTTAAATAATATTGGCTTGATTCTTACTTGAATGAAGAAACCATGTCTCATGATATATTGCTATCCTTATTAGTTGATATTAGTTTATTAGCTGATATTAGTATAATTAGTTGATATTCATATACTAATATCAACTAATAATCTTGATACTTAAGGTGCTCTAAATATAATGAGTTTCTAATAGATATCGACCTTTAACAACTTGATAAGCTATTCAAATTACTGAAGAATTCTTATTTGAATTTTGTAAATAAACCTAATGCTTATTAATTCATACAATATGCCCATAAAAACTAATAAACCGGGTGTCTAAAGGCCATGATTTTCTGCAATGCTTTCACCTTGACCTGAAATCCTAAAGCCCACTTGGCTAGCAAGGAGGTGTTAAACTAACAACTAACTAAGAGGTCCCAGGTTCAATCCCCGAGAAAGGAGAAAAAATAATTATTTGCCATTAAAAAAAAGTACGCAATCATTGAAATTTCAATACATGCGAGTTGGCCATTGAAAACATATAAAACACCATAGCCTTCACATTGATGTGATTAAGGCATAGGAATTTATATAATGAAAATCGAATAGTATGAGTGACTAGGTTTCAGTTACATAACATGATAAAGAACATTCAATCTCCAGACAATGATATTTGAATTAGTTATATGCAAGAAGGTTAGTGATACCACACAGGTTTGCTAGGTCTCTGTGATATTTTTGAAGGTTTGAACATAAATTATTGAAAAAAAAAATAGAGATAATCATTGTGGTAGAAAGTCATATGATTGTGTTCTATCTGATATGAACTTAACAAAAAAAAATTTAAGAACTATAAGAAGCAAGCATTTCGTCAAGCACCTGGTGGGCAAAAGCTGAAAGTACGCCTCCTCTGACAAAAAAAGAAATCGACCTCTGTTACAAAATGTTTGGTTTATAATTATGAAATCAGCACCATAATCCGGAGATCTGTTTATCCACCAAATCGGTTCCCTCTGAATCGCAAGAAACTAACATCATTTTCCCACCACCATCGATTTCTTTAAAAGCACAGGTACCAATTTCATAGTACCAATTTTTCAATTCGGTTTCTACAAAGAAATCTTCAATCGATTTCAAGGTTAGTATCGTTTTCATACCAGGCCTTGTGCTTTTGTGTCATCTGTTATCGTAATTGTTGATTACATTGATTTGTTACGTCTTTGATTGTTTCAGTGTCGTAAGACGAAGATTTTCTACTTTTCTTTTTATGTGGTTAGTCAAAGCTTCAAACGAACTCAAGGTGAGTAATCTTTTTTAATCAACTTGTTGTTTCTCCAATTTATATGATCTGAGTAAAGCAATTTTATAGTCGTTTATATGATTTTGAGGTGTGGGACAATGCGATTGTCTATCTGTAGTTGTATGCCCTTCTGATTCCTTGGTTCCAATTTGTATTAACCAGCTTCCTAATTAACAACAAGATTAATAAAAAACAAGACTTTATAACCCAATAAAAAAAACTTGTATTGCAGATAAATCCTAGCAAGGTCTTGAAACAATTTGATCAAAGTGTCATTTAAGCCAAAATCGCAATAAACCCATCATGGTAAGTACCCTTATAAAAGATAAACCATTGTGCAGCTTCTAGCAAGCTAAAAGATCATCAACATAGTATCAAACTGTAATTTATTCATAAATTCAGTTCTTTTAATGGACGCCCACATAATGCTCGACAAAATGTCTAAAAGAGTTGTCTCTTTTGAATTGCATAAGAAAGGGCATGATTAGGGGGTAGGTCACACTGTTTAAGTTGAAGGTTGGTCATAGTTGAAGTCATATGTCCAATGTTTAACAACCATTTTATTGCCTCTGCTTCATAATACAAGTATAACATGGAATTAAGTAAAATCCAAGTCACATAATTTGTAGGTAAAACAACTAATAAAGCAACCAAGTTACACTCTTCTACTAATTTATGCAAGAAAGTGGATTTCTTATCGGTTTATGCATTAATTTACTAATACGCATGGTTGCAGAAATCGGGATTAATTGGCGATTAATCGTGGATTAATCGCTTTGTGTTCTCCAACCGTCGATAATTAGGGCATTAATCGGGAATATAGGATTAATCGGGTTTGACGGGATTAATCGGCCTTGGCGGGATTAATCGGTCAACAAAAGTCAAAAAATCGAAAAAAAGTCAAAAAAGTCAAAAAAAAAGCCAAAAAAAAGGTCAAAAAAATTTTAAAAAATTCAAAAAACCAACATTCTTTTTTTACTCCAAAATTTTCAAATTTTCAAAATTTCAAATTTTATACCAAAATGTTCATATTTTCGTATTTCCAAATTTCCAAATTACAATTTTTCTAATTTTCTAATTTTGAAGCACTTGTTTTTCTTAAGATATATTCATATTTAATTAATTTTAATAGTTTATTAATAATCTATGGTCCCCGATTAATCCTTGATTAATCCCCCCCCCCCCCCCCCCCCCCCAAGACCGATTAATCCCTTAACATCAGTCGACCGTCGAGCTACCGTCAAACGATTTTTACAACCTTCTTAATATGTAGTACTTATTTCAAGTGGTTAATATGAAAATAAACTATCACCCACAAATTAATCTTTATGCCAACTTTAAAGTCAAAAAATGTTCATTTCAACCTCAAAAATCCAATACTATATATTTATAAGTATCTTTATAGGGAAAACTACAATAAAGTCCCTACATATTGACCTCATAATCGATTTAGTCCCTAAATTTTTTTTATTCAATTAAGTCCCAAATACCGGTAATCGTATTCAATTTAACCCTTTGACCCGGTAAACAGGCCATCCAACTTTCAAAAATTACATTTTTGGCCCAGATTTCAAAATTTATTACAAATTTGGTCCAAAATTTACACTTTTGGCCCAGATTTTAAATTTTGTTAATTTTATTATGAATTCATCCTAACTTTAGTTTTCTTTACAACTTCTTTTCTCAAAGAATTGTTCCTAATATGTTTTTTCTTTATAAAATCATATTTATACAAAAAAAAAACATATTTTCACTTAAAAATCTTATATTTTGTATATAAAAACTTTTATTAAAAGTTTTTTGCATATGAAATATATAGTTATAAAATACATATTTATTAAGTCGATAAATATATACAAATCCGTTTTTATAAAAAAAATGTATACAAAAACATATTTTACAAAAAAAATGTATACAAACGTCTATCACATATATATATATATATATATATATATATATATATATATATATATATATATATATATATATATATGCACACAAATAGGTGTGTATTTATATTTTTTTTATGCAAACGTGTTTGAATAATTTTTTATATAATACATGTTTGTAGATATTTATAAAATCGTGTTTGTATACATTTTATAAAATGTATACAAACGCGTATTATATAAAAAATTATTCAAACATGTTTTTATAAAAAAAAATATATAAACAAACACGATTTTATAAAAAAAATATAGATAAAATAGGTGTTTGTATACATTTTTTGTAAAATACGTTTTTGTATACATTTTTTAGAAAAACCAATTTGTATATATTTATATACTTAATAAATATTTATTTTTATAACTAGATATTTCATATACAAAAAACTTTTTAAAAAAAAAGTTTTATAAAGAAAATATAAGATTTTTAAGTGAAAATACATTTTTTTTTGTATAAATATGATTTTATAAAGAAAAAACATATTAGAAACAATTATTTGAGAAAAAAAGTTGTAAAGAAAACTAAAGTTAGGATGAATTCATAATAAAATTCTAAAATTTGGGCAAAAAGGGTAAAGTTTGGACCAAATTTGTAACAAAATTTAAAATTTGGGCTAAAAGTGTAAATTTTTGACCAAATTTGAAATAAATTTTGAAATCTAGGCAAAAAATATAATTTTTGAAAGTTGAATGACCCGTTGACCGGGTTAAAGGGTGAAATTGAATACGATTACCGGTATTTGGGACTTAATTGAATAAAAAATATATATAGGGACTAAATCGATTGAGGTCAATATGTAGGGACTTTATTGTAGTTTTCCCTATCTTTATATGCATGAATATAGTGTTGCCACTAAACATATAATTGCAACTCATATCATATAACACTATAAAAAAACAAAGAACAGGAAACAGAATTGGATAACCATATCATGCCAATATTCGGCAGTTATGGCATGAGATACGAGAAATTTGTAATAATATTGCAAATATGATATGAAATGCATGAATTTTACTTAAATACAAATAATTAGAGAAATGTTTATAGTATTTACAATAATTTAATTTTATGTATTACATATTTTCTTATTAAATTTGAATCATTTACGTACATGTCCTGATATGTTGTTTTATATTTCGTAAGTAGTTTATCAGTTATTTTTTTACCAAACGTTATATTTTATCAACTAGTTGCTAATTTGCAGCTATTAGCTAACTTTTCAGTCAGTCTGTCAAACATAGTCTTAAAGTGTGCTAATTAAAATAATATAGTTAAAATTTTCAAAAATATATTATGTACTCTATTTATATAGACTCTTGAAAACAATTTTAATATATCTAAAAGAATGTTATGATAGTGTACTCCATAAACGAATATTAATAAATTATGGATGAGATATTTGAAATCACAAGAGAATAACTTTTGAAAAACAATCAACACTAAAATCAAATTATATATCTATGTAGTTATTCTTTTTTCTAAAATTAATTATATGTTGATCGATTAAAGTCATTGTGAAATCATGACTAATACATACAAATAATATCCATTGGCAATATTTGTTAAATGATTTCATGTTTTTAATTTTCAAGAAAGCTAATAATAAGTAATGAACAAATTAAGATAAAAGGAAGGAATCCAATTATTTGAAATCATGACTAATACATATAGAAAGAGAATTTCAATTGGAAAAAAGATGTATGCAAAATTTAACTTGATATAAGAGAAAAGAATGTTGTAAATAGCATTAGAAACTATACTTGAAAAAAAAGCAATCTAAAAAAGTTAGGTTGATTAAATGGTATTTTGCCTCTACCTTATTTTGATATAAACTGAAGGAAGGGCTATATATATATATATATATATATATATATATATATATATATATATATATATATATATATATATATATATATATATATATCATTTTCCACAAAAAAGAGAGAGAAGATATGGAAGAGATTAACCATTTTAGTCATAAAAGTCATCCATTAAAGCTCCTCAACTCCGAGACGATTATAGGTGCTAGTGTCAATGGTGATGACGAGAAATCAGGGTTGATTGGTTGCTATGTATGTGAAAAACCCATATCAAGTGGTTTTGCATATGCTTGCATCCAATGTCGTTACTTTCTACATAAAGCATGTGCACAACTTCCGCTCACTATCAACGACCCTTCCTTATATCATCATCATCTAACACTTACGGATTTGAATGATCTAGATTCCAAATATTGGAAATGTGAGGTGTGTCGTATTCAAAAAAAATCTGGGGTGTTTTCATATACTTTTGGAATGGATGATATATGCATCTTCACAGCTTGCATTGATTGTTGTGTTACTAGAATTGCTCTCAAGGCTGAAGCTGATGCAATCAAGGAGGAGGCAAAGATAAAGGTTAAACATGCAGGCCACCCACAACATACTTTAAGCCTCAAATTAAGACCTGCTTCAATATTTTGTGATGCTTGCAAAACTAAGGATGAAGGCTTATTCTATGAGTGTGATAGTGGTGACTTTTGGATACACAAGACTTGTGCTTCCTTAGCACCTACCATCTATCTACCCCATCACCCTAATCACGAACTTGTTCTCATTTATTCGCTTCCAGAAATATTCTTTAATTTCTCATATTATTGTGAAATTTGCAACAAATACATCCAGCGGAATGAGTGGTTGTATCATTGTGCGAATTGTAGATTTTTTGCACATATCAAGTGTGCCTTGCATGCAGAACGTCCTTCAACTCCAAGGTAAATAAAACTTCTTTACTTTCTTTTTTGGTGTGTGTTTGTGAATGCTTGTTCTAATCAAGATTATATGGTTTCAGAGATGGTGTGAGTACTGTTGATGAAGATGAAAGTGGTTTGCTGCATTTTCCCATGTCAGGCCCATTTACAGATCCATTGAAACTACTATATTTTGAAAAGATGACTCAATATGATGATGAAACAACTAATATTAACCATTGGAGTCATGAACATCCATTAATCCTTCATGTTCAACCTCAACCTAAACCTAACAACATGTCTAGTTGTAGTGATCCAATAGAAGTATGTCACGGGTGTGTACGACCCCTCACCCTTCCATACTATAGTTGCAAAGATGGATGTTCGATCACTCTCCACAAATATTGCGCCGAGTTACCACTCAAATTACAACATCCACTTCACCCCAATCATTTGCTTGACTTGATAAACACAAGGCAACATAGGAACTACTATAAATGCGTTGGTTGTCGTAGCTTTAGCAATACGTTTTTATACAGATGTGAAACTTGTGAGTTCAACCTCGATGTCAACTGTGCATTTCTACCCAACACCATCAAACATAAATCCCACAAACATCATCTTATCCAAGTTATCGATCTTAAACTTATTTGTAACACATGCAACAAGTGGTTTAAGGGTATAAGTTATGCTTGTAAGGCTTGTAGCTTCACATTGGACATGTATTGTGCAATGAGAATGTCGGATTCCCTTGGTCATAGGTATTGCAAAGGACATGAAATCCCATTGACGTATCCCCCGGTCATGGATCACCCGGAAGATTTCTATTGTGATATTTGTGAGAAAGAAATGCATCCCAAGTTCCCCCTTTATTATTGTAACAAATGCAAAAATTCTTTTCACCTTGATTGCATTAGTCGAATCGATTATTATGCAAACATTTTACGCGAGGGCACCTTGAATGATTCATGTCACAAAGATCCATTAACGTTTGTTTGGAGAAAGAAAACCCCCAAGTATGTGTGTTCTAATTGTAATCAAGATATTAATGGTTATTTGATCCTCGAATGTCGGGCAAGAGTCTGTAATTTCAGTATTTGTTATGATTGTTATAATAATTACTAAATCATCAATCATCTAATACGATTAGTAAATAAGGAAGGGCCCTATCATTGTTTCCATTAATTATTTTTATATGTTGGTTTTCACTTCCTATGAGTCTTAAATTCCAGCGATTTTTGCTCATAGTAATTACATTTTCAATTTGTATGCCTTCTTCTAGTGTGACTTAAATAAATTTGGCTTGATTCTTATTTGAATGAAGAAACGACGTGTCCCATAAGCAGATAAATTGTTATCCTGATGCTTGGGGTGCTAAAAAATGATGAGTTTCTAATAGATATCAACCTTTTACAACTCTATAAGCTATTTGGATTACTGAAGAATTCTTATTTGAATTCTATAAATAAACCCAATGTTTATTTATTCATACAATATATTGTTCATAAAAACTAATAACCCGCATGGCTAAAGGCCATGATTTTCTGCAATGCTTCTAAAATCCTAAAGCCTTTTGGATACCAATGCTAAGTAGGAAATGATTGAAATTTGAATACATGAACTAGCCGGCCATTGGAAACTTATAAAAAACCATAGCCTTCACATTAATGTAATTAATGCATTATATAATGGAAATTAAATACAATGACTTATGAGTTTTCGTTACATAACATGAGGAATCACAATCAATCTCCAGTAAATTATATTTGAGTTAGTTATATGCAAGAACGTTAGTGATACCGCACTGGTTTCCTAAGTCTTTGTGATCTTTTTGAAGGTTTGAACATAAACTACTAACAAAAAGCAGTGAAAATCAATGTGGCCTAAAGTCATATGATTTTGTTGTATGTGGATATGAGCATAACTAAATAAAATAAAAGAGCAATAAGATGCAAGCATTTTATCAAGCTCCTAGTACACATCAACCGATGGAAAAATACCATCTCTAAACCATCAAAATACCTGTAGACTAATTAGGGTATGGATTAAATTTGATTACCCTTTGGTGCTGCTCTAATTTTCAAAAAAAAATTCACTTGGGGTTGCTCTTTTTCTCGATTTTGCTCAACATTCGGGGCTACTCTGTTTTTCAACCAGAAAGACCTAAAGAAAATTCGAGTCATGCTTTATCTCATACTTGAATTTCGATTACCTCATCCACCAAATTAAGGGTTGCGATTCAAATCTCAATATGTTACACAAACAAATCGATAAATGATAAAACATAACCTTAAAGCTCTTTTCTTAAATTTATTACAGAAAGAAATCGATAATTGAAAAAACACACTAAATGGAAGATAATGCCCTTACTTCTAAATGTTAGGATATGTCACAATTCACACGTTAAGATTTACAATTGCAGGTTTCCCTCTTCCTCACGATGCATTAACATTAAAGTCGTCATCCTTCTTCCACTTTTGTTTGCAATCACACACATAAAGTAATTGTACTTAGACCCTATTCCTATTTTCCCTCTCTCCAACTTAGTTCATGCTTTTGACTGATTTCCTTCGAATCACTAATTGGAAATAAGGCATGATCAGTGATTGTCAAAGACATTATTTTTCTTGATTTTGTTACATTCATGTTGTGAGATGGTTTTCTCCCTGATAATTCAGATTTTGACTTTTTTGGCCCTTCAATTGTTGCAAATCATCCCAATTTTTTGTCATCACTCTTCACGGATGAAAGTGAGGCAAGACCTTGACTTTTATGGTTATAATAATTTTATCCTTTCGTTCACTTTCAGTCTTTCACTAACATTTTTATAGAAAAAAAAGTATTCTTACAAGACTTCCATGATTGCAGTTGCTGAGAGTGTTGTCCAAACATGTCACACCCTGAAAACCGAAGGCGGAAACATTTCTGGGGTTGACTCCACATTGAGTATCAAATCCAATGCACATAGTAAGTAAAGTAAAATAACCATTACATTACATATAGGAAAGTTTACATTTGTTTCAAAAGTAAGTTGTACAGTTGTGATACATAGTATATATAAACAAAACGAGACAAGTCTTCTGCGCACTCCGTCTTTGCAAAAAGAAATCATCAGGTACCTGTCTAACGCTGACTTGAGAACACAAGCGGTTTGAAAATCAGCATAACGCTGGTGAGTTCATAAGCAGTTTTCTTTTGTGAAAATGTTCAAGCTTCCTTTCGATTTCTGAAAATGTTACACACACAAAGAAAATCCCATGTTTTCTTAAAAAGGTTGGTTATTGTTTCTCCACATGAAAAGTAAAGTTGTACACTGAAAACACGTATATTCTTGTGGAAATGTATAGTTAGGTTATCTGTTTTAGTTAAGTACAAATGTATTCACAGGAAAATCCCATACTTCCCTGAATTGTTGGTTATCAAACGTAAAAGATGTATTCTGAAAAACATGTTTACTCTTCTGAGATGTAAAGTTACCGGGTTTGTTACCCTTTTCTAGTTATGTACAATGTTCCCCAGGAAAGTCCCATACTTTCCTGACTGTTGGTTACTAATGTGAGAAATGTATACTGAAACCTGGTTATCTTGTGAAATGTATTACGTTATTCATTATTACTATTAAGTAAATTTCTGTTATCCTAATTGCGAGTTCCATAACCATACGATAGACTAGATGTGGCAATAAGTAGTCCACATCACCTTATGACTTTCGTCACCCTTGAACCATTTCGGTTCGGCTGTAGCTATCAGCCAGGTGTGGGGTAGTCAGCCCCGTATAGATCTATACACTCAAGTCACGCTCTCTAAACCCAGAGATTCTGGTTACGGATGCAGTCCTCCACTCGCGTATCTCTGTGGAGTGTTCGCCGAGGACGTGTCTCCAATCATACAGGCTTAACAAATTTACAAGTAATAATATGACAATCCTCCACTCGCGTATCTCTGTGGAGTGTTACTGAGGATATACAGTTTACAAGTTCTATGTTCAAAGGTTCTAATGTCATGCTTTTAACTGATAAAATATGGAAAAATCATTTGTGATATATATATATAAAACATAACAGTTTAAATTCCTTTTCATAAATATATGTTTACGTGATCTGCATGTTCAAACGGTTATCAGTTGTATCAATCCATGTTAAAAGCATATAAAATGTGAAACATACACATGAAAAACAAGTTTTGAGTACAAGAAATCTCTTGTAATTTGCTTGTGTTCCCCCCTGAAAATAGTGAAAAACCAGTGAAAAAGGGTAGGGGTATGAACTCACCGCTTAATGTAGAGTTCGAGTGTCACCGGATGTCTTGAACTCCTATGGCCCCTATTTTTCATGTGACGACACATAAATGAGTTAGAACTAAGGTGTCTCATGAATAAACATGATGGGAAAACATCCTTAGGACTTGGAATTACTAAGAATAAGTGTCCTATGATCCAAACTTAATGATTTATGCAAGTTTAGGGCCAAATATGGGTATTAGAGTGGTTGTATGGTCTTGAAAATGAGTGTGCGGCTGGGGAGTGCGGCCAGGAGTGTGTGTGAGGTAGCACACAAAAGTGTGCGGCCGTACAGAGGGTGTGTGCGGCCGTACACAGGAGTGTGCGGCCGTACACTCCTCATTTGAGTCCATATGTTGATTTTTGAAGTGTATGCTCTTCATACTTGGGAGTTTTGAATGTGTGCTGCCCCCATATGAAGGTGTGCGGCCGTACACCTTCATAGGATGATGAATATGATGAACATAATGAGTTTTAAGCTTGAGATTCAAGTGTTTACCACTATACTTAGCTTGAAGATGAAGTAGATCACGATTATGAAGCCTTCCAAGTGTTCTTGTTGATGATTTAGAGAGAGAAAGTAGAGAGAGGGAAAAGAACATCTAAATGAATGAATGAAGGGGGTATCCATCCATAAATTGAATTGGGTGTGAGGTTGAGGGTGTTTGCGGTTGGGTGTGGCCGTACACACAGGTGTGTGGCCGCACACACAAGTGTGTGGCCGCACACACCTTATTTGGTGAGTTTTGGCACGATTTTGTGATACTAAATACTCTCCAACCCTTCCTAAGACCCATATCTAAATTATACTAAGTCTAAAGCACCCATATGGAATCACAAGATTTAATAAATGACAATGAACTCAAGTTTTAGTGCTAGATCAATACATGGGTTAGAAATTTCGGGTCACAAGATTTATCCCCCTGTTAGAGGGAATTTCGTCCCAAAATTCAAAATTAAGATACAAGTCAAGATAAAAATCATGGATCTGGAAAGAGATGCGGATACTTCTGTTTCATCGAGTCTTCACGCTCGCAAGTGAACTCCGGTCCCCGCTTGGCATTCCAGCGGACCTTCACTAACGGGATGCGGCTTTGCTTTGTACCTTTGACTTCTCGATCCATGATCTCGATCGGTTCCTCCACGAAGTTGAGGTTTTCATTGATCTCGATCTTGTCTAAAGGAATTACTAGGGTTTCATCGGATAGGCACTTCTTGAGAATTGAAACATGGAAGACGGGATGGATGTTACTGAGCTCATGGGGTAAACGAAGTTTATAGGCTACCGGACCAATCCTGGCGAGGATCTCGAAGGGTCCAATGTACCTAGGGTTAAGTTTCCCACGCTTTCCAAAGCGTACCGTGCCTTTCCAGGGCGAGACCTTCAACAGGACACGGTCTCCACCTGGAATTCCAGGGGTTTCCGGCGGTTATCAGCGTAAATCTTTTGGCGATCTCGTGAAGCTTTCAATCGTTCCCGGATTTGGATGATCTTCTCGGTAGTTTCACGGATGATTTCGGGACCAGTGAGAGCACTGTCAGGGACTCGACTCTTGGCTAGCTGCATGTCTCCTACCTCGGCCCAGCACAGAGGGGATCTGCACTTCCGACCGTAGAGGGCCTCAAATGGAGCAGCCTTGATGCTGGTGTGGTAACTATTGTTGTACGAGAACTCGACCAAAGGTAGATGTGTGTCCCACGAATTTCCAAAATCAATGACACATGCCCTAAGCATGTCCTCCAGGGTTTGGATTGTTCTCTCACTTTGTTCATCGGTCTGAGGATGATACGCCGTGCTCATGTCTAATTTGGTTCCAAGAGCCTTCTGGAGTGACTGCCGAAATCTAGAGGTAAACCTGCTATCTCAATCAGAGATAATGGATGCAGGTACACCGTGCAGTCGGACTACCTCTTGGATGTAAATTCTCGCGAGTCTTTCCATCTTGAATGATTCTTTGATCGGAATGAAGTGAGCGGACTTTGTCAGATGATCGACAATTATCCAAATGGTGTTGTACCCACTCGGACACTTGGGTAACTTGGTGATGAAATCCATGGTAATCATATCCCATTTCCATTCGGGTATCTCGGGATGCTGGAGCAGACCCGAGGGTTTCTGATATTCGACTTTCACCTTGGCGCAAGTCAGACACTTGCCCACGAATGTAGCTATCTCAGCTTTCATGTTTGGCCACCAGTATTGTTTCTTGAGATCTAGGTACATCTTGTCCGAACCCGGGTGAACAAAGTATCTGGTCTTGTGCGCTTCCTCCATGACAATCTCCCTGAATCCTCCGGACTTTGGAATCCAAATTCGATCCATCAAGCAGTAGACTCCGTCACTTCTGATCTCAAGTTTCTTTTCCATTCCCCTCATGGCTTCGATTGACACGTTCTCAGGTTTGAGGGCTTCTAATTGGGCTTCTTGGATTTGCATGGATAAGTTGGAATGGATGGTCATCGTCAGGGTCTTCACCTTTCGGCTTGAACTCTCTTTTCGGCTAAGAGCATCTGCTACCACATTGGCCTTGCCGGGATGGTAACGGATTTCACACTCATAATCGTTGAGTAGTTCTACCCATCGTCGTTGCCTCATGTTCAAGTCTTTCTGATCAAAGATGTGCTGCAGGCTCTTATGGTCAGTGAAGATCGTACACTTGGTTCCGTAGAGGTAATGTCTCCAAATCTTCAATGCAAAGACTACGGCTCCTAATTCCAAGTCATGTGTGGTATAGTTGACCTCTTGTATTTTCAACTGTCTAGAGGCATAAGCAATTACTCTTCCTCTTTGCATAAGCACACAGCCTAAGCCTTGATTAGACGCATCACAGAAGACAATGAAGTCCTCTGTCCCTTCGGGTAGGGACAGAACAGGCGCGCTGCACAAAGCTTTCTTCAACGTTTGGAATGCGGTTTCTTGCTTATCATTCCAACAGAAGGGTACACCTTTCTGTGTTAGAGTGGTTAAGGGTTTGGCGATTCTGGAAAAGTTCTGGATAAATCTCCGATGATAGCCGGCGAGACCCAAGAATTGCCGGATTTCTGTGGGTGTCTTCGGTGCCGTCCAATTCTCTATCGCTTTAATCTTGGAAGGATCTACATGAATACCCTCCTCGCTTACCACGTGACCGAGGAAAGTTACCTTCCGAATCCAGAACTCACACTTGGAAAATTTCGCGTACAACTTCTCGGACCTAAGGGTTTCCAACACTACCCTCAAGTGTTGTTTGTGATCTTCTTCGCTTCTGGAGTAGACAAGTATGTCATCAATGAATACAATGACGAACTTATCCAGATAAGGACGACACACCCGATTCATCAGGTCCATGAACACTACCGGTGCGTTGGTTAGACCGAAGGGCATCACTACGAATTCGTAGTGTCCATACCGAGTTCTGAAAGTTGTTTTGGAAACATCACTCTCATAAACTCGTATCTGATGGTACCCTGATCGAAGGTCTATCTTGGAGAAGTAACTGGCTCCCTGGAGTTGATCGAAGAGGTCATCTATTCGCGGAAGAGGATATCGGTTTTTGACGGTCAACTTGTTCAGCTCACGGTAGTCGATACACATCCGAAAGGATCCATCTTTCTTCTTAACGAACAATACCGGAGCTCCCCATGGCGAAGAACTCGGTCTAATGAATCCTTTGCTGAGCAATTCATTGAGTTGGCTGGACAACTCCTGCATTTCTGCTGGAGCTAGGCGATACGGAGATTTTGCCACAGGGATAGCTCCAGGAATTAGGTCAATACGGAACTCGACCTGACGCTCGGGAGGAATTCCTGGAAGCTCTTCGGGAAATACATCAGGAAAGTTACAGAATTCGGGGATGCTTGCGAGGTCTTTAACTTCCTGTTTCTCGTTGATTACATGGGCTAAGAATGCAATGCACTCCTTTCGCAGGAGTTTTTAAGCTTTGATGCAGGAAATGATACGAAGATTGGGACTGAGTTTATCGCCATAGATTACGAGAGTCTGACCCGAAGGAAGGTTGAGACGGATGGCTTTTTCGTAGCAAAGAATATCAGCATGATTGGGACTCAACCAATCCATGCCAATGATAACATCAAAGCTCTTAATGGAGACTGGCATAAGGTCGATGGGAAATGAATGATCGTTCAGGGTAAGGGTACAACCTATGAATATGTCATTAGCGTTTTCTTTCTCACCGTTAGCCATCTCGACAGTAAACGTTTCAGTTAAAGGGTGGGGATTATATTTTAGGTTATGTTTGAACGAATGACTAACAAAGCTTCTTTCAGCACCCGAATCGAAAAGAATACTAGCATATGAGTTGTCGAGAAGGAACGTACCGAAACAACGGTGGGATCGGCGACTGCCTCCTCCTGTCCCATGGCTAATAAATGTTTGAGCGGTAGATCCCACAACAGAAGCAACAGCAACGGGGACAGTAGCAACATAGACTGCTACAGTCTGCTGTTTCTTTGAGGATCCTTGAGAAGATTGGCCCTTCTTCTTCTTCCAAAACTTCCTTTTCTCACCACTATTCTTGGTCGGTTCAGGAGCGATGGTGGCTTCTTCGACGTCATCACTGTGATCAATTAGGGTTTGGGCTAAACTCTTGGCACTATCATAGGTATCCGGACGTGCAGCTAAGACGTTTCCCTTAGTTGGCTGGGTCAGCCCCCAGATGAACTTTTCTATCTTTTTACTCTCCGGGGTAACCAATCCCGGACAGAGTAGTGCCAGGTCATCAAATCTTGAAGTGTATGCGGCAATATCGGAACCCTTCATCTTCAGGTTCCAGAGCTCGTGCTCTAACTTTTGCATTTCGCCCTTAGGGCAGTACTCAGCTAACGGGAGTTCTTTCATGGCTTCCCAACCCATGACATTGGCTACAGGTAGGGTCAAGGATTTGACTCGGCCATTCCACCAAGTCAGAGCTTTATCAATGAAGGTACAGACTGCGAACTTTACTTTATCAGATTCCGAACAAGCACAGATTTCGAAGATGGATTCGATTTTCTCGAACCATTGGGAAAGGGAAATGACACCTCCAGTGCCATCGAAGGATGTAAGTTGTGTTCATGAAATCTTTATAGGAACCCTCCTTTCGGTGTCCCTGGCTATTTTCTTGGTTTTGGGGTTGGGGACCACCTCCTGAACCACCGGGGTTCACTTGATACATGGCGGCTGCTACTGCAGCAGTAACAGCTGCCTGGAACATCACCGGGTCAAATTCAGGAGGAGGTGGTGGCGGAGGAGGATTGTTGGTCTTGGAGCTGGGTATCTTTCTTGGAGGCATCTTGATCTAATAAGATCAAGAAAGAGAGAGGATGGTAAGTCCTCTGAATCGAATCAAGAGATATGACAGATATAAATATCGAATAAGCGATAAAGCAGGAAAGAGTCATCAAAGCAGGTAAACTATCATTAACAGAATGATCGTGGATCTATACGTGAATGAGGATTTCTACAAAGGATTGGTTCGAGAAATACTCCTATAGTATTTCATGATTCGCTACGACATTGGATCTATGTTTGTGGTATTAGGGTAAGTTTTAGGCATGCCGCATACCACAATCACTCCCAAGCACATGTTGGCCGTGTCTCAAATGAATATAGTTGCCCAGGCTATATTGATCCTAGACACGACTACATAACTGCCCAGGTTTAACCGCAGTACACAACACCCATTTACTTATGTTTTGTTCTACTTTTAGTTACGGATTTCGACGGTTTGGTATACTTGTATACTTTTGAAAATACTTATAATTTGATGATACTTTTAATTCAGAGCACTTAGGCCCTTTAATGTTTATAGTTTTATACCATGTAAGGTTTGGTATACTTTATTCACTATAAACAAGGGCTCTGATACCAATCTGTCACACCCCGAAAACCGAAGGCGAAAACATTTCTGGGGTTGACTCCACGTTGAGTATCAAATCCAATGCACATAGTAAGTAAAGTAAAACAACCATTACATTACATATAGGAAAGTTTACATTTGTTTCAAAAGTAAGTTGTACAGTTGTGATACATAGTATATATAAACAAAACGAGACAAGTCTTCTGCACACTCCGTCTTTGCAAAAAGAAATCATCAGGTACCTGTCTAACGCTGACCTGAGAACACAAGCGGTTTGAAAATCAGCATAACGCTGGTGAGTTCATAAGCAGTTTTCTTTTGTGAAAATGTTCAAGTTTCCTTTCGATTTCTGAAAATGTTACACACACAAAGAAAATCCCATGTTTTCTTAAAAAGGTTGGTTATTGTTTCTCCACATGAAAAGTAAAGTTGTACACTGAAAACACGTATATTCTTGTGGAAATGTATAGTTAGGTTATCTGTTTTAGTTAAGTACAAATGTATTCGCAGGAAAATCCCATACTTCCCTGAATTGTTGGTTATCAAACGTAAAAGATGTATTTTGATAAACATGTTTACTCTTCTGAGATGTAAAGTTACCGGGTTTGTTACCCTTTTCTAGTTATGTACAATGTTCCCCAGGAAAGTCTCATACTTTCCTGACTGTTGGTTACTAATGTGAGAAATGTATACTGAAACCTGGTTATCTTGTGAAATGTATTACGTTATTCATTATTACTATTAAGTAAATTTCTGTTATCCTAATTGCGAGTTCCATAACCATACGATAGACTAGATGTGGCAATAAGTAGTCCACATCACCTTATGACTTTCGTCACCCTTGAACCATTTCGGTTCGGCTGTAGCTATCAGCCAGGTGTGGGGTAGTCAGCCCCATATAGATCTATACACTCAAGTCACACTCTCTAAACCCAGAGATTCTAGTTACGGGTGCAGTCCTCCACTCGCGTATCTTTGTGGAGTGTTCGCCGAGGACGTGTCTCCAATCATACAGGACTAACAAATTTACTAGTAATAATATGACAATCCTCCACTCGCGTATCTCTGTGGAGTGTTACCGAGGATATACAGTGTACAAGCTCTATGTTCAAAGGTTCTAATGTCATGCTTTTAACTGATAAAAATATGGAAAACTCATTTGTGAATATATATATATATATATATATATATATATATATATATATATATATATATATATATATATATATATATAACATAACAGTTTAAATTCCATTTCACAAATATATGTTTACGTGATCTGCATGTTCAAACGGTTATCAGTTGTATGAATCCATGTTAAAAGCATATAAAATGTGAAACACACACATGAAAAACAAGTTTTGAGTACAAGAAAGCCCTTGTACTTTGCTTGTGTTCCCCCCTGAAAATAGTGAAAAACTAGTGAAAAAGGGTAGGGGTATGAACTCACCACTTAATGTAGAGTTCGAGTGTCACCGGATGTCTTGAACTCCTATGGCCCCTATTTTTCATGTGAAGACACATAAATGAGTTAGAACTAAGGTGTTTCATGACTAAACATGATGGGAAAACATCCTTAGGACTTGGAATTACTAAGAATAAGTGTCCTATGATCCAAACTTAATAATTTATGCAAGTTTAGGGCCAAATATGGGTGTTAGAGTGGTTGTATGGTCTTGAAAATGAGTGTGCGGCTTGGGAGTGCAGCCAGGAGTGTGTGTGAGGTAGCACACAAGAGTGTGCGGCCGTACAGAGGGTGTGTGCGGCCATACACAGGATTGTGCGGCCGTACACTCCTCATTTGAGTCCATATGTTGATTTTTGAAGTGTATGCTCTTCATACTTGGGAGTTTTGAATGTGTGCTGCCCCCATATGAAGGTGTGCGGCCGTACATCTTCATAGGATGATGAATATGATGAACATAATGAGTTTTAAGCTTGAGATTCAAGTGTTTACCACTATACTTAGCTTGAAGATGAAGTAGATCACGATTATGAAGCCTTCCAAGTGTTCTTGGTTGATGATTTAGAGAGGGAAAGTAGAGAGAGGGAAAAGAACATCTAAATGAATGAATGAAGGGGGTATCCATCCATAAATTTAATTGGGTGTGAGGTTGAGGGTGTTTGCGGTTGTGTGTGGCCGTACACACAGGTGTGTGGCCGCACACACCTTATTTGGTGAGTTTTGGCCCGATTTTGTGATACTTAACACTCTCCAACCCTTCCTAAGACCCATATCTAAATTATAGTAAGTCTAAAGCACCCATATGGAATCACAAGATTTAATAAAAGACAATGAACTCAGGTTTTAGTGCTAGATCAAATACATGGGTTAGAAGTTTCGGGTTGTCACAAAACACGGTGAGTTGCCTTCAATTCTCATTCCATTGTTTAGGAATAGAAATACGGTTGCTCCAATTAGTTGTGTTGAAGCAGTGCATTTCTAGAAGTAGCTAATATCTTGTCTCAGGATGTCTCCTTATGTTCACAATTGTAAAATACATTTTGTAGAAACGGATAATTAGTTTAGTATGGATTGTAAAAAACTTCATAAAACTGAAGACATTTATACACATTGATACAATATTCTTGGGTATTATGTATGAATGAATTTCATATCCCTTTATTATTCTTGATTGGATTTATAGTTGGTAACAACAATTTTTTTGACATTATCAATTTGTTATTCTGGATTGGATTTATTGAAAATTTGTACTTTGTTTCTTTAGCAACATAGTATGTGGATAACGTTTTTTTTTCAGCATCGTACTTTCTAGACAAAGCTTTTTAACAACATACTTCTGGAAAAATCTTTTTACCATCATACTTTCTAGAAAAAAAATATTTAGCAACATACTTTGTTTACGATCCTTTTTCAGCAACATAATTTCTGAGCAACCTTTTTTACCAAGAAAGTTTCTATACAATCATTCTTCAGCAACATACATTTTGGAAACACCATTTTTAGCAACATACTTTCTTTTTACAATCCTTTTTCAGCAACACACTTTCTGGACAAACATTTTTTACCACCATACTTTGTAGACAAATGTATTTTTAGCAACATACTTTCTAGAAAAACCTTTTTAGCAACATCTTACAACTCGTAATCCATTAATTGAACCTTAGTTAGGAACATTTGTAACTAAAAATAAGAATATTCTCAAAAGGACCAACTATTTTCTTTAGTTTTTTCACATAGACCCTGAAACTTCGAAGCTACCACAAGATTTTGTTTTCTTTCCACGTCTCTAAAAATGAATAAAATGTTTATTATCATTGTATAATTATTGATATTTGTTTATGAAATAAGAAAAAAAAATTGGAAGTTTGAGCAACCTTTTAGAGGTAGATGTAAGATGTTTCAGTTGGATGGATAACATTGAGATGCGGTATTTTTGCATGCCTTTTCACGATGTCTAGACTCACCACATCGCGGACACTTGAGAGGTGATATATAGTATCGTTCTTAAATCGCAGTCCATTGTGTGTAGTAATTTAATAAACCTACGTTGTAATATGGCTAACCTTCCGTATTATATATTCAATTTCAGTCGTACTTAGAATAATTTTTTCTAGTAATTTTCAATCTTTAGTCAATGGTATTTGCACACTTACAAAACCGTCCCTTCTCATTCTATGTTTCATTAGTCCCCGTTTTCTAAGAAAATAACAATATATTTTTATAAAAACATATAAAACTTCAAAGAAGTCCACTACTGAAGTTGCATGAAATCCCTTATATATGTATTTTTGTTGAAATTCCATATGGGATTTTGAACTCTATCTAATAATGTAATGTTTCACTTCCTCAATTTAAATCATTAAACCAAAGTTGTCAAATATAATCTCTAATAAAATTACACTATAGTATTTAGTTCAACCTTTACAACAATCCAAATGGTATAAGATTGTAATATATTTTGAAATTACACTATAGTAGTTAGTTCATTTGACTTAAAGTATGATAACTAAAGTAATTTAGTTAAATTCTTCACAAATATATTATCTGCTCTAATTTTATAGACTCTTGAAAACCAATTTAATCTTTTTAAAGAATAATATGATAGTCTACTGCATAAATGAATATGAGCATATTATGGATGAGATACCGTCATATTCGAAAGAGTAATTTTTGAAATAAAATCACTAAAATCAAATTACCTAGGTGACTTTTTTCTTTCTGATTTTGTATGTATACAGATTCAAGTCCTTGTGAAAACATTATTAATAATTAATAAAAATAGTAAAGGCATTGGTGAGACATGTTAAAAGAATTCTTTTTTTTTTTTTTTTTAATTTTCCATTAAGCGCAAAAGTAATTAACGAATTAAGATAAAATGAAGAAATCCAATTCACTTTGTGTGATATAGAAAGAAAATTCCAATTGAAAAAGATATGTTTCATAATTTTAACTTGATATAGAAAGAAAACACCCACAAGATATTGATTATTCTATTTTACTATTACACGAATGCAAAAATCCCTCCATGTTTGCTTTAAACCCTCTAATCAAAGTTTAATTCAAGAGCTCAACACCTGAAAATAGCTTTCATTTCTACAAAAGAATCGTAAAATCAAATCTCATAAACCTGATAATTACACCTTTACGTTCTTGATCAAGTCTGATCTGCAGTTATTGGATAAGGACTTGGGTTTGGCTGAATATTGGACTGCATTGAAATAAGTGTTGGATGAAGACCCACATGTTCAAAGCGGGTTACTAAATTTGTATCCTGAAATGGGTTTCTTGGGGACTTAAAGACTTGTTTTTTTGACATCCACGACCAGTTTGGTAGCTCAGACAACAATGGAGGTTGTTGGTGAAAGATTAGGAAGTATGTGATTCACGGAGCCTTAAAAAGGGCTAGAATTGTTCAATATGATGGAAATGAACGATTTGAAAGTTAAGGAAGCCACAATAGTTTCTGTCATTCTGTGTCATCTGCGGAAAACACACACACAAATATATTAACCATAAAGGACTACAAATTAACACAACTCTTGGTAGTGCACTAGTATATATGTACACAAAGTGTGGGGATATTAACATGGAAATGGAAGTTTTTTTGGGCATGAAATATAAGAATTCGTGCACGAGGAGTGGTGCCATTGGAGGACTAGCCATAAATTGTTATGGCAAAGAGTATCTTGACCTTTTTACCCTTGTGTAAAAATGAAAACGTCACACAAAATGAGTGTCACTTTCCCTTCTAATCTTGTCTTTGTAAGTTATGCAACAAGTATGATGAAACTTTGATCTATTGACAGATTATCAGTAACATTTAACAATGATCCAAAAGTGTCAACAAAAGGGAGATAATGAACAAGATGAACAAGAAGCATGGTCTTTCCTTCTTATCAAACTTCTTGAATTCATAATATCCAAATGAACTAATTTAAAAGACAATATTTGCATATCAGCAGTTTGCAAAAAAATATTCTCCCATTTGCACACCACGGTCATGGGGTGTTCTATTTTTTGAGTTTAACAGGGGTGACTTGAGGTTTATGACCCGCATGAGTCTAGAATTACGAACATCGGCACAGACAATAAACTTTATTTTTGCCCAATATATTAAAAAAAAAAGTTAAACAAGTGAGAATTACCATGGTTAATTTCTCATTAAAATTGGTATATTTATTTAGTTGAATACAAGAAGTTTTGTTCATCAATATTATAATAAATAGCATATATGATTCATTATTTTATAGAACAAAAATTCATTACATTTTAATTGGCTATAACAAAAGTCAATACATTTTAAGTATTGTTTCAATTTTGAAACCTTGAATGTAATGTCATCAAACAATGACGACGTGACATCATGTCATGTCATTAAAAAGTAAGTACTACTTGAACATGCCACATCAATTAGAAACCGGTGACATGTTAAGTTATCAACATTGAAATAAATTAGAAAAAATATATTGTCAGTATATATATATATATATATATATATATATATATATATATATATATATATATATATATATATATATATATATATATATATATATTATCAAAAAAACATATAAAACTGCAAAAATATATTCTTTAAAAAAATATATTCAAAAAAAACATAATGTTTTTTATGCACTTTGCACTTTTTTTTATTAATTTATCTATCAAGTTTTTCTCCATAGAAGAAACAAATAAAACTTCAAAAATGTCCATTATTGAAATCAAATAAAATCGAATATATTTGTCCTGTGTTGAAATTCGAGATGAGATATTACACTTGTAATTAAATTTCGAGTTTTATCTATTTATTGTCTACTTGCTCAATATAAATATTTTGGAAGTCATATTCACTTGAGGTAATAAATTGATGTGACATAGTAACTAAATCGTTATTGATATAATGTGACTGTCTATTCTCCTTAACATGTAAGCTTAGCTAGCTAATTATAGAGCAAGACCAATTCATCAATAATTAAAGTCAATGTTAACAAATATAATTTCTTATAAAAACCTGAATACCATATTTATGCCAACACATATCATATTATAACTTTTTGAAAGGGTATTCCAATTTTTTGCGGGTTAGCTCCCACGAAGAAGGTTCACCATTTGGTATAGGGGAGCCATTGCCCTAACCAAGCCACTACATGATAGTTAAACATTGGTAAGATGTTTTAAAGGATTTATTATATTTTACTATTCGATTAACATAAGAATATTTCAATGAAGTAAAATGGAAAAAGAAACTCAAATCTTTTCGTGTGATATAGAAAGAAAATTCTATTTGGAAAAAAGAGATGCAAGTATAGGATGCATCTGTCACCCTGCCTTTGTTGCTTCTAGATCTTCTCATGGATGATGTTTTGGGGCCATTTTGGCATGTTAAGGAGCCATTTCGAGTTAGAAGTCCAGATCTGAGGTTGCTACTTCAAATCTAGGCTTGTCTTGGTCCAAAAACCCGTAAAGTATCAGCCCTTGGTGTGTTGGTGAAGCATGTTTGTCATAAACCCTAGCCCTAGAGTGTTTTAAGCCTATAGCTCCTTGGTTTCATGTAAAGTTTGCAACTTTACGTGAGGAATAGACTTTGGAAGAGTGGGTCTATGAGTTAGAGCCCCTGCATGGCTCGAAAAGCCACCGTATGGATTAAGAACTGAAGTAACTCGGTGAGTCACATGGGTGGACTTGGAGAGTTGGATGAAGAAAGGAAGGAGCTCGACGAGTTGGAAGAACAACTTGGCGAGTCTATTGAAGATTGCCATGGACTCGGTGAGTCTGTTCTTGGACTCGACGAGTTGGATCGTAGAGCCCCCAACCTCATCTGGTTAAGACGCATATCAGTGAGTTGAGGGTGACTCAGTGAGTTAGTCTAGATGGGACTTGGAGATCGTTGAACTCGACGAGTCTTGGGGTGACTCGGCGAGTTAGGTTGTATCTTGAGAGCTTCGGAGTTTAAGGACTCGGCGAGTCTATGGGTTGACTCGGCGAGTCGAGTCAACTAGAAGGTTGACTTTGACTAGGACTTTGACTTTAACCAGAGTTGACTTAGTTTGACTTCCAGAGTTCAGTTGGAACTAAGTGTTATATTGATATTAGTAGCTCGAGGAGCTAGTGGAGCAGCGGTTCAGAGAGTTATCGGGTAATAGCCAGAGGTTTATCAACAAAGTTCAGCAGTGCGAGGTGAGTTACCTTCCAGTAGTGGTGGGTCTACGGCCACAATGACGGCCCACCAGTAGGAGTTGTATGATTAGATGATTGTCTTTATGATATCATCTAGGTTTGCTACTACCTGATATGTTATATGCTGGCATGATATGTTATATGTGTTAGTAATAGAGTTTGGTTGTTTGGACCGGAGGGTAGGTCAGGCACCCCAGATATGTCTGATAATATGTGCTTATATGTTTACATGCTGGCATGATATGTTATATGTGATAGCGGTAGTAGGAGGGGAATAGTCCCCAAGTTCAGTTGTTAGGACCGAAGGGTAGTTCGGACACCCCAAATATGTCTGATAGTATTTTTATGTTATGATATATGTGATAGTAGTAGTAAGGGGGTGAAATAGTTCCCGAGGGTCGGTTGTTAGGACCGACGGGCAGGTCAGCACCCCAGAATGGCTTGACATAGGTAGGACGGCACCCCAGAATGGCCGCATGGGCAAGTCAGCACCCCAGAATGGCTTGACATGGGTAGGACGACACCCCAAAATGGCCGCATGGGTAGGTCGGCACCCCAAAATGGCCAACAATATGTATGTTATGTGATTGTGTGGTATGTGGTACGATTGGGGAACTCACTAAGCTTCGTGCTTACAGTTTTCAGTTTTGGTTTCATGTACTTTGTTTTCAAGGAAAGGAGTCGGCTCGATCGCAGCGCATCACACTATGTTTTCCGCACATCATATCTTTGGGATTACACTCTGATATGGTTTTTAGATAATATGTTTTGATTACCGACACTATGGCTTGGCACGAGATATTATAATGGATGTTTTTATATTGATGGTTTTATGTAATGACTTATTTAAAAATGAAATTTTTGGCCTTGAATTTTGGGGATGTTACAAGTTGGTATCAGAGCCTTGGTTTGAGGGATTCAGACATACCCTTAGGTGTGTCTGAACTCAAACTAAGGGCTTGGTATGAAATTTTTCAAAAGGAAAACCATTTTATAAAAATGAGCTTGAAAAGAATCTGGAAAGAGAAAAGAACTTTGAGAAGAACAAAGTGCGTGATGCGTGCAATCAGCCGAGCTCAAGTAAGCTTACCCCAAGATACCCATACAAGTTTACATTATGTTTATCGGATTCAGTAGAACAGCATGCTAGAATAGGACTAAGGATCTAGGAATGATGCCTTATGTGCCTGCTTTATGTGCTTCAACTTATGAGGATTGCATGCTAGTATTGAGTAGACAGTAATAGGATAGCCTGTTTAGGTTATGCTTGATTATATGAGCTTAGAATCGCATGCTAGTACAGATTCTTATTGTGTGGATAGAATTGCTCGATTATGTTCTGGTTAGATTTCCCTTTTGTTTGAATGCTACTTGTTTTGTGCGTTGTGGGACTCTGAGTGATGAGAGTTAGCCATTAGGTGAATACGCCAAGTCACATGTGATCAGGGTTGAATAATCTCGGAGTGTTGGATTTGACCCTATTTTGCAGCTCTCGTATGAGTCTAACCGTTGTAGGGATGAGTCCTTTACCCGGAGGATTATCTGAGCCCCGTCACATGTGATGGTATCCAAGTAATGGCTAATTGGAATTATAAAGATGCCTTAAGTAGCTGAGGACTGGGTGCGGGTTGGAGGTTACCCTAGGGCAAGCCTAGGGTGAGAGTAGTGCTGAGAGTAGTGTTAGTAGTAGTGAAAGGGACTTCGTGAAGTTGAAGCAACACTTGAGGAAAGTACGGATAGATGTGGAAGGTAGTATGGTCCCGTACTACTGGAAGCAGAGGATCCGTACTCGAGTCAAGGAGGGCCGAGATGGAACCAGGAATCTTGGATAATGTGTGAGACCTCTCGGGGTATGTTTTGATCCGTACATTTATGTGTTTATCTCCAGTATGGTGACCACGCAACATGGAGCAGGAGGCTCAGGATCTGGGTCAGGATCGGGCTCGGGCGCGGGATCCGAGCAAGTTGATGATGGGTTACACGAGTTCATCACGTCTGAGATTAAGAGAGGCATCCTTGAGGCGACCCCGGTCATTTCCGGGTCGATCAAGGAGGGGATCGTTGAGCTGATGGAGGATCGCCTCCGAGCTTTCAGGAGTGATTTGGCGTCTGGCCAGGCAAGTATGCGCACACTGTCCTTCAAGGACTTTAGAGGGAGTGGTGTGCCGGATTTTCATGGGGTGAAGGACCCCATTGCTGCTAGGAGATGGATCACAGACATTGAGTCTGCGCAGTTGACGAGCTTCTGCTTGGAGGGGTCGAAGGTCCGCTTTGTGGCAGGATGTTTAAGAGACAGAGCCAGAGACTGGTGGGAGTCGGTTGGTGATTCCCTGGGAGCCTCAGCCATTAAGGCTATGACCTAGCCCGACTTTGTGACCAGGATTAGGGCGTAGTTTGCGCCAGCGGTGGAGCTTCAGCAACTGGCCAGAGAGTTCCTAGACGTGAGACAGACGACAGAGTCGGTGACGGAGATTACCACCAAGTTTCGGGAGAGGGCCTTATTTGTGCCTCAGTATGCATGGGATGATGAGATGCATAGGACCCGTTATCATGACATGTTGAGAGCTGATATTCGGGAGCATGCCAGCTTCTCGGCATGCCCGACCCTGGACTCTATGATTGCCAAGGCACGGGGAAGGGAGATTGATTTGGAGCACATTGCGAAGAGGAGGTCCGATCAGATGTATACTTTGGAGGGTTCCGGGAAGAGACCCAAGAATTTAGATCAACGATAAGTAGGTTGGCAGGTCCGAACTCAGTGCAGCACGTGCGGGAAACTGCACGAGGGAGTTTGTCGTTCCATGGGTTCAGAGTGTGGCAGTGTTGGTCACGTTAGCAGGGACTGCCCACAAGGGGCAAGCCCATTATGGTTTCACTACAATCAGGTGGGCCACAAGAAGGCCGACTGCCCGGCGATGAAGGGAAAAGCGGGAAGTGCGTCTGCCCCGACAACTTTTAGGTTTACGGATGGGTGAGAGGGTAGGGCCTTGCAGTGACAAATGAGGGAGATCTGGATCACAGCAGGGAATGTTGCAGGTATGTATCTATGGCTATTTTCGATTCTATGCGTATTAGGGTTGTTCTTACCCCAGACTTTGGTGATAGTATGTATGAGTTGTCTCTCTGCTTGTATTCGGTTTGTACTTTCAGAATTGTCTTATGCCAATTGCATACCAGGAGCTATTAGTAGCTAGTGTAGGGTCATCTCTCACTTCGAGTCCAAATTGTCCAGTATTATCTCGATTATGACCAAAAGCGGTTCAGGAACATTGCATGGAGGTTGGTGGATAGGGCCCATGGAGTAGCCTTCCACCATCATTAAGCACTACTAGAAAAACAGCCTTTTTACGACGCTCATTGCGCGTCATAAAAGGCTCAGACGACACGCAAATGCGCATCAAGGAAGGCCCTGTCATAAAGAGAGACGACGTGCAATTATGACGCGCGTTTACGACACCCAATGTGTATCAAGGAAGGCCCTGTCATAAAGGAAGACGACACACATTCGCGTGTCGTAACCTTACGACGCGCGTGTTAATGACACGCAATGCGTATCAAGAAAGCCCCTGTCAAGAAAGGCCACGTCATAAAGGAAGATGACACACATTTTTGCGTATCATAATATTAAATGTTTAAAAAAATATATTATTTATAGATTTACTAATTTTCAAATTAAATAATATATTAAAAATCTCATACTACAAAATAAAATACCATAAATAACAAAGATAATTCATTTCACTAATATGTCAAATACAAATAATTATTCCAAAAGTGAGTAAATGTTATAAAAAATGAACTCATTTATATACAATTGCATTATAGGATTTATGTAAGAATATAAAAAACATAGAATAAAGAGATAAATATAGATAAAGAATGAACAGCAGGTCCACTGAGAAGACGTTGTGCA
The DNA here is from genome assembly GCF_002870075.4 of Lactuca sativa. Taxonomy (NCBI): domain Eukaryota; kingdom Viridiplantae; phylum Streptophyta; class Magnoliopsida; order Asterales; family Asteraceae; genus Lactuca; species Lactuca sativa. The sequence continues at coordinate 143,778,708 of NC_056628.2, forward strand.
TGTCTCATAACAACTGCCAAAGCTGCTGGTTATGGTAAGCCACGAGCATTAGAAGGCAATTTTGTTGCACTACTATCTGATGGGCGATGCCCTGTAAAATATCAAATAAATCATGCAAATAATTAACAAGGAATATTTATCATTAAGAAATATTTTTATCAATACTAAAAAAAATAGAAATACAAGAGGTGTATCACATAATGAAACAAAAAAATGAAAGAACAAGTGTCACCTGCATATTTGGTTGTGATACACCAATGGGGGTTTGACTTTGACCCCCTACCCCAATGGAATTCAATGCTGGCTTTTTACTAGTGGTCCCACTAGTATTTTCCAATTTGTGACCTGAAATAGATCAAAAATATAATTAAAAAAACAAGTAACAACAAAAATATAAGAAAACAATGGAAAGGATTTTGGTATTTAGTCTTACAGACCTTGACCATTCTGGTATAAACTTGAAAACTTTGTTAATGAATGATCTACAAAAAAAAATAGATTTTTTAATGATAATACTGAATTTACAAACAATAGTAAATTAGAAAAAATAACCAATAAGTTTTAGTAGTTTAAACCAACTTAATGTCACAGTATAGATTAAGGCTATAACCTAACTACAGTTAAAAGCATGAGGTATAGAGTGGAAACAAGGAAGTGGGAATACAATACGATAAGCACATACTCATAAAAGCAACTACGAACTTTGTCACATCCATGATGAATTGATATAAGTAGGAAAAAAGCATCAACAAACTGAATCAAGCAACTGAGGTCATACATGTCTTTTTGGAGATGAATGTGGTTAGATTAAATGAAAGAAGCAAATACAAACCAGACAAGAACATACACTTATGGTATAAAATATCAATGTTATTTGGTATAAGAACAAAAACATTCATCTCGTTTGCATTATTTAACACATCATTGTGTCGTGTCACTCTCTCCTCATGTTACATACACCTATTTTTTATGCTGTCAATAACCATGACCTTGTCAACTGCCATATCATACTCATCTATTTAATTTTTACCCATTCCACTTTCATCAGGTATTAAGTATTAAGTATTAACCAACAAACACCTACGTTTAGTTTTTCTTTCTTCTAGCAAAGCATCATAGACCAATCCGAATTCCAAAGTTAAAAAGCTTAAAGGTCCTTGTAAACCAGAATCTATTAATCAAGATTTTCATACACCGTTGTTTCATGAGGAGAACTGCAGGTAATCAATGTCCTGTTTTTTCTGTTGATGCTATACTACCATTATCTCTAATATAATCAAATTAAATGATTGGTAAGTATTTTGAGTTACTTACATTACCTCTTCATCATCATCATCCAGACAATGACATGCCATGACATGTAGACTACTGATCCACCTTTAAACAATGCTTCAGGTACCTATCATCCAGAAAAACAACAAAACAGACAAAAATTTACACCAATCCCATCACAAACAAAACCAGCTGCTATTATCACAAATAACAAATATAATATTCTCTAGACAGTATTAAAATGTAGCAGCATCAAAACATATTATAAGATGAAAAAGTTAATAATATGAAGAAGTAAGAAGTAGACACCCACTCAGATAAACAAGGTCAACTCAGGCCTACTGTAGACATTCTCCCCTTCATCCTCTAAAACAAGATAAGCCGCGACAAGTGAATCCTGAGCCCCAATATACAACGAGTTGTAAATCTCCCAATACACCTCCCTCACCTTCCTGGCCGGATGAAACAGCCCCTGCAAATAGTAATAATACGTCTCCTTGTTTTTCATCATCCATGAGATCCTTTCCTATAGCAACAAGGTTGATTTTGCCAATTTTATTGGCCTATGCATCACATCAGAACATCAAAAAAACAAATCCATATCAACACGTCGCAACATAGTAATAGTAGGGAATGCAAAAGAACAAACATGATATATATATATATATATATATATATATATATATATATATATATATATATATATATATATATATATATATATACAGTCCCCAAAGGGTACATTACTATTTACTTCCAGAGAGTGATTTTGCACTATTATGACAAAACATCTCCTCGCATTGATTTCAGAAATAAAGAGAGAATATTACCTGTAAAGTAATGTTCTAAATGGACTTGTAAAGTTCTTATATCTTGACCATCTACCATTATCAAACCTATCATTTTTATACCAAGATTAAATTTAAAACCAAATTTTAGCTTGACTATCCATCATTATACCATAACTAAGAACTGGGGACAAAAATAGCCTCAGGGGTATTTTGGGAAAGTTCCATTTTAATTAAGTTTTTGTATGAAAATATGATTGCAGTTCGTGAATTACCATAATATCACCTCCATTGTTGGCGTAATTCAGGAAAAAGCCAACAGGGGCATTTTAGGAAAAATGCGTTTATTATTTTTGTTTCCCGGTTTTAGACTATGAGTCAAACTCTTTTTCTTTTAGTATAAAAGAGCTACGTTATAGGTATTTAGAAAGAAGTTTTTCAGCAATAAAAGTCTAAATGGGTCCCTCAAGCTCACAAGGTCATCAATTTCTTTAAATACACCAACAATATTCCCAAACCCCAGCTTTATTTAACAACTCTCTTAGGTTCCAATATAGAAGGCATGAAACCATTAAGCAATATTAAAAGTTTAAACAACCATCTTGGTCTTAAATCCCCTATTTCCTAGTCAACAACTCTCTTAGGTTCCAATATAGCATTATAATAATACATTGTCTGATTAAAAATTACAGTCCTGCATTTCCCTATCTCAGTCCCTAAATTTCTTAATAAAACAAGCATCCCCAAAAAAAATTAATAGCAATCTCCTCCTACAACTATAACCATAAAAAAAAGGATTCTCCATAATCGAACCAAAATTTCCTGCAAATCTTTTAAATCCACCAAATCAGATCTTCTCATTTATTATTAAAATATCAAAATCCAAAAAAAAACGATAAGTTAGTAACCAACACAAATTATCCAACCTAGCATTAGATCCATGATTCGTGGTTTTACTTTTACTATGATGCAACTCTCATTACCTAGGGATGTAGGTGCATACCAAAACACTGAAAATTCATCATGTGATAATATTTATATATGTTTTAAACTACACTACAAAGAATACCATTTTTCAAGATTTAAACAAAATATATTTCAAACAAGAAGCATCAACTTTGGCGTTATTGCTAGCATTTGAAACCCCAAAAATTGAGAAATTGAGCATGGCATGGATTGAAGACTACTACTCTAGAGAATATAGATTAGAGATTCAAATGCAGCCACCTTAGGTACTAGTTGCTTCTTTTAAATCATATTCTCCTAAAACCTAACCTCATTCACTCACTATTTCATATCTGTAATACCTTGTATATTTTTTAATAATTTGTTGAAGACACTGAGGAGATTGCTATCAGTTAACAAGGGGGGACACCAGCTTTACCAATACCATAGGAAGAGGAACTATTACTGTAACTCCATAATCAACAAAAGGGTTGTTTGGGGATCAAAAGATTTCACAATTCTAACCTGCATTTTAAAAAAATAAAAAAGAGTTAAATTAAAGGCACAAGAAAAAAAATAGTTAAACTCAAGTGAATAAGGGTCTCGCTGAGAACAGTTGCCTTCTGTGTCCCTGAGAACCTGTACAAGAACAAAACTTCATAGTATTAAACAAAACTGCCAATAAAAAATATATATTATGTTAATAAAGCAAGTAAATTACCCGAGTGCCCTTGCTATCTTTTTCTGTTCTTCAAGAGGATCAACACTTGAAGCTGAACCAAATCAATTTCTCGGTGGCAAGTGTAGCAAGTTTGGTCATATAAGCGGTGTCAACTTCCCCTACTTCAAGGGCACTAATTGCAATCGAAATAACTTTAAATACACCAGCAATATTCCCAAACCTCTGCAAATAACAAGAAAAAGAAGTTCAAATAGTCTTTCTGTTTTCTGATTACGTGTGTAATTTATGTTATAGTGAGTGATACACGATGCTTGCTGTGAAATTAGAGTTACCTTTACCAATCAACCTCTTCTTTGTCTAAGGAACTGGTGAGTTTTTGCCAATCCACCACCACAATGAGGCTGAAAACCCTAATCGGAGAAAATTGTTGCAAAATAGTAAAACCTTCGGAATTGTTGATTTGAGGTCAAAGAGATTTAATTACCTGGTTGAAACTTGGGATAAGGATATCGGAGATGCCTTTTGGGTTGGAGCGCGAAGCTTGAAGAGACATCAATAGATTTAGATTTGACGCATATACCTTACCAACATATTAGAACAGTGGAGTGGATAGAGAGGGAAGCAGTGGATTGGCGTTTGTCAAACAACGATTCAAAAGGAAGTATGGATTTCTTTGATGTATACGGCGTTGTTCCGGGATATATTGATAGGTGAAGGGGATACGAGAGAGTTAAATGGAGGTGGACATGAGGTTGCCGGACCTGAGGTTGTCGGACGTGAGGTTGCCAGAAAGGCCAAGCGAAGCGAGGTGATATCATCGATTATTGCAGAGGCTAGAGAGAATCGAGAGAATTTGAGAAGCATCATAAGTCGTAACAACGATAGGTACATTCTTCATGTTTCTTCTCTTTTCGTCTCTGTCTCAGGGGACTAGGGCTTGAAATGTATTGATCTTCAGAGTGAGACTAGAGCAGAGATCTGATGAGACGATTAACAAGTAAGGTCAAGAGTAGTGGAGAAGCATATAGGAGAGGAGGGAGAGGGGAGAATAGATTGTGAAGATTAAAAATAGAAAGAAGGTAGAAAAACATCAAGGCGGGTTTTCAAAATTTTGGGGATTTCATTTCCCCCCGTATCTACTAAACGCGCGTTCATTAAAATTATAAAGCGACACTTACAGACGACGCGCATTTAAGATACACCGCCCTCCGTGTTTTTAATTTTTTTCTTATGGCACTAATGTAAGGGCACGCAATAATGTGTGACCTAAATCCTTAAATTTTTTGAAGAGATGACACTTTTTTAATGTCACTCTATTTTGCGTAACATAAATCAATGAGTGTCGTGGTTTGCGCGTCGTAAAAGGGTCTTTTTCTTGTAGTGAAGGTTTGATGGTTCTAGTCTTGGTACTTGGGATAGCTTTTGGAAGCATCAAAGGGAAGTGGTCTATCACTGATGGGGTTGCTATGAGCATTAGTTATTCGGACCTTAAGGGCATTAGTTGGAGCTCAGGAGATTATCAGTATCAGGGATGCAGGAGGTGTTCATCTAGTATTCAGTAATCGTATGGTATTTGGAGTAGGCTAGTGGTGGATCGCTAGCGACATCAAGGCGATGGTAGTTATCATGCCTATTGTGCAAGGGAGGAAGGAATGGAAATCCTCGGGTTTCTGCATGCAGTAAAGACTTAGCCGAAGCTAAGTGGGGGAGAAACAATCATGTTATAGGAACAACAACGGTTTTCGAACTAGGATAAGTTTTGCTCTCCTGTCAGGAAGAAAGGCGGCCCAGGTGGCTGTATGAATTGAGGAAAGTGTGAACTGGAAGTTCGGAAAACTTGCCAATTGTGAGATCGCATTCTTAGGCTACCCGATAGCAAATTGCAGAAGAATCGGTTGGGAGTTCCAGATAGGTCATGAGTACATCTTGGGGGTACTAGATTGTGCTTGTATGCTCGACTATAGGTTAGTCGTAGCATCCACTAGCAGCCACTCGGTGTGGAAAGGTGTTGTCAGACTACCAGATGGTCGTAGCATTCACCAATGGTCAGATAAAAGAGGAGTGTGGTAAGACTACGAGGCGGTCCGTAGCAATGGTTAGCAGATAGCATCGAAGTGTGGTGCGACTGCGGTGTGACCCGTAGCATTAGTTTAGTGAGACTGCGGTGTGGCCCGTAGCAATCGTATATGATTGTAGTAAGACTGCGGTTTGTCCTATAGCATTAGTTTAGTAAGACTTCGGTGTGGCCCGTAGCAATCGTATGTAAGTATAGTTGGGCTGCGGTGTGGCCCGTAGCATTGGTTTAGCAAGATTGCGGGGTGGTCCGTAGCTTTAGTTGGCTTGCGCAGAAGTGTTGTAAGACTATGTGGGTGGCCCGTAGCATTCACTAGTTGGCAGAGCAATTATAATAAGCCTACCGGGTGGCCCATAGCATTCGTCGATCCCTATTCGCTAGTGCGAATATATCAGGTGTGTGATTCTTTAGCAGGGTTTTTCAGATAGTTAAGTTCAGGGTGGGGCAGCCGCCCGGATGTGAGTGGGCCACGTGATGATTGGGTCCGGAAGACGGTAGGTCATTGGATGCCAGGAGTGGCGTAAGACTGCTGGTAAGCTGTGACTTTCATTAGTAGCTTGGTTCGCGGATAGTGGGTGAGGGGCCCGTATCTCCGAGGTAGCATGGGGGAAACCGATATTCCGGGTAACGGTAGATCAGTTGGGATCAGGACGGACTCGGTTCATCTGGTAGGCGGATGGGAGTCAGCAAGACTTTAAGCTAGAATAATGGTAAGGGATTCGGTGCGAAAAGCCATGAACTGATCGGATAACGCTAAGCTGCTCATCGCGGGATCAAATGATCTCAGAGTAAAGGATTTGGCTCGATGACGCCGTTCTCGTCTGAGCCTTAAGCGTAGCAGAGAGGGATCTATTACCCGAAGGATTGTCTGAATTCTCACGATTGGGTGTAGCTTTCAGTATTGGAGCATTGTATGGGGGTTATTCCGTAAGTATTGGTATGATGGCCGACAATGGGAGTGGCCGGGATTGCGGTTTCAGCAGAGAATCAGTCCTCGAAGGAAATTGGAAAGGTTGTTGCTTGTGGAAAGTACCTTAGAAAGGCCAGTGACAGTGTAGGGTAAAAGGGTAAACCCCTTGCGAATCAAGGGCAAGTGTAACAGGAGTATCGGTATGATTATGATTACCGGTTGGATAAAAGTGTTGTACTCGAAGGAAGTAAGGAACGGGTTATTCTGAAGATGGCATCTTCAAGGTTTGGATCGGATGGGCGGAGTGTGTACCTAGTGGTAAAGTGGTGACCAAATGTTAAGGTAGTTGGTCCTGGCAGACTTCGAGAACAAAGTCTAGTTTAAGTGGGGGAGTGTTGTAACACCCAGAATTAGAAACACCAAGAAAAGAAAGGAAAGGCTCTAAGTCAAGAGTCAACTCGTCGAGTCCAAGGAAGAACTCAACGAGTCAGAGCGGGATCCGGGGCATAGAGTAAGTGACCGACTCGGCGAGTCGGCTAGTGGACTCAGCGAGTCTGTTCTGGACGAGAAAAGCCCTAATCTTAGGGTTTGCACCCTATTTAAAGGACCTTATGTCCTCTCCTTAGTCCCCCTTGTCAGCCAGAAGCTGCTATACACGATTCCAAACCCTAAGTTGAGTGAGAGAAGGAAGAAAGTGAGTTTGGGGCTTTTGCAAGAGGAAGAATTGGAGGATTTGACCACTAAAGAGATGGAGGATTCAACTCTTTGGTTGTGAACATCAGTTTGAAGGTAACAATCTGTTACCTTGCCTTTGTTGCTTCTATATCTTCTCATGGATGATGTTTTGGGGCCATTTTGGCATGTTCAGGAGCCATTTCGAGTTAGAAGTCCAGATCTGAGGTTGCTACTTCAAATCTAGGCTTGTCTTGGTCCAAAAACCTATAAAGTATCAGCCTTTGGTGTGTTAGTGAAGCATGTTTGTCATAAACCCTAGCCCTAGAGTGTTTTAAGCCTATAGCTCCTTGGTTTCACGTAAAGTTTGCAACTTTACGTGAGGAATAGACTTTGGAAGAGTGGATCTATGAGTTGGAGCCCCTGCATGGCTCGAAAAGCCACTGTATCGATTAAGAACTGAAGTAACTCGGCAAGTCACATGGGTGGACTTGGCGAGTTGGAAGAACAACTCTGCGATTCTGTTGAAGATTGCCATGGACTCGGTGTGTCTGTTCTTGGACTCGACAAGTTGGATCGCAGAACCCCCAACCTCTTCTGGTTAAGACGCAGATCAGTGAGTTGAGTGGTTACTTAGTGAGTTGGTCTGGATGGGACTCAGAGATCGTTGAACTCGACGAGTCTTGGGGTGACTCGGCGAGTTGGGTTGTATCTTGAGAGCTTCGGAGTTTAAGGACTCGGCAAGTCGAGTCAACTGGAAGGTTAACTTTGACCAGGACTTTGACTTTAACCATAGTTGAATTAGTTTACATGTTGGCATGATATGTTATATGTGATAGCGGTAACAGGAGGGGAATAGTCCCCAAGTTCGGTTGTTAGGTCCGAAGGGTAGTTAGGACACCCCAGATATGTCTGATAATATATGCTGATATGTTTACATGCTGGCATGATATGTTATATGTGATAACGATAGTAGGAGGGGAATAGTCCCCAAGGTCGGTTGTTAGGACCGAAGGGTAGTTCGGACACCCCAGATATGTCTGATAGTATGTTTATGTTATGATATATGTGATAGTAGCAGTAAGGGGTGAAATAGTCCCCGAGGGACAGTTGTTAGGACCGACAGGCAGGTCAGTACCCCGAAATAGCTTGACATGGGTAGGACGGCACCCTAGAATGGCCGCATGGGCAGGTCAGCACCCCGGAATGGCTTGACATGGGTAGGAAGGCAGCCCAGAATGGCCGCATGGGTAGGTCGGCACCCCAGAATGGCCGTACCGGGTAGGTCGGGCACCCTAGAATTGCCTGGCAGTATGTATGTTATGTGATTGTGTGGTATGTGGTACGATGGGAGAACTTACTAAGATTTGTGCTTACGGTTTTCAGTTTTGGTTTCAGGTACTTTGTTTTCAAGGAAATGAGCCGACTCGATCCCAGCGCATCACACTATGTTTTCCACACATGAGATCTTTGGGATTACACTCTGATATGGTTTTATGATAATATGTTTTGATTACCGACACTATGGCTTGGCACGATATATTATAATGGATGTTTTTATACTGATGGTTTTATGTAATGACTTATTTAAAAATGAAATTTTTGGCCTTGAATTTTGGGGATGTTACAAAATGTAAGTCTATTTCAACATGTTTGGTTCTTTGGTGTTGAATTTGGTTAGAATCTAAGTACATAGCATTCAAATTATCACAAAAAGACAATTTTAGATTGAGTTAGAGGGCACAAAAGTTCAAGAAGAGATTTCGAAGCTAAGCAGTTTTGGCAACTACATTAGCTACCCCTCGATACTAAGCTCATTCGATTGACTTGATAAACACATGGGGGTATGGGGACAACTACTATACATGCAAAGGTTGTTGTAGCTATGACAACATTTTGTTATATAGATGTGAAACTTGTGAGTTCAACCTCGATGTCAACTGTGCATTTCTACCCAAAACCATCATCCCACAAACATCCTCGTAAACAAGTTATCAATTCGGATCCTCTTTGTAACTCTTGTAACATGTGGTTTGATGGTTTAAGATATGTTTGTAATGCTTGTAACTTCATATTAGATATGTATGGTGCAATGAGATCGCCAAATTCCTTAGTCATAGGTATTGCAAAAGACATGAAAACCCATTGACATATCCCCTAATCATCGATCATCGTGAAGATTTCTATTGAGATATTTATGAGATGGAAATGCACCCCAAGTTCCCCATGTATCATGGTCGCGTATGAAAATATTCTTTTCACCTTGATTGCATTAATGGAGACGATTATTATGCAAACATTTTTCCACAAGGGCTCCTTGAATGTTTCATATCACAAACATCCGTTAACATATGCTCGAAGAAAGAAAACGACGAAGTATGTGTTCTATTTATAATCAAGATATTAATGGTTTTTTGATCATCGGATGTCGGGCTAGAGTTGTAATTTTGTTAATGATTTCATCATAAGCAATGAATCATCAATCATGTAATATGATTAGGACCTAAGAAAGGGCATGTCATTGTTTCCATAAATTACTTCTATATGTTCACTTTCTCTTCTTCTTCTGTGTTTTAAATTCAAGCAGTTTTTGCTCATAGCAATTACATTTTCAATTTGTATGACTTCTTCGGCGTGACTTTAAATAATCTTGGCTTAATTCTTATTTGAATGAAGAAAACACATGTCCCATATGTAGATAAATTGTTATCCTAATCTGATGCTCCAAAAATAATGAGTTTGTAATAGGTATCAAGAGTTAACAACTTGATAAGATATTCAAATAACTGAAGAATTCTTATTTGAATTATGTAATAAACCTAGTTAATGCCCTATTAATCATACAATATTGTCACATTCAAAAATCAGTGAATGATATTTGAACTAGTTATACACAAGATGTAACTAAGGCATGGGAGTTTATATAATGGAAATTGAATAGCATGACTTACGAGGTTTCATTAACACGAGTAATCACATTCAAATATCAGTCAATGATATTAAATTAGTTATACACAAGAAGGTTATTGATACAACACAGGTTTACTAGGTCTCTGTGATCATTTTTTGAAGTTGTAAACATAAATTATTAACAAAAAACAGTGAATCTTTGAAATCCATGATTTAAGCTTTTGTTTTCATAGATAAAACCCACATAAATGGATTAAATGAGGGATGTAAATTCACATGCTTGTGTTCTATGTTGATATGAACTTAACTAAAGAAAACCAAATATCAATAAGAGGCAAGCATTCGATCAAGCACTTGGTAAGCAAAAGGTGAAAGTACACATCCATTGATGGAAAAGAAAAAGCAACATCTGTTTTTTACACAATAAAATAATGGTGCCAACAAAAAAATTTACATAAAGAATCGGAATCCATTACCACATTCTCTTCTCTCCCTCTATCTTCAGACACTTCTCTGTTGGTGAATCGGAATCCATGACCAAGTGAATTTTCTTGAGTTTCCCAACAACTTCTATTGTAAAAATATGAAAAACCAATGGAAAAATCAACAAAATTCACTCGTAAGTGCTACTTAATGGTTTCATCAACGACCAACAACTTGGATCTAAATTTGCTACATCAGTTAGACCGAAAACACTCATAAGATACTGATTATTCTATTCTACTATTAGATCAATGCGAAAATCCCTCCATGCTAGCTTTGCTTTAAACCCTCTGATTAGAGTTTACTCTAGGAGCTCAACTCATGAAAATGTTAGGAAAATTAGGGTTTGCGGTGGAGATCAGGATACAAACTTAGATCGTGATATCACTTTCCGAACTGATATTTCTACCCTATGCCTAGGTTACAAGAAATTCAGCCTAGGATAATCCAAGCGGACACCTACGTTTCTAGGCACAGAAAATGTAAGTTGTTATGATAAAGGGTTCTGTGAATGTGTGATGAAAAACAAGAGCTAAAAATGTACCTCTTCTGAAAAGGAAGAGTTGTTTATATACTAAACACGATTAGGGTTTCATTAGGGTTGGGCCTTCATTACTTGCTTTGGAAGCAAGTAATATTAATCCAGATCAGCGGGACCCCAGCCAGGGGCTCTGCCTCTTGGACCCCACTAGGGGCGCTGCCCCTAGACCCCGCCAAAGGGGCGCTGCCCCTTTGGAAACCCCGGACCCGGGGACGCTGCCCCCGGACCCCGACTGGTCGTCGAACCGGCTTCTGACTCGATCTTATACATATGTACACTCCACACAACCCCCGTACATGTATTAGAGTACAAATCATCAAACCCCTTAGCTCACATGTTAGTTCCAATTACTTAAAATGACACGGTGACACTAAAATCACCAACAATCCTCCCCCATTTTAGTGTAACCCTTGAACAAACATAACCTTATCAAAACAACAAACCAAACTAGTACATAATGAAAATATCGTAATGATTGAATTTCCACTTAGTATCATACAATTGCAAATACTCGAGAATCAGGGTGTTCTAAGAATTGAACCCATCAACCCATTTGAATACCAGAAAGTAAAATACATACTAGTTTGTTGAATTTCTAGCATAATACAACTTGACACTGTTATAAAGTCGTGTGTCCCAATCCTCTCATGATCGTATCAAGGTCAAGTCCACAACCTCTTGAAATGTGGCTACACTTCACAATCACGTAGGTAACTCCTTTCCATGTATCCGCACATACATTTATCAAAGGAATTATTAAGAAGTTAAACTTCAACCTGGCTAACTTGTAGAACCGAACACATACCTGGGATGAATACTTCATGTGTTCCAATCTATAAGTATGAGCTTTCCACATTGAATTCAACTCCTTACATTATATTAGGAGGGAATTGGGTGTCTCATCATTATAGAATTAAATGGACTTTAATCCCATCCCGATCACAGACTTGTGTACTAAGTCTCTTGTCAGACCTTTAGTCAAGTGATCTGCCAAATTATGTTGCGATTTCACAAACTCAACCGAAATCACACCATTCATGATTAGTTCTCTAATCATACTATGTTTAACACCTAGGTGTCTAGACTTGCCATTATAAACCTGGATATATGCCTTAGCCAAAGCGGCAGCACTATCACAAAGGATAAAAATAGGTGCTATCGGTTTAGACCACAAAGGAATATCATAGACTAAATTCCTTAGCCACTCTGCTTCTTTACCAGCAGCTGCTAACGCAACAAACTCAGATTCCATTGTCGAGTTTGTAATGCAAGATTGCTTCTTGGAAGCCCAAGAAATGGCACCTCCCCCAAGCAAGAATACCCAACCAAAAGTTGAGGAATGGTCCTCCATGTTGGTAATCCAACTTGCATCTGAATGACCTTCTAAAACCGAAGGACTGCCCAGGTAACTCAAGCCATAATTCATGGTTCCCTTGGGATACTTAAACAATCTATTCACTGCTTGCCAATGTTGAGCACTAGGATTGCTAGTGTACCTTCTCAACTTACCCACAGCAAACGCAATATCAGGTCTGGTACTTGTCATGGCATACACCAAGCTACCAATAGCCTTAGAGTATTCCAACTGTGAAATGGGAATACCATTATTTGGCATTAATTTCACACTTGGGTCCATAGGAGTACTCACAGGAGAACAATCGGTAAAATTAAACCACTTGAGAATTTTCTCAATATAATGACTTTGAGTCATTACCAATCCTTTGTTCATCCTCTTAATTCTTATTCCAAGAATTACATCCGCCTCTCCTAAATCTTTCATGGAAAACTTGGATGACAGTAATTTCTTTGTTTCATCCACGTGATTTTGGTCGGTACCAAAAATCAACATGTTATCTACATATAAGCAAATGATCACTCCAGCTCTAGTAGCATCATCAAATCTACTATAAACACATTTGTCACATTGGTTTGTTTTGAAACCAAAAGAAAAAATCACCTCATCAAATTTTTGATACCATTGTTTAGGCGCTTGTTTCAACCCGTACAAAGATTTGACAAGCTTACAAACCATATGCTCTTTACCGGGCATAATGAAACCTTCTGGTTGTTTCATGTAAACTTCCTCGTCAAGATCACCATTTAAAAAGGCTATTTTCACATCCATTTGGTGAATAACCAGATTGTGGATACTTGCCAAGGCAACCAACAATCTAATAGTAGAAATACGTGCAACTGGAGCATACGTATCAAAATAGTCAATACTGGGTTTTTGTCTAAAACCTTGAATGACTAACCGGACTTTGAATTTGTCAATAGTCCCATTTACATTCATTTTCTTTTTGAAAATCCATTTGCAACCAAGAGGTTTAGAACCTGGAGGCAAATCAGACAACACCCATGTGTTGTTCTCAAGAATTGATGACATTTCATCATCAATCGCTTCCTTCCAAAAGGCACTATCCCGAGACTCCATGGCCTCTTGATAAGTCTTAGGATCATCTTCAATACTATAGCAATAAGAGTACTCAAGACTAATTTCATCCCTTGAACCTTCCACCAAGTACAGTTGGAAGTCGGATCCCAAATTTTTTACAATATTGCCTCTTTTGCTTTTACGAAGCTCTTGTAGTTCTTGCACATTACCACCATCTTGACTTTCTGAATTTTTCTCTTTAGGATCACCAAAAGTAAGATCCTTAGGCCTTTGAATTGATGAAAACCGCATCTCATCAAAAATTGCATCTCGTGATTCGATAACAGTGTTAACCGAAATCGAATCATTAGGTTCTATTACATAAAACCTATATGCCTTGGAATGTTCAGCATATCCAATGAATATGCAGTCAATTCCACGTTCTCCCAAATTCTTCTTTTTGGGCTCGGTGAGTTTTACAACTGCCCGACATCCCCAAACCCGAAAATAACTCAAATTCGGCTTTTTCTTGAACCAAAGTTTATATGGGACTGTTCTATTCCTTTTATTTGGAACCCTATTTAACAAATAGCAGGCCGTTGACATGGCCTCTCCCTAGAATCCTTCACTCAATCCCGAGTAAGACAGCATCGAATTTACCATTTCCTTTAAAACTCGATTTTTGCGTTCAGCAATGCCATTCTGTTGAGGCGTGTAAGGTGTCGTGGTCTCATGAATGATACCCATTGATTGGAAGTATATGGGATCCATATATTCACCTCCCCTATTAGTCCTGAGACATTTAACCGGAATGCCCAATTGCAATTCCACCTTGGTTTTGTATATTTTGAATTTATCTAAGGCTTCATCCTTAGAGTGCACCAAATACACATAGCAAAACCGAGTGCAGTCATCAATAACAGTGACTACATACTTTTTATTCCCTAAAGAAGGAGTGGAATGAAAATCACACAGGTCACTGTGTACAAGCTCCAAAACAGTAGAATTTCTAGTGACACTAGGAAAGGGTTGTTTTGTCACTTTTGTAAGCATGCATGTTTTACATTTATCAGATGTCATATCAAAGGCTGGAATTAATCCATCTTTTGACATCTCATGCATCCTTCTAAAGTTAACATGACCTAATCTTACATGCCAAAGCATAGATTTGTCAACATTAGAAGCAGAAGATACAAATGTAGAATTCTGAACATGTAATAATTTGTCAACAATATTCAAACGAAACATTCTATTATTTAAATATCCAAAGCCAACAAACATTCCACCCTTAGACAAAACAAACTTATCCGACTCAATAACTTGTTTAAAACCATCAGAATTCAAACAACTAGAGCTTACAAGATTCTTGCGAATCTTGGGAACAAACAAAACATCAAATAACCTAATTATCTTTCCAGAAGTAAATTCAAGACACACGAAACCTAAACCACAAATAGTTATAAAATAATTGTCTCCCATTTTCAGCACCGAGCCATCTTCAAGCGGAGTTAATGTTTCAAACATCCGTTTATCCTTGCATACACGGTTCGTTGCTCCGGAGTCGATCCACCAAGCAACATCATCATCCTGCACATAGAATGATTCAGGGATAAATGAAACATAGTAAACATAATTCTGATTAGAATTATCAAAGTTAGTAAAAAACTGACCTCCTTTCACTTGGGCCGAAGACCTGTTCACTTTCCCATTGGCTCCGCTGTTTCCAGCACCATTGTTGCCCAAATTCACACGACAATCACGCTTGCAATGCCCAACTTGATTGCACCTCCAACAAACCAGATCCTTTCTCTTTTTGTTGGAGATGCTTGGGACATGTTCCTACTTATGTTTGCCATGTCCTTTGTGGTTATGGTTCCTTGGTTTGTTTTCAACCATATGAACCGAGGGCTGTCCAGGTTCAACTTTTCCTTTGGGTTTTTCAGATTTGTCACTTTCCTTCGCACGAAGAGATTCTTCAATACGAATGTGGCTAGCAAGTTGAACTAATGACAGTTCCTCCTTTTGATGTTTCAAGTTATGTTTGAAGTCTTTCCAGGACGGAGGCAGTTTGTTAATGATAGTGGACATAGCTATGGATTCATCCATATTCATTTTGTGCAGTTTAAACTGTCCATATATGCCAAGGAGTTCATTGTACTGTTCAGTGATAGACCTTGAATCTTCCATCTTATAATTATTAAAGTCACTAACCAGAAACTTCTTGCTAGAAGCATCCTCAGTAATGTATTTTAGTTCAAGGGTATCCCACAACTCCTTGGCACATAAGGCTTCACTATGGATATTAAATAAAGCATCAGACATACCGTTCAGAATGTGACCTTTGCAGATGTAGTCATCATTGTCCTACTTCTGTCTCTTTCTCGTCTCTTCATTCGTCTCAACAACACCTTCCTCAGGCTCTGCTGGTCTTGGAGTAGTCAGCACATATGCTGCTTTCAGAGTAGTCAGCATGGAGTGCATCTTCTTCTTCCAACGCCTGAAGTCGACACCTTCAAACTTCTCCAGTTTGGCAAACTTGATAGTCATCTCGCGGATTGAGTCACCCATCTCCAGAAACAAAAAAATATCAGTTCGAATGTTGGGAAAATTAGGGTTTACGGTGGAGATCTGGATACCAACTTGGATCGTGATATCACTTTCCGAACTGATATTTCTACCCTATGTCTGGGTTACAAGAAATTCAGCCTAGGATAATCCAAGCGGACACCTACGTTTCTAGGCACAGAAAACGTAAGCTATTATGCTAAAGGGTTTTGTGAATGTGTGATGAAAAACAAGAGCTAAAAACGTACCTCTTCTGAAAAGGAAGAGTTGTTTATATACTAAACACGATTAGGGTTTCATTAGGGTTGGGCCGTCATTACTTGCTTTGGAAGCAAGTAATATTAATCCGGATCAGTGGGACCCCAGCCAGGGGCTTTGCCCCTTGGACCCCGCTACGGGCGCTGCCCCTAGACCCCGCCAAAGGGGCGTGGCCCCTTTGGAAACCCCGGACCCCCGACTAGTCGTCAAATCGGCTTCTGACTCGATCTTATACATGCGTGCACTCCGCACAACCCCGCACATGTATTAGAGTACAAATCATGAAACCCCTTAGCTCACATGTTAGTTCCACTTACTTAAAATGACATGGTGACACTAAAATCACCAACATAAAACACCTTCGATCTCTATAAAAGAATCGTAACATCAAATCATAAACCTAATAATTACACATTTACGTTCTTGATCAAGTCTGCTGTACAGTTATTGGATAAGGATTTGGGTGTGATTGTACATGTGATTGCATTTACGTTATGTCAGAGTATCTTGACCTTTTCACCCTTGCGCAAAAAACAAAACATCACACCAAATGAGTGTCACTTTCGCTTCCAATCTTGTCTTTGTAAGCTACGCAACAAGTAAATGTGATGAAACTTTGTTCTATTGATATATTATCAGTAACCTTTAACAATGATACATAAGTGTCAACAAAGGGAGAGATATTGAACAAGAACAACAAGTATGGTCTTTCGTTCCAGTTGAAACCCTTGAATTCATAATAGAGCTAGTAAAACGAGATGAACTTCTATTACAAGGATTCTTTTATTAAGACCTTTCGGATAGATAGCCCTATTGAATGAAGGTTGAACACCAACCCGCCTGGAAAGCTAAGAGTCGGCAAAGACCTAGTTGTCGAGGAATGAAAGTAGTCGAGAGAATTACCAATGTTAATTTCTCCGTAAAATTGGTATGTTTGTTTAGTTGAGTGCACGAAGTTTTATTCATCAATATTGTAATAAATAGCATATATGATTTATTATTTTATAGCGCAAAAGTCACCATATTTTAGTTATTGTTTTAATTTTGATAGTATGAATGTAATGTCACTAATTAGTGATGCGTCATCATGTAATGTCATCAAAAAGTACAACTTGAGCATGTCATTTTAATTGGAAACCAGGTAAAAGTAAGAAGACATGTTAAGTTGTAAACATTAAAATAAATTAGAAAAAAATATTTTTTCAAAATAAAAAAAAAAAAAAGAAAACACAATGTTTTTTATGCAGTTTGCCCAAAAAACAATGTGTTTTTATATAACATTTTTCATTAATTGATCTATCAAGTTTTTCTCCAAAGAAACAAATAGAACTTCAAAAAAATCCATTATTGAAGTCAAATAAAATCAAATATATTTTTCTTGTGTCGAAATTTGAGATGAGATGTTCCATTTGTGATTAAATTTCGAGTTTTATCTAATAAAGTATATATTCTTTACTTGCTCAATTAATTATATAAATATCTTCGAAGTCGTATTCACTTGAAGTAATAAATTGATGTGGAATAGTAACTTAGTTTTTTTGGCGATGATAATGCGAATGTCTATTCTCCTTGACATGTAAGCTTAGCTAACTTATACAACAAGTTCAATTTATCAATAACTAAAGCCAAAGTTATCACATATAATTTCTTATAAAAACCTAGATACCATATTTATGCCAACACATATCACATGATAATTGTTTGAAAGGCTATTCTAGTTTTTTACGGGCTCCCTGGAAGAAGGTTCACCATTTAGTATGGGAGAGCCACTACCCTAACCAAGCCACTAGGTGATAGTTAGACATTGGTTAGACGATTTAAAGGATTTATTATATTTTACGATTCGATTAAACATAAGAATATTTCAATGAATGAAAATGGAAGAAAGAAACTCAATTCTTTTCGTGTGTCATGTGATATAGAAAAAAGTTTCCATTTAGAGAAAGAGATGCATACATAGGATGCATCATGTTAACTTTGAATATAATAAAAGAATCTTAGAAAAAGCATTTTAAATATACACTACTTGAAAGCAAAAAAATCTTGACTTCAGAACTCAAACACCACCAATCTTAGTACCTATTTGTTTGCATATACAAAAGGACTATCACTTTTGTATCTTCTATAACTCTGTTAGTCCTCTTTGTCATCATATAGCCAAGGAGTTCAGGGGGAAAACTGTTGGAAATATGCAATGACTGCACTTATGGTATTAGCTATGCTTGTAAGCAAGAAAATAATAAGGCTAACACATAAAAAAAAAAAAACATAAAGAACTTGGGATTGTCAAGTTAACTTGTCATGGATTTCTCTTAACTGGACAAATTTAACACCAATGATTTATGAAATAACTGTGAAATAAACATCACTAACAAGCTGCTTCTCTGCCATCGTTTCCCGATGGGAATTAAATTCAGATTTGGGGAAGATTGAGCCTCTGTATAAATCTTGAACTTAAATTACAGATTCACGAATCCAATAAACACATAATCTGGACTTGAAATTACCTGAAATTACTCTCATGCTTTTGTGCTGTTTAAACTTCAATTATTTCTAATAATGTAATCTCTCACTTGCTTATTTAAATCACTAAAACCAAAGTTGTGAAATATAATTTGACATAAAATTATTAAAAACCATATTAACTCTGAAATATATCATTTGTTAGTTGTTTGAAAGGCTAGCCACCAGACGCCTTTTTTTTAAGGTATGATAAAATCATCTCTCATTTTTACCATGGTCATGTCCAACTCTGTTTGTAAAATGGTTGAGGTTTATAACAATCGAAATGGTATAAGATGGTCATATATTTGGACATTACACTATCATAAATTCATATTTTATTAGACTTAATGTATGATAAATAAGTAATATATTTAAATTCTTCAAAAAATAATATTATGTATTTTAATAGATGTCCAAATTCCATCTCAGAGTCATAATATATTTTAATAGCGGAAAGAGAATTCCAGAGGGTAATTATCGAGCTAAAGGATTGGAGATAGGATTAATTGATCAATTAACTTTATAAACGATCTAACAGTGAACTCATCCAAGCAAAAAAAATGTAATCAAGCATTACCCACTTTCCTATATTATAAATACATATGTTGGCTTTCTCTTCTTCTTGTCCTATATTCAAGCACTCCTTGCTCATCATAGCAAATTTGTACATATTTTCAATGTGTATACCTTCTCTAAATATGGCTTAAGAAGCCATTGCAAATCACATAACAATTTGCAATAGTACATCTGACCTGGATTCACTATATCTAACAGGTTTTTCAGATAGATCCATCACACTCTTGTATTCTAATTGGAAACATGGAAAAACAAACAACAATAAGCCACAGGCATTTCATCGAGCACCTGGCAGGCAGAAGAGAAGACCAAAGCACACATCCATTAATAGAGAAGAAACCCACTTCTGTATTTGTAAGCAAGAAAAAATTAACAACCATCGCTAAATTGCTTATATATAGAGAGAATAGATTGCCTGAAAAGGTTTGATTCCAATTATTTGTTTACTCAACAAACAAGTACCAACCGCCATTAAAGAGCATAACAGTTTGCTCGAGCAGCTCCCCTAACTCTGTGTTAAACCCTGACTTTACGATCCTATAGCTGATGCCTCCAGGGGACAAACGGGTAAAGAACTCTATTTACAGATTCATGAATCCCACGACCATATAATGACAATAAACACATAAGCTTCTTCTGATCAACTGCAAATATATCTTGAATTGAAAAAAGACGATTTAACAAAACTCACTTAGGTTTGATAGTTTGAATGAAATTACCTCTGATTACTCTCTTTCATGTCATCGATCGATTGCAAATCAGACACAATCCATTACGTTAACTATTTCCATTTCTTGCAAAACTTGTTCCTCCACCTGTACACTTAACAAATTCATTACCTTAATAGATTTGATATATATCGTCTTTTGGCCCAATCTTTATCTACTATATTTTCCACTTGTTCGATTCAAATATTTTGGAAGTCATATTAACTTAAAGTGTAAGTTAGTCTGCTGCTCTGATGACTATAAAAGACATTGGAAGGGTCATTTGAACAAAAAATCAACTTACATGAATCAATTTAAGATGCAGGGTATGTGCAAATCAATTCTAATCACCATTCTTAACATATTATGTCTAATTTGCATTATAGCAACCTACTCTCATTAATTTTTTATTCGTACTATATTTCAGGGATGTAAAGGCAACTATAAAAATGTAAAAAATTCTTGAACGATTTTTTACTTTTACCACTTTCGCGTTTATTTTAACTATTTTTCTTATTAAAGCATTGTAAGTTCCGATTATTTCTTCTGGACAAGTATGCCATCATCTCCCCTTCTATAACTTCACATGCGTCCTATATTTGTCAAGGGTCAAATGCAAGACAATAGTTTACTTTTATTTATTTGTTTGTTATAGCATCCTAATTTCATTTATCCATGTTACATCGTTATACTTTTAAAAATCTAATACAAAACAATTTTCACTATACATGCGTAGATATTTCAAAGTACAATGTCCTAATAGAGAAAAAATTGCAAGTATAATCCTATAATTGGGTTGATTTTTATCGAAAGAGATGAATGTAGGATGCTATAGCAAACATATAAAGGAAAGTACATTGATTTTTCATGTATTGATCCTATTTTTCAAATTTACCAACTTTTGCAGCTCTCAATAGATTTGATGGCGATAAATAGGAACTTATTTTACCAAAAATCCCCAATTATAGCAACACTCTATACCAAAAATCCCAATTAAAACGACGTACTTTACTAGTAAACTATTTTACTAATTCAAATTTGTGGTTTGGTTAGATGCATGAAACTCAGCATGTGGTTAAATGTAAATTTATAATCTAGAATTTCTACATTCGAACTTTATAGCATCCTACTTCCATCAATATACATCTAAATTTGGAGCAGTAGCTACCCCAACAAATTGCCCTTCACGAAGCGTAGGAATCCCTCTAGTTCAGATAAAATGAAGAAATCCAATTATCTTCATGTGATATACAATGAAAACTTCAATTGGAAAAAGAGATGTATGGTAGCTTTAACTTGATGTAAGAAAAAAGAATGTTGTAAATAGCATTTTAAAAACTTTACTTGGAAGCAAAGCAATAAGTTAGATTTCTTTAGTTATAGAAATAGTATTCTTCGTCTACCTCATTTTCTATAAATTCAAGTGATAAATACATCACATTCCACACAATAGAGAGATAGGATATGGAAGAGATTGAACACTTTAGTCATGAAAACCATCCATTAAATCTTATAAACTCTGAGATGATTGTAGGTGCTAGATTCGATGGTGGTGATAAAAAACCACAAGTCATTGGATGCAATGCATGTGACAAGCCCATATCAAGTGGTTTTGCATATGCTTGTACCAAATGTCGTTACTTTCTGCATAAAGCATGTGCACAACTACCACCCACTTTCAACGACCCTTCCTTATATCATCACCCTCTAATACTTACTCGTATGACAGATCCCAGATCATGGAAATGTGCGGTGTGTCGTATTCAAAAGAAATCTGGGATGTTTTCATATACTTTCGAAAAGGATTACATATACATCTTTAAAGCTTGCATTGATTGTTGTGTTTCTAGGATTACTCGCAAGGCAGAAGCTGATGCTATCAAGGAGGCAGGAAGGATCAAGATTGAACATAAAGGCCATCCACAACACACTTTAAGCCTCAAATTAAGACCTAATGTGGTGTTGTGTGATGCATGCAAAGCTAAGGATGAAGGCTTATTCTATGAGTGTGATAGTTGTGATTTCTGGATCCACAAGACTTGTGTTTCCTTAGCACATACCATCGATCTACCTCATCACCCCAATCACAAATTGGTTCTTGTCTATTCTCTTCCAGAAATATTCTTTAATTTTTGGTATTATTGTGAAATTTGCAATGAATACATCCAGCGGAATGAGTGGTTATACCATTGTGCAAATTGTAGATATTTTGTACATATCAGGTGTGCCTTAAATGCAGAGCAAACTTCTACTACTCAAAGGTAAATTAAACTTCCTTTTTATGCGTTTGTGCATGCTTCTTATGATTTATTTATTTATTTATTTTTTGTGGTTTCAGAGATGTCTCAAGTACTTCTTTTGTTGATGAAGACCTAAAAGATTTGTTGGAATTTCCCATGTCAGAGGCATTCACAGATCCATTAAAACTACTACATTTGGATAAGACAACTATGCATGATGATGAGAGTAAAAAAATTAAACATTGGAGCCATAATCATCCATTAATCCTTAATGTAGATCATCAAGTTAACAACATGTATGGTATCATCTCTAGTGATCCAATAGAGGTATGTCAGGGGTGTGTACGACCCCTTTCCTTTCCATACTATAGTTGCAAAGATGGATGTTCATTCTCTCTCCACAAATATTGTGCTGAGTTACCACTCAAATTACAACATCAACTTCACCCAGATCATTCGCTTGTATTGATAAATGCAGCGGGACATGGTATAATCCATGAATGCATTGGTTGTTTTAGCAAAGGCAACATGTATTTTTATAGGTGTAAAACTTGTGAGTTTTACCTTGATGTCAATTGTGCATTTTTACCCAAAACCATTAAACACAAATCCCACAAGCATCCTCTTATCCAAGTTATGGATCCATACCCTCTTTGTAACGCATGTGAAAAATTTTCTAGAGGTATAAGCTATGCTTGTAAGTCTTGCGACTTCATATTAGACATGTATTGTGCAATGAGATCACCACATTCCCTTGCTCATAGATATTGCAAAGGGCATAAAATCCCACTGACGTATCCCCCTATCATGGATCACCCGGAAGATTTCTATTGTGATATCTGTGAGAAAGAAATGCACCCTAAGTTGCCACTCTATTATTGTCACAAATGCAAAAATTCTTTTCATCTTGATTGCATTATTCGAATCGATTATCAAGCAAACATGTTGTACAAGGGCACAAGAAATGTTTCCTATCATAAACATCCATTAACATTTGTTCGGAGAAAGAAAACGCCCAAGTATGTGTGTTCTGTTTGTAATCAAGATATTAATGGTTATTTGAGCCTCGAATGTCGGGCAAGAGTCTGTAATTTCAATATTTGTTATGAATGTCATCTTGAGCAATGAATCCTCAATTATGTAATATGATTAGGACCTAATAATTATGAATCCTCAATCATGCCATTGTTTCCATGAATTATTTCTAATATGT
This sequence comes from Lactuca sativa, assembly GCF_002870075.4. Lineage (NCBI taxonomy): Eukaryota > Viridiplantae > Streptophyta > Magnoliopsida > Asterales > Asteraceae > Lactuca > Lactuca sativa. Next base: position 143,802,423 of record NC_056628.2, read on the forward strand.
TGGCTTTATCTTCTTCTGTGTCTTAAATTCAAGAGATCTTTGCTCATAACAGTTACATTTTTAATTTGTATGCCTTGTTTATGTGTGACTTCAATAATCTTGGATTTTTGCTTAGTTGAATTAAGAAATCACATGGCCCATAAGTAGATAAAAATTTATCGTGATGCTGATGCTAAAAAAATAATTAGTTACTAGTTGACATCAAGTTTTAACAACTTGATAAGCTATTAAAATTACTGAAGAACTCTTATTTAAATTCTGTAAATAAACCTAGTGCCTATTAATTCATAGAATATCTTGTTCATAAAAACTAATAATCCAAGTGCCTAATGGTCATGATTCTGCAATGCGTTCACATTGACCTAAAATCCCAAAGCCTTTTGCATACCAATGCTAAAAGGTTAGTGATACCACATACGTTTGCTAGGTCTTTGTGAGTCGTGACATTTTTATTGAAGTTGTAAACATAAATTATTAATAAAATAACAGTGAAAATCATTGAAGGCCATGACTGAAGCTTTTTTCATACATAAAATTCCCCATAAATGGATTAAATGAGTGGTAGAAAGTTATATTCTAAGTGGATATGAACTTAACTAAAGAACTTCAAATAGCAACATGAGTACATGACCCAAGCATTTCATCAAGCACCTGGTAGGCAAAAGGTGAAAAGAAAGCGACCTCTGTTGTTAACTCATGAAAATAATTTCCCAACTGAGAAATTTACATAAAGAAGTCGGATTTTTTTAGAAGAATTCTACCTCTATGTATCGGTATAATAATATACATATGGCCAGATAGATAGTTCTTTATTCTATCCCATAGGAATATTGTCAGGTTACATTTTTAATGGATTTTGCTTACCAAGTTTCCAATTTGCTAACCTTCAAAGTTTCATAGCCGACTTGTGTATGAGGTGGCCTCCTCCTTTCGAGTCAGCTTTTGACTATCTTGCCCCTGGTGTTGCTTTGCTGAAATTTAAGGGGGTGTTTGGATTAGCTTATTAGCTTATTGCTTATTAGTTTATTTGTGGTTGGAATAAGCAATAAGCAATAAGCATGGGGAGAGATGCTTATTAAAATTAGCTTATTTAGCTTAATAAGCTGGATTTTATCCAAACATTCAAAGTTAGCTTATGGTGGGAATAAGCAATAAACATCTCTTTTTTTCCTACCCAAACACCCCCTTAACATTTCTGATGCTGCCACATTCATGTTGTGAGATGGTTTTCTCCCTTTTAATTCAGATTTTGGCCATTTTGCCCTTTGAATTGTTTTTGCGAATTTCATCAGTTTTTATGGAGGTTACTGGAAGCCTTGTTTTGCAACATCTCCTGATGATGAAAACAAAAATTACCATTTTGATGCAAATCGATAGAGCTTTTTACTTCATCAATTTGAATAATTAATTTAACCAAATTTGTGAAATTTAATCTCTAATAAAATTACAAATACCATATTTACACCAGCATATATCATTGTTCATTGTTTGAAAGGCTAGCTACTAGAAAACCTTTTTTTATGATATGAGAAATCATATCTCTCGTTTCTACAAGATGATCTCCAACTTTCTTTGTAAAAGGATTGAGATTTATAACAATCCAAATGGTATAAGATGGTAATATATTTTGGAATTACACTATAGTAGCTTGTTATTTCATTCGGCTTAACGTATGCTAACTAAAGTAATGTAGTTAAATTTATAAAAAAAAATATATTATGTACTCTAATTATATAGACTCTTGAAAACCGGTTTAATATAGTTATAGAATATATGATAGTCTACTACACAAATGAATATGAAGTTATGAACATATTTTGGATTAGATATGTCAAACGGGTAATTTTTGAAATACAATCATCAATAAATCAAATTATGTAAGTGATTTTTTTTCTTTCTAATCTTGTATACAGATCAATTGAGGTCCTCGTGAAAACATTATTAATAAAAAATAATAAAAGCATTGGCAATGCGTGTTAAACGAATTCTTGTTTTTAATTTTCAATTAAGCTCAAAGAGTAATCAACGAATTAAAATAAAATGTAGAAGCCAATTCATTTTGTGTGATATAGAAAGAAATTTCCAATTGAAAAAATAGATGTTTGGTAATTTTAACTTGATATACGAGAAAAGAATGTCCTAAATAGCATTTTAAGAACTATATTTGGAATCAAAGAAATCTAAAAAAGTTAAGTTGATTTCTCTGATTGTGAAAATGGTATTCTGCCTCTATCTCATTTTCTATAAACTTGAGGGTTAAATATATGTCATTTTCCACATAAAAGAGAGATAAGACATGGAAGAGATTAATCACTTTAGTCATGAAAACCATCCATCAAAGCTCATCAACTCCAAGACAATTGTTGGTGTTAGTTTTGATGGTGGTGATAAAAAACCACAAGTGATTGGCTGCTATGCATGTGAGAAACCCATATCAAGTAGTTTTGCATATGCTTGCATCCAATGTCGCTACTTTCTCCATAAAGCATGCACACAACTTCCCCCTACTATCAATGACCCTTCCGTATATCATCACCCTCTAACACTTACTGATATGAAAAATACAGATTCTAGATCAAGACAATGTGATGTGTGTCGTATTTGAAAGACACCCGAAGTCTTTTTGTATATCTTTATTAATGATAATAAATACACCTTTGCAGCTTGCATTGATTGTTGTGTTGCTAGAATTTTTTTCAAGGCTGAAGCTGATGCAATCAAGGAGGAGGCAAAGATCAAGGTTCAACATGAAGGCCATCCACACCACACTTTAATCCTACAATTAAGATCTGCTGCATTCTGGTGTGATGCTTGCAATTCTAAGGATGAAGGCTTGTTTTATGAGTGTGATAGTTGTGACTTCTGGATCCACAAGACTTGTGCTTCCTTAGCCTTTACTATCAATCTGCCACATCACCCAAATCACCCACTTGTTCTCGTCTATTCACTTTCTGAAAAATTCTTTAATTTCACATATTATTGTGAAATTTGCAACAAATACATCCTGCAGAATGAATGGTTGTATCAATGTGCAAATTGTAGATATTTTGCTCACATAAAGTGTGCCTTGCATGCAAAACTTCCTTCTACTCCAATGTAAGTAAAACTTCTTTACTTTTTTTTTTGTTTAATGCTAGTGCTAAACAAGAGTATGTGGTTTCAGAGATGATGATGATGTAAAAGGTTTGCTGCATTTTCCCATGTCAAACGCATTTACAGATCAATTGAAACTACTACATTTTGAAAAGACGACTCAAGTTGATGATGAAAAAACTAAGATTAAGCATTGGAGTCATCACCATCCATTAATCCTTACCGTTGAAGCCCAAGCAAACAACATGTCTTGTAGTAGTGATCTGATAGAGGTATGTCAGGTGTGTGTACGACCCCTCTCCCTTCCATACTATAGTTGCAAAGATGGATGTTCATTCACTCTCCACAAATATTGTGCCGAATTACCCATCAAATTACAACATTCACTTCACCCAAATCATTCGCTTCACTTGATAAACACACAGGAACATGTCGATAGATGTAAAGGTTGTTGGGGCTATGTCAACACATTTTTATACAAATGCAAAACTTGCGCGTTCAACCTCGATGTCAACTGTGCATTCCTACCCAACACCATCAAACATAAATCCCACAAGCATCCTCTTATCCAAGTTATCGATACTGAGACTCCTTGTAATGCCTGTGACATGGGGTTTAGTGGTATAAGTTATGTTTGTAAGGCTTGCGACTTCTTATTAGACATGTTTTGTGCATTGAGGTCGCCGCATTCCCTAGGTCATAGGTATTGCAAAGGACATGAAATTCCATTGACGTATCCCCCCTGTTATGGATCATCCTGAAGATTTCTATTGTGATATTTGTGAGGATGAAATGCACCCTAAGTTGCCACTCTATTATTGTCACAAATGCAAAAATTCTTTTCACCTCTATTACATTACTCGAGACGATTATAATTTAAACATTTTCCATGAGGGCACCTTGGATGTTTCATATCACAAACATCCATTAACATATGTTCGGAGAAAGAAAACGCCCAAGTACGTGTGTTCTATTTGTAATCAAGATATTAATGGCTTCTTGATCCTCGAATGTCGGGCAAGAATCTGTAATTTCAATATTTGTTTTCGGTGTCACTATAGGAAGTAATGATTATTCATCAATCATGTAATACAATTATGAACTAAGGAAGGGCAATGTCATTGTTTTTATACTTTCTTTCTTTCTGTATGTTTGTTTACTTTCTTTTGAGTCTTAAATTCAATCTTTGATCATAGTTATTACATTTTCATATTTGTAAGCCTTCTTCAAGTGTGACTTAAATAATATTGGCTTGATTCTTATTTGAATGAAGAAACCATTCTCATGATATATTGCTATCCTTATTAGTTGATATTAGTATACAAATATTAACTAATAATCCTGATGCTTAAGGTGCTCTAAGAATAATGAGTTTGTAATAGATATCGACCTTTAACAACTTGATAAGCTATTCAAATTACTGAAGAATTCTTATTTGAATTTTGTAAATAAACCTAATGCTTAATAATTCATACAATATGTTGTTCATAAAAACAAATAAACCGAGTGTCTAAAGGCCATGATATATGCAATGCTTTCACATTGACGTGAAATCCTAAAGCCTTTTGGATACCAATCAAGTAGGAACTCATTGAAATTTTATAGCCTTCACATTGATGTAATTACATAACATGATAAAGAACGTTCAATCTCCAGACAATGATATTTGAATCAGTTATATGCAAGAAGGTTAGTAATACCACACAGGTTTGCTAGGTCTCTGTGATATTTTTGAAGGTTTGAACATAAATTATTAACTAAAAACAGAGATAATCATTGTGGTAGAAAGTCATATGATTGTTTTGTATATTGATATGAACTTAACAAAAGAAAAATAAAGAACAATAAGAAACAAGCATTTCATCAAGCACCTGGTAGGAGAAAGCTGAAACTACGCCTCCTCTGACAGAAAAAGAAATCGATCGAACTCTGTTACAAAATGATTGGTTTATAATTATGAAATCAGCACCATAATCCGGAGATCTGTTTATCCGCCAAATCGGTTCCTCTGAATCGCAAGAAACTAACATCATTTTCCCACCACCATCGATTTCTTTAAAAGCACAGGTACCAATTTCATAGTACCAATTTTTCAATTCGGTTTCTACAAATAAATCTTCAATCGATTTCAAGGTTAGTATCGTTTTCATACCATGTCTAGTGCTTCTGTGTCATCTGTTATCGTAATTGTTGATTACATTGATTTGTTACGTCTTTGATTGTTTCAGTGTCATACGACGAAGGTTTTCTTTTTATCTGGTTAGTCAAAGCTTTAAACGAACTCAAGATCAGTAATCTTTTTTAATCAACTTGTTGTTTCTCCAATTTATATGATCTGAGTAAGCAATTTTATAGTCGTTTATATGATTTTGAGGTGTGGGACAATGCGATTGTCTATCTGTAGTTGTATGCCCTTCTGATTCCTTGGTTCCAATTTGTATTAACCAGCTTCCTAATTACGATCAAGATTATTAAAAAACAAGACTTTATAACCCAATAAAAAACCTTGTGTTGCAGATAAATCCTAGCAAGGTCTTGAAACAATTTGATCAAAGTGTCATTTAAGCCAAAATCGCAATAAACCACCCTGTTAAAAGATAAACCATTGCGCAGCTTGTAGCAAGGTAAAAGATCATCAACATGGTATCAAACCGTAATTTATTCATAAATTCAGTTCTTTTAATGGACGCCCACATAATGCTCGACAAAATGTCTAAAAGAGATGTCTCTCTTGAATTGCATAAGAAAGGGCATGATTAGGGAGTAGGTCACAGTGTTCAAGTTGACGGTTGGTCATAAGTGAATTTCTGTAGTACGTATTTCAAGTTACACTCTTCTACTAATTTAAGCAAGAAAGTGGATTTCTTATCGGTTTATGCATTCATTTACTAACACGTAGTACTTATTTCAAATGGTTAATATAAAAATAAATTATCACCCACAAATTAATGTTTATGCCAACTTTAAAGTCAAACAATGTTCATTTCAACCTCAAAAATCAAATACTATATATTTATAAGTATCTTTATGCATGAATATAGTGTAGCCACTAAACATATAATTGCGACTCATATCATGTAACACTATAAAGAACAGGAAACAGAATTAGATAACCATATCATGCCAATATTCGACAGTTATGGCATGAGATACGAGAAATTCGTGAAAATATTGCAAATATGATATAAAATGCATGAATTGTACTTAAATACAAATAATTAGAGAAATGTTTTTAGTATTTACAATAATTTAATTTTAGATATTACATATTTTCTTATTAAATTTGAATCATTTACGTACATGTCCTGATATGTTATTTTATATTTCATAAGTAGTTTATCAGTTATTTTTTTACCAAACTTCATATTTTATCAACTAGTTGCTAACTTTGCAGCTATTAGCTAACTTTTCAGTCACTCTGTCAAACATAGTCATAAAGTGTGCTAATTAAAATAATATAGTTAAAATTTTCAAAAATATATTATGTACTCTATTTATATAGACTCTTGAAAACAATTTTAATATATCTAAAAGAATGTTATGATAGTCTACTCCATAAACGAATATGAATAAATTATGGATGAGACATTTGAAATCACAAGAGAATAACTTTTGTAAAACAATCAACACTAAAATCAAATTATATATCTATGTAGTTATTCTTTTTTATAAAATTAATTATATGTTGATCGATTAAAGTCATTGTGAAATCATGACTAATACATACAAATAATATCCATTGGCAATTTGTTAAATGATTTCATGTTTTTAATTTTCAAGAAAGCTAATAATAAGTAATGAACAAATTAAGATAAAAGGAAGGAATCCAATTATTTGAAATCATGACTAATACATATAGAAAGAGAATTTCAATTGGAAAAAAAGATGTATGCAAAATTTAACTTGATATAAGAGAAAAGAATGTTGTAAATAGCATTAGAAACTATACTTGGAAGCAAAGCAATCTTAAAAAGTTAGGTTGATTTTGTGGAAATGGTATTTTGCCTCTACCTTATTTTATATAAACTTAAGGTAGGACTAAATATATATCATTTTCCACAAAAAAGAGAGAGAAGATATGGAAGAGATTAACCATTTTAGTCATAAAAGCCATCCATTAATGCTCCTCGACTCCGAGACGATTATAGGTGCTAGTGTCAATGGTGGTGAGGAGAAATCAGGGTTGATTGGTTGCTATGTATGTGAAAAACCCATATCAAATGGTTTTGTGTATGCTTGCATCCAATGTCATTACTTTCTGCATAAAGCATGTGCACAACTTCCGCTCACTATCAACGACCCTTCCTTATATCATCATCATCTAACACTTACTAATTTGAATGATCTAGATTCCAAATATTGGCAATGTGAGTTGTGTCGTATTCAAAAAAAATCTGGGGTGTTTTCATATACTTTTGGAAAGGATGATATATACATCTTCACAACTTGCATTGATTGTTGTGCTACTAGAATTGCTCTCAAGGCTGAAGCTGATGCAATCAAGGAGGAGGCAAAGATAAAGGTTAAACATGCAGGCCACCCACAACACACTTTAAGCCTCAAATTAAGACCTGCTTCAATATTTTGTGATGCTTGCAAAACTAAGGATGAAGGCTTATTCTATGAGTGTGATAGTGGTGACTTTTGGATACACAAGACTTGTGCTTCCTTAGCACCTACCATCTATCTACCCGATCACCCTAATCACGAACTTGTTCTCATTTATTCGCTTCCAGAAATATTCTTTAATTTCTCATATTATTGTGAAATGTGCAACAAATACATCCAGCGGAATGAGTGGTTGTATCATTGTGCGAATTGTAGAGTTTTTGCACATATAAAGTGTGCCTTGCATGCAGAACGTCCTTCAACTCCAAGGTAAATAAAACTTCTTTACTTTATTTTTGGTGTGTGTTTGTGAATGCTTGTTCTAATCAAGATTATGTGGTTTCAGAGATGGTGTGAGTACTGTTGATGAGGATGAAAATGGTTTGCTGCATTTTCCTATGTCAGACCCATTTACAGATCCATTGAAACTACTATATTTTGAAAAGATGACTAAAGAGGATGATGAAACAACTAATATTAACCATTGGAGTCATGAACATCCATTAATCCTTCATGTTCAACCTCAACCTATACCTAACAACATGTATGGTTGTAGTGATCCAATAGAAGTATGTCACGGGTGTGTACGACCCCTCACCCTTCCATACTATAGTTGCAAAGATGGATGTTCGCTCACTCTCCACAAATATTGTGCCGAGTTACCACTCAAATTACAACATCCACTTCACCCCAATCATTTGCTTGACTTGATAAACACAAGGCAACATAGGAACTACTATAAATGTGTTGGTTGTCGTAGCTTTAGCAATACGTTTTTATACAGATGTGAAACTTGTGAGTTCAACCTCGATGTCAACTGTGCATTTCTACCCAACACCATCAAACATAAATCCCACAAACATCATCTTATCCAAGTTATCGATCTTAAACCTATTTGTAACGCATGCAACAAGTGGTTTAAGGGTATAAGCTATGCTTGTAAGGCTTGTAGCTTCACATTGGACATGTATTGTGCAATGAGAATGTCGGATTCCCTTGGTCATAGGTATTGCAAAGGACATGAAATCCCATTGACGTATCCCCCGGTCATGGATCACCCGGAAGATTTCTATTGTGATATTTGTGAGAAAGAAATGCATCCCAAGTTCCCCCTTTATTATTGTAACAAATGCAAAAATTCTTTTCACCTTGATTGCATTAGTCGAATCGATTATTATGCAAACATTTTACGCGAGGGCACCTTGAATGATTCATGTCACAAAGATCCATTAACGTTTGTTTGGAGAAAGAAAACCCCCAAGTATGTGTGTTCTAATTGTAATCAAGATATTAATGGTTATTTGATCCTCGAATGTCGGGCAAGAGTCTGTAATTTCAGTATTTGTTATGATTGTCATATGAATAAGTACTAAATCATCAATCATGTAATACGATTAGTAAATAAGGAAGGGCCCTATCATTGTTTCCATTAATTATTTCTATATGTTGGTTTTTCACTTCCTATGAGTCTTAAATTCCAGTGATCTTTGCTCATAGTAATTACATTTTCAATTTGTATGTCTTCTTCTAGTGTGACTTAAATAAATTTGGCTTGATTCTTATTTGAATGAAGAACCGACGTGTCCCATAAGCAGATAAATTGTTATTTTGATGCTTGGGGTGCTCAAAAAATGATGTGTTTCTAATAGATATCAACCTTTTACAACTCTATAAGCTATTTGGATTACAGAAGAATTCTTATTTGAATTCTATAAATAAGCCCAGTGTCTATTTATTCATACAATATATTGTTCATAAAAACTAATAACCCGCATGGCTAAAGGCCATGATTTTCTGCAATGCTTCTAAAATCCTAAAGCCTTTTTGGATACCAATGCTAAGTAGGAAATGATTGAAATTTGAATAAATGAACTAGTCGGCCATTGGAAACTAATAAAAAACCATAGCCTTCACATTAATGTAATTAATACATTATATAATGGAAATTGAATACCATGACTTATAAGGTTTTAGTTACATAACATGAGGAATCACAATCAATCTCCAGTCAATTATATTTGAATTGGTTATATGCAAGAAGGTTAGTGATACCACACTCGTTTCCTAGGTCTTTGTGATCTTTTTGAAGGTTTGAACATAAACTACTAACAAAAAGCAGTGAAAATCAATGTGGCCTAAACTCATATGATTTTGTTGTATGTAAATATGAGAATAACTAAATAAAATCAAAGAGCAATAAGATGCAAGCATTTTATCAAGCTCCTAGTACACATCTACCGATGGAAAAATACCATCTCTAAACCATCAAAATACCTTTAGACTAATTGGGGTATGGATTAAATTTGATTACCCTGTGGTGCTGCTCTAATTTTCAATTTTTTTTTTCACTTGGGGTTGCTCTTTTTCTCGATTTTGCTTAACATTTGGGGCTACTCTGTTTTTCAAACTGAAAGACCTAAAGAAAATTGGAGTTATGCTTTATCTCGTACTTGAATTCCGATTACCTCATCCACCAAATTAAGGGTTTCGATTCAAATCTCAATATGTTACAGAAACAAATCGATAAATGATAAAACATACCCTTAAAGCTCTTTTACAGAAACAAATCGATAATTGAAAAAACACACTAAATGGACGATAATGCCCTTACTTCTAAATGTCAGGATATGTCACAACGTTAAGATTTACAATTGCAGGTTTCCCTCTTCCTCACGATGGATTAACATTGAAGTCGTCATCCTTCTTCCACTGTTGTTTGCAATCACACACATACGGTAATTGTACTTGGACCCTATTCCAATTTTCCCTCTCTCCAACTTCGTTCATGTTTTTGACTGATTTCTTTCAAATCACTAATTGGAAATAGGGCATGATGTGCAGTTGCAAATTATCCCAATTTTTTGTCATCACTCTTCACGGATGAAAGTGAGGCAAGACCTTGACTTTTATTGTTCTAATTATTCTATCCTTTCTTTCACATTCAGCCTTTCACTAACATTTTTATAGAAAAAAAAATGTATTTTTACAAGACTCCATGATTGCAGGTGTTGAGGGTGCTGTCCAACACGTTGAGTTGCCTTCAATTCTCAATGTTTAGGAATAGAAATATGGGTTGCTCTAGTGAGTTGTGTTGAAGGACTACACAGTGCATTTCTAGAAGTAGCTAATACGTTGTCTCAGGATGTCTCCTTTTTCAGTTAGATCCATTACATTCTTTTGTATTCTAATTGGAAACATGTGAAGAAGATAAACAACAATAAGCCACAGGCATTACATCGAGCACCTGGTAGGCAGAAGAAGAAAGCACACATACACTCATGGAGATGAAAGCGACATCTGCCTTTGTATGCAAGAAAGTAATATGGGTAAAACAGAAAACAACATAAAGAACTTGAGATTTCAAGTTAACTTATTCTCAATGGATTTCTCTTAAAAATTTACGTAACAAAGTGGTTAGATTGGGTGTTTGTCTATATATCTCGAACTTAAAATACAGACTCACGAATCCAGCTAGTTCTAATTACCTGAAATTACACCCTTTGATCTCAACAAAACTAAGCTCTGGTGCTATTTCTAACTTCAGCACTTTCGATCGATTCCAAATCAAACGCAATCCCCTCCACTGTGCATGTTTTTTTCATATGGGATGCGGCAAACAAGAAATAAAGAAAACAACTCGTTACGTAATTTAACAATTATCTCCAATTCTTGCAATGTGAGTCCCTCCACTTGCACATTTATATTACCAACCCTTCAAAATTCTAAACCATAATTTATATCAACCTATTTAGCAAAAAAAATTCAACCGAAGAAATATATGAAACCTACAAATTAAGTCCAACGATGAAGTCGGATCAAATTTCTTAGTCCTATTAATTATATCAAAATTCATGAGTGTTACATCTACCGAGATTAAATATTGAGCTTCATCTGGTAATCTAATTTTGAGCTTGTTCAATTTAAATATTTGAAAGTCATATTGAACTAAAGTGAAAGTTATCACTACAAAAGGGAAATGTTTGTAAAGCATTAAAATCGAAGTTGTCAAATATAATTTATGAAAAAAGTGTGATAATTAAAGTAATGTACTTAAATTTATCAAAAATATATTATGTATTCTAATTATATACACTCTAAAACAGTTTAATATATTTAAAGAATAATATGATAATCTACTACATGTATACTATAATAAATGAATGTTTTTTTGCCACATGTCTTCTTCTCATTCATTTGGACAAATGACATTTTCTAGAATTTGTAAATTTTTTATTTTCCACTTGTCATTTTATTGTATTTTTCATTTTATTAAATTAAAATTCCACATTTAATATGTAGGTAATATATATGTAAAGTATTTATTAGAAATGGTTTATATATGTAATATATTCAATACATTAAAGTCTCATTAATTTTAATAATTCAAAATTTTTCTTATTTTTCTTATTAATTCAAACTATTCAAATTATTAAAATTTCATATTTTTTTTTAATTAAACCCATGTAATACATGGGTCTCACACCTAGTGAATGAATATGGACATGTTGTGGACAAGATTTGTTACATTGGAAAGAGTAATTTTTGAAATAGAAACGTCACCAAAATCAAATTGTCTATGTGATTTTTCTTTCTAGTTTTGTATACAGATCGATTCATGCCCTTGTGAAAACATTATTAATACATACAATTAATAAAAATATCAGTGTTGATTACCTTGTTCCTGTCTGTCACCTCCATGAACAATTTTTTTCCTGCTTGGTTTCTTTACTACCTCGCTTGATCATGAGTTTGAGCTCTATAACCTTCCTATCTACCCCTACTATGTCCGTAGGGGTCCAAGCAAATATATGCTTGTATTTTTTCAGGAGATTGATCAGCAGGGCCGGCCCTGATATATCTTAGGCCCTGTGCGAACACAAAAAAAGGTCTCCTAAAAATATATTTATATAAAAAAATCCAAAATATTATATACTATGTTAGAAATGGAAAAAATTAAACAAAAAAAAAATGGCCCTATGTAGTAGGAATCGAACTATGGTAATTGGTAAGGCCCCATAAAAGCTTATGCCCTCTCACCAATTTGTCTAATACGAGATACTTTAGAAACTGCCAACTAATATATTTATATACATACTCATTACTACAAAACAAAAAAATAGGTTGAGATATGTAGCCCAAAAGAGTCGAACACGGGTGGTTGAATACTACGTGACGCGTCCTTAACCAACTGCCCTTCAATAGTTTTGGTCTTAAATGTCAATGATATTATATATAATATAATGTAATATGATAATTTTCGGGCCCTATTTTTTTCGAGGCCCTGTGCGGTGGAACATTTTGAACACCCCTAGGGCCGGCCCTGTTGATCAGCATCTGTCTCGTGGCTGACGGGAGGTTGCTACCTACGCTGATCGGTTCATCCGGATATTCCGTATTGATAATTTCTTTGTCACTTGTCGGCTCTATTCACGACTTCTTGTCTTCTTAAACTATCTCTTTCGTTTGTATGATCTTGTAACATTGTAGCTCCCTTGGTGGCGTTGCTAGGACTGTTCCTGGCCCCTCCGTAGTGCTAAACTTTATAATCCCATGCATCATTGACGGGACTGGCCCAAACTTGAGTAGGGTCGTCCGCCCGAGGATGATGTTATGCTCTGTCGGGTTTCTCATCATGACGAAGTCTATTAGGGTTGTCTTCTTCTTTACTCTGTCGTGTCTGGTCAGTGTGAAGGGTTGATGAATTGTGCCTAGGGGCCAGAGGCTGTTTCCTGTGAAACTTGTTAGTCTCCCTGTCGTAGGCTTTAGGTTCTCCTTCCATCTATTGGGGAGAAGGCCAAAAGCTTGCTCATAAATAATGTTTGCCGAGCTGCCCGTATCGATTTATAACCGAGGAGCCTCACATTCTTGATAGACCCTTGGATTATGAGTGGGTCGTCACCTTGCCAGCCTTTCGGACGAGGGTCCTTTGCTGAAAATGTCAGTCCCTGCATGGATCTGGTAAGGCTGTCCATATCGTCGTGCTCCTCTTGCCTTCCCCGCTTGGAACAGATCATTAGGATTTCACGAGGCTAGTCACGCTCTCTGGCTGCATATTTGGCGTTCTCAGCGTCAAACTTTGCGCAAAGGCTTTGTGCCACCTCGATGAGATTCTCTTTCAGGTGCTTTTCTTCCATATCCCTTCTTCACACTGAGTAGTTGACGGTGTAATGAGTTTGCTTTTGTGGTACTCACAGAATCGTTCCTTTCCTCTTTTCACCGGTTGTTTGTCAGAGACTGCATAGCATAGACGTCTAACTGCCTGCCTCGCTTTTCATCTCTTTGGAACGGCCTGAAGCGTCCTTGTGAGCATTAGCCTCGTCGAAAGTGCATGCCCCCACCTTGGGTTTCTGGGGAAGATGGTGGTGGGCTGTAGCGTCTTGCGGTCGAGGGGGTCATGGCATTCAAGTAGGCTTGTTTCGTTGACTCACATTCTTCTTGCCTTAGGTAGTGTTCTACTTTCTCTTTTGGCTATGCCTATGTCTGGGCCTTTTTTCCTGTGAGCTTTTGAGACAGGGTCCTGGTAGGAGGCTCCATGTGAAGGCACCTGCTGTTAGGCCTTCGTCATGACCTCGGGACGTCCAGTGTGGCATTGGTAAACTTGGTGAAGTGTTCTCTTACTGTTTCTCCTTATTTCTATTTGCAACTAATGATTGAGTACAAGTCTACATTGTATTTACGCAGTTGCATGAAATTCATCAAGAATAAGTATTTTAACTGCCTGAAGTCATATATGCTCCCCGGTCGCAACGTCTTGAACCACGTTCCTGCGTTGCCGTCTAGGGTTTTTGGGAAGCACATACACCAGAATCGCTCGTCCAATTTTGAGCAATGTCATCGTCCGCTCGTATGTGTCGATGTGGCTATCGAGGTCTGTAGTTCCATTGTAGATCTTTAGATGTGGTAGTTTTGTTGTGTTTGGGATTTCATAATCCAAGACCTCTTTGGCGAATAGAGATGTTACACTACGAGATAGGTAGTCTTGGTTTGGGATTAGAAAGGCACCCAGGTTATATTTTTGGGGTTGCATAAGCATGCTATTATATGCTAGAGAGCGGCCAGGGTTTGGCCCGTAGAATGATTGATGTGGAAATGGGAAGGTTAACGTTTGGGTGGACAGTAGGGGTGTGTTTGTATGACGGAATTATTGGTCACAAGTTGCTTGTAATGTGGGATTATGGTGGAGAGAGGTATGTTTGTTGCAAATGAAGGTGTTGGGAAAAATATTGTTTGGTTTCTCACCGTTTGGCTCAGCGGCGGTGTCTGGAAAACCGCCGGTTGAGTTCCTGCCATCTGGTTTGGCGGTGGTGGTGTCTGGAAAAACCACCGATTGTGTGCCTGCCATCTGGTTTGGTGGTGGCTGCTGGAAGAAACTCGATGTGGCGTTAACGTCTTCCACTATTGGCAGTGTCGTACTGTTTGGTATCACCATTAGTAGGGGTGCTTGCATCGGAGTGCTTTGTGTTGACACTACGGCGGAAGAAGTTTGTCCTCTGTCGACCAGTTGTTGTAGCCCAGATATTGGTGCAGAGATTATCGTCGAGCCGGCGGCTTGTGACGTTTCACCGACGATTATTTTGGGATTGGGGTGGTGGTTTGTTGCAGCAACATCATAGGCATGATGGAGCTGGTTGGCGTTCCGCTAGCTCCCCTGGTGTCACCGGATGCCATTTTTCACCGATGAAGAGTATGCTTTTGTTTTTCGTTACACTACGGATGACGCCAAATGATGTGACCTGGTTCCCCTTTGATTATGATCTTCACCTTGGATGATTCCGACGAACTTGCGAGGTCATAGCAAGAAAGGGCCATCAACTGTTCTCTGGGAGGGGGCTCCCGGGAAAACACTCTGACGGTCAAGTCAGTAGATAGACTTGGAGTTGTGTTGTGGGTAAACTGAGAGAGAATCACTTACTTCCTTCCCAAGGCACTTAGAGTAGCCTTTTATACTAGACCCTTCTTCTAGTTCGTATGGGACAAGGACGTCTAACCTGACAAGATCGGGGACGTTGATTGGTGGATCGCGCTCCTTAATCTGTCAGAGCCAACGATTGGTTCAAGCGGTAATGCTCTGAGCATCTACCTTGTCGCATGAAACCGTTATATTTGTCCCGGAGTGGAAGATACCCCTGGCGGGGCCGAGCTTTTCTCCGCGAGCGCCCTGCTCTTAGGGGCGCTGACGGGCGCTAGGTTCCGTTGGGTTTAGCCTGCCAGGCGCGTCATGCCTTGGGACATTCTTTGGCACGACCGGGCACGGCTTCTTCGTGCGTGCTAGGGCACGCCATCAATTTTAATATATTAAAAGAACATTATGATAGTCTACTGCATAAACGGATATAAATATATTGTGGATGAGATATTTGAAATCACAAGAGAATAATTTCTGAAATACAAACATTACTAAAATCAAATTATATAACTACACAGTTATTTTTTTTTCTTCTAAAAAATTATGTTGATCAATTAAAGTCGTCGTGAAATCATGACTAATACATACAAATAATATCCATTGGCAATATTTGTTAGACGATTTCTTGTTTTTAATTTTCAATAAAGCTAAAAATAAGTATTCCACAATTAAGATAAAAGGAAGGAATCCAGTTATTTGAAATCATTACTAATACATACAGAAAGTGAATTTCATTCGGAAAAAAGATGTATGCTAAATTTAGCTTGATATTAGAGAAAAAAATGTTGTGAATAGCATTAGAAACTATACTCGGAAGCAAAGCAATCTAAAAAAGTTAAATTGATTTTGTTGAAATGGTATTTTGATTCTACCTTATTTTATATAAATTTAATGAAGGGCTAAATATATGTTATATTCAACAAAAAAGAGAGAGAAGATATGGAATAGATTAACCATTAAGACATCCATTAAAGCTCCTCGACGATTGTAGGTGCTAGTGTCAACGATTGGTGAGGAGAAATTAAATGTGGATTTATTGGTTTCCATTCATGTGAAAAACCCATATCAAGTGGTTTTGCATTTGTGTGCATCCAATGCCGTTACTTTCTGCATAAAGCATGTACACAACTTCCGCTCACTATCAACGACCCTTCCTTATATCATCATCATCTAACACTTACTAATTTGAAAAAACAATATCTTCCAGACCTCGATAATGTTTTGTGTGTTGTATTCAAAAGAAATCTGGGGTGTTTTCGTATACATTTCATAAGGATGAAAAATAAAAAGATTAATAATGGTCATTTTTTCCATTCAAAAAATAATGATCAATTTTTAAATTCTTTTCCAGAAAACGGCTATCTTTATGATTTTGTTCCATTAGATCTCCCAATTAGTAAGTAATTCATTTTCTATAGCATTAATATCTTACACATATTTCCTATTCTTTTAAACCCCTGAACCAGGGCATCAAATTGGTGTTATCATATGATTATATGGTTTGCATTTGAAAATATAAAAGGTTTCGGGGTATATTCGACACCTAGCTTTTCTTATAGCTTTTATGAGCTTTTTAATTTTAGTTTTTTTTAAAAAAAAATCATGGAATTAAAGAAAAAACTTCATTTGAAAGTACAAGTTTAAAACTTTTATTTTAACAAAAAAATAGTTCAGAGTATGGTATAAGATTTTTTTTTTTTTTTTTTTTTGTTTTTTTAATTTTCTACATTTCAAAAGCTTACAACTATTTTTTCCAAATATTTCTACACAAATAATAGCTGCTTGCTTACAATTTTCGGTTAGCAGGTAGTTTTGCCAAACATATCCTTTGTATTATATATTAGACTTTGTACTTATCCTTAATTTCCATATAGATAGGTTACATTATGTGTATATAAATAGCATTTGATGACCATTAATATTCATGGGATTGTAATTTCTCACTTAGGATAACACAACTTTGAAAGGTTCTTTAAGAAATCACCATTTACATCCTTGTATTTTATAAGTTATGGTAGCACAACTTTGAAAGGGTCTTTAGGAAATCACCATTTACATATATTTTAAGGCTTTGAATGATTACCCCCTTTACACCTAATCAATCCAGACATAAAATGGAAAACATTACGTCCTTCTTTTCAGACGATCATAACTCAAAACGAAAGCCAGCCGAAACTAGAAACATGACATGACTTAGGAACTCAAACACCACCATTCTTAGTACCTATTTGTCTGGTTGGCTCAACCAATTTGGGGGCTCTAAGCAAAAAAAAAATTGAGGACCTTCAAGTAAGCAAACAATTTCGAACTTGAGACCTTTAGTTTTATCAACTAGTGCTTTTTACCATAAGGCCAAGCTTCAACTTGTCTTGCTAACTC
This sequence comes from Lactuca sativa, assembly GCF_002870075.4. NCBI lineage: Eukaryota > Viridiplantae > Streptophyta > Magnoliopsida > Asterales > Asteraceae > Lactuca > Lactuca sativa. The sequence continues at coordinate 143,820,409 of NC_056628.2, forward strand.
AAGAAATACGTATATATGCATATATAACAGAATAAACTTTAAAATTGGGATCCCTTTAGAATTTGGGGCCCTAAGCTCTTGTTTAGTTTTGCAAATGGTAGAGACGGCCCTGCTATTTGCTTGCATATACAAAAGGGCTATCACTATTGTATCTTCTATAACTCTGTTAGTCCTCTTTGTCGTCATATAGCCAACGAGTTCAGGGGGAAAACTGTTGGAAATATGCAATGACTGCACTTATGGTATTAGCTATGCTTGTAAGCAAGAAAATAATAAGGCTAACACATAAAACAACATAAAGAACTTGGGATTGTCAAGTCAACTTGTCATGGATCTCTCTTAACAGGACAAATTTAACTCCTATGATTTATGAAATAACTGTGAAATAAATATCACTAACAAGCTGCTTCTCTGCCATTGTTTCCTGATGGGAATTAAATTGAGATTTGGGGAAGATTGAGCGTCTGAATAAATCTTGAACTTAAATTACAGTTCATGAATCCAATAAACACATAATCTGGACTTAAATTACAGTTCACTTGCTTATTTAAATCATTAAAACCAACTCGAACCCCTATATAAAGGAGAGTGGAGTCCATTGGAGACTTTTTACACTCCCTAAACTCTCTCTCTCTCTCTCTCTCTCTATATATATATATATATATATATATATATATATATATATATACTCTCTCTAGACTCGTTTTTCGACCCAAATCCGCAACCAAACGCTTCCAAATCGTAAGTCCGCTTATCCTAGCTTGTTCTAAACATTATGATTCGTGTTATAGCTTAGAAATCGGACTTAGAAGCTGTAGAAAAGGAGTTTACGGCCTAAGATCCTCCTTAGGCCGTAAACCCCTTAAAAGTGGCCAAAAAGACCCGAATTTGTCCCATTGAGCCTAGGAACCAATTGAGGAATTACCCTAGGAGTGTTTGCTCATCTAAAACAATCAATTTAGGGCACAAAAGAGAGTTTATGGCCCAAGCACATACTTAGCCCGTAAACCCCTCTAAATCATGCCAAAATGCCCCAAAAACACTCCCAAACCACCCTTAGGCTTAAGACATAATTAAGGGACTTGCTATTTCGGGTTTAGATCATTTAAACACAAGGAAATATGGGGTAACATGGAGTTTACAGCCCAAGCAAGTGCCTAGGCCGTAAACACCCCTAAACATGCTAAAATGGTAGTAATTGTCCCTTAAGTGGCCATATACTTTCACTAGAAAATGCTAGGGTTGAAGCAAGGGCTTAAAATCAAAGAGTTGTGGGTGTATGAGAGTTCACGGCCAAGCCATAGAGCTTACGGCCGTAAACTCCCAAGGGATGGTTATTTCGACCATAAACTCTAAAGGAATGCACTCTTGGAACCCCAAACACCCCTATAGCCTTGAATAAATTACTAGAAGTGATCTAGGGGCTTTAAACTTCCATAGAATCAAAGGATAGGAGTTCACGGCCGTGAACTCCCATAGGGGTGGTTCATGGGCCGTAAACTCCCATATAGCACCTTAAAACACTTTAAATCCACACATACCAATTAGATTTGGACCTAGAATAATTCCACTAACAAGATAAAGCCTTAAAACACACTAGAACCCCCTCACCATGAGTTTACGGCCGTAAACTCATGGGGAGTTGTCCCTGGGCCGTAAACTAAGTATTGAGAGTTTACTCTCGGAGAGTAAACTCCATTCCTAAGCCATTTGAGCCCTTAGTTGTTACCCGGGACACCCCAAACACTTAACCAAGGTGTTCTCCGCTCTTTAGGGTGCATAAACTTGTTTAATTTGTATTATATGTACTAATTGTATGTAAACATATGTTATCATATGTTTAATAGGTCACTAAGTGTGTCCAATTCTTTACTTGACACCGAGCACCCAACCGGCGCCTTCGTCGGATCCACTTACACCAGGTGAATTCATACCCCTAAATGAACCTTTTAAATGTTTTTACATGTTTTATAGGGAGGGAATACAAGTTAAACATACTAGTTATCATGTCAATCACATGTGATTGATAACCCGCATGCACAAGGATTTACCACACTGTACACTGTTTTACCGAGTAGGATACTATAATGGCTTTCAAAAAGGTTTTCACTTATTCAAAACTCTTACTTATACTGTTTTATCTAAATACATTTTAAACTGGATTATAAATGCTCCAAAGATTTCTAAAGGTTTTCAAACTCATCTTACCAAAATGTGATTTTCCTGAGTATAGAGGTTTTCCAAGGTTTTCATCAAATTTCTCTTTTACGACGTATACTTTTACTTGTTTGTTACTGCTGCTTCGCTTGTACTTATTTAAAACTCCTACTTGATAATGCATCTCCTTCGTGATACGCTTGTACTAGTTATTGTCTCTATATCGCTTATACTTGTAGTCACTTATACTTGATAGACGCTTTTACTTCACCAGTTGTCGTTTCCACTTCGTGATACAATTATACTTGGTACACTTATACTTCATGATTCGATTATTCCACACTGTACGCTTATACTTCACGACTCGGATATTCCACTGTACGCTTATACTCCACGACTCGGATATTCCATTGTACGCTTATACTTCACGACTCGGATATTCCACTGTACACTTATACTTCACGACTCGGATATTCCACTGAACGTTTATACTTCACAAGTCGGTTATTCCACACTGTACACTTTTACTTCACGATATGATTCCACTTGATACACACTCAAGCGTAGTTAGATGTTTGTATGTGCTTGTATAGATGCATATAGATAATGATTGAAGGACTTAGGAAGGCTTGTCCTCCCTATTTCCTTTTCTTCGTTGACATGTGGTCTGGTGGGATCGGATGTCCATCCGAAGGTCATTTGATTCATTAGTTATAGACTATGTACACAAGCATAGACATATGGGTTTACTTCAGTCAGTTCAGTTATGAGTCTTTATTTCTAGTTCAGCGCTTACATTAGAAACCCACTATTTGGAAGTCTTTACCCACTATTTGAGATGCATATTCAGGACACGGCCTTCTCCGTCATCTAGTTGGTAACCAGAGTCTCCTGTAGGGAGAGCGGACATTGTGTGTATAGATCTATACGGGATGGACACCCCCGCGCCCTGACTGCTAGCTACAGTCCACGGCCTACCAAGCCAAGGGGTGACAAATGTCATATTCTCAAGACGCTCGTAGGGCGTCTGGTACTCTAGTGTCGGTTAGTATGGTTACGAGTATCCCGGGTTACCTTATAATTTATGGTCTTAAGGTAACGGTATTTCACCAGCAATATACACTGTATGCTGGTAACTCATTTCAGAGTCACACTGTTTTGACATGTGGTCTGGTGGGATCGGATGTCCATCCGAAGGTCATTTGATTCATTAGTTATAGACTATGTACACAAGCATAGACATATGGGTTTACTTCAGTCAGTTCAGTTATGAGTCTTTATTTCTAGTTCAGCGCTTACATTAGAAACCCACTATTTGGAAGTCTTTACCCACTATTTGAGATGCATATTCAGGACACGGCCTTCTCCGTCATCTAGTTGGTAACCAGAGTCTCCTGTAGGGAGAGCGGACATTGTGTGTATAGATCTATACGGGATGGACACCCCCGCGCCCTGACTGCTAGCTACAGTCCACGGCCTACCAAGCCAAGGGGTGACAAATGTCATATTCTCAAGACGCTCGTAGGGCGTCTGGTACTCTAGTGTCGGTTAGTATGGTTACGAGTATCCCGGGTTACCTTATAATTTATGGTCTTAAGGTAACGGTATTTCACCAGCAATATACACTGTATGCTGGTAACTCATTTCAGAGTCACACTGTTTTGACCTTGCAAGATGTATCTTTCATTTGATACTGCCTGCGGTCTGTATTCTCTGTGTTTGACCTTGCAAGATGTATCGTTCATTTGATACTGTCTACGGTCTGTATTCTCTGTTTTGACCTTGCAAGATGTATCATTCATTTGATACTGTCTGCGGTCTGTATTCTCTGTTTTGGCATTGCAAGATGTATCTTTCATATGATATTGTCTGCGGTCTGAATTCACTGTTTTAGACCTTACTAGCTGTACCTTTCATTTGGTACCTTCTAGGGTCTGTGTTTCCATTTGTTAGACGGAACTAGGCGTGTCGTTTGTTCGATACTCTCCTGGAGTCTATGATTCCTTTGCCTTAGTCAGCAGTCCTCACTGCTGAGGCATATGTACTTCCCTGACTTCTTTTGCTTTCTTTAATAATCAAATTCCGTATTTTGATAATGATAGCAATTAAGGGAAAACTAATTTTTACCACATAACTCTGTCCAATCTTGGTAGAAGGCTGCTTTTATTAAGGAAAATATAGGATTTTCTGGAAAGAACTCTAATACACTGTAATCTCTTAAACTACTACTTTTATTAAAGTTATTTGAAAAAAAGTCACTAAATGCTTATGAACTCACCAGCATTTGTAAAAATGCTGATACTCGCTTTTCAAATAACTTGTATTCTCAGGTTAGCATTAGACAGGTACATCCCCGGAGCTGTTGATGAAGATAGCTTAGTACCATGCTGTACTTATTATATTTACTTGTATTACTTTGATGTATTGTAATGTAACCATGTAAAACTCTTACTATTAATGCAATGTTTTGTTGTACTTTGAAGATAGCTTAGTACCATGCTGTACTTATTATATTTACTTGACATGACGTCATCCACCCCAAAACATTTCCGCCGTTCCGGTTTTCGGGTGTGATAGATTGGTATCAGAGCATTGTTTATAGTGAGCTAAGTATATCAATTCATAAAAGATATACAACCTATAAATACAAAGGGATAAAATACTCTGACCAAGAATTATACTTTAAAATATAACCATATTTTACCAAAGTATAAGAACATCCAAAACCTAAACACTTGAACAAAAGTGTCACAAGAAGAACAATAATAAAAGTCTTCGCATGTTGAGCACTACAGTCAAACCTGGGCAGTTATGTAATCGTAAGCTGGAATAAATGTAACCTGATCAACTACATTTATTCGAGATGCGATGAACGTGTGCTTGGGAGTGATAGTGGTGTTGCAACAGGTCTGAAACTTACCAGCTAGGAATGTTAGAGCCAAACATAAAGTTAAAATACTATAGGAGTATTTTGAAACACTAAAAGATTCACATTAATCCCAGAATCATAATCAGAAGATAAGAATCAAACAAGAATTAAAATACCATAGGGGTATTTTAGAATCCATAACCAACCTTGTGTGAAGAACTAAAAAGATCCTTATTGATATACCTACAACTACAGAGGGTATACTCCCAAGGTTGTATATAATAAGGATCCCATAGGCTAAGAATGTGTGGTTTCGCTCTACTTCCTTTTCCTTGTTTGGATGTGGATACCGTGTAGTATCACATATTCGAAGGCCTATCGGATCTAAGCTATATATGATTTGTATACCCTGTGTAATCGTAGCAGGACTCGATATGGATCATCCAGTGAAATGTTAATAATCTCTTAGGATTCTTTAGACATTTCCATTCTCGCACGAACCCTGTAGAAAACCCTATCCACTTCAGTGCTTAACAGAAGAGTTGATTCAGACTCAGAGGAATTTCATTGAGTAGATTTCATGTTCGGAAATAAATGAATTGGGTCGAGACTATTGAATTCACCAAGTGTCTATATCTTTTAGGGACATCGATGAGAAATTCGCCTAAACTTCGGAGATTCCCAGTCATCCATCATGAAGTGATGACACCCAGAGTTGGAATAGAAGGCGGAATAGAAATTCAATATGTCTTCACAAGAGAAGAACCCTAGGTAACTAACCGAAGGAAACCAACGCCGATTCCAGCCAAAGATACAAGGCAGACAGAGGGACCCAGTACATGGAACCCGAGAATTGTTTTCTCCTCGTGTTCGTCACACTAATAAACCCGTAAAATAATACAATTTAGTGAGTTAGTGGTTACACTGCTCACGCTATGTGTTAGGTAAATCGTCGTTTCCCGTTGCCAATTACACGATTAGAGCGGATCCCCGCACCTCTATTAAGAATATTTAGCCATAAGCCTCTCTTTTCGCGGTTTCGTTCCGAACTGTTCTCAAATCTCTCTAGGTCGGAGAGTGAAACCTTTCCCAGTATAAAAGGTAATTTAGTAGGAACGAATCGCATCTTATGGCCTTTTCTGATACTCATACTCCTACTTTGATTACCAGGACTACATCATAGGGATGTAGGTCGACACTTAGACAACCAGTACCCGAGGCACGGGAAAAATTTATGCCTAATACATTCGGGACAGATATGTCCAGGGTTAGCCATCGTCTCTTATTACCTTGTATTCCTTTCCGTGTAGGAGAAACCATGCCATCAAAGAAGCTTAACCAGTCCACAAGCAAGAAACCTACTCTCTTATTCGATGAAGCTACGTTCCAAGCTGCAGTCTCGGCAGCTGTAGTAGCTGTCATGGCTCACCTGAATGCTAACAACGCCAATGTTAGCAAGGTGCCTGTCGGGATTTCCGATCCTAGCAATGGACAGCAGCAACCAACACTTTCATACCCAGCCACCCAAGAACCTCACTCAAATCCACTAAAGAGAAAGATCAAGATCGAGGAATTAAATACCTCGGCTGAAGGACCTTCCTAAGGGCAACGAGCTAAGATGGTCAAATTCCCTACCAATCCTTCCCTCCCGACTTCAAGATGACCATACCTAGGAGACCTCCCCCACTACAGCAAGTGCAGCTACCATCATCATGGTGTCTACCGGGAGCTCTATTGTGCTAGGTGCCACATGTTGGGGCATACTGCTCGCGTCTGCAGAACCCCGATTGAGTTCATTACATCAATCGCCAATGTGGCGACTCGTACAGTTTGCCACCTATGTGGTGGAATGGGACACTTCAAGAAGGACTGCCTAACCGAAGGGAAAGACAAAGACACAGGAGGAGTCTAACTCTAATGCTTAGGGAGAAGCATCAAGGAACCTGGTAGATTTTTGGTACGTCTCTTGATCCCAGATAACTAACCGAGAACATTAAAAGACTAATTCAAAATGTAAATATTTCCCCATTAAGGCGAAAGTCGCAGCACTATTATAAAATTTAAATTCATTAGGTAAAACTATAATGGCTAAGCATATGCGTTACGACCATGTATAGTTAAGATGGATAGACCTAGAGTGAGTAAATGCCGCCTCATTTCCTGTTCCTCGTTTGGTTGTGGATTTAGGGCGGAGTCGCTCAGTCAACAGTCCTCCCCACCTTAATTATACATGACTAGTATATGTTAGGCGGTTATAGAAATGCCTCGTGAGAATCCATTCATGAGAAGGTACTCCACTCAGAAACCCTTAGAACACTCTATAGTTCCGCGTCGACTCTATCGGTCCAAGTATCCGCGATAGTGATACACAGGACGAAGCCTTAGACGCATAGAACTTGTGTGCCTGTTCGGCGCATGACTCTATCGATCTTCATTATATATCATGTCGAGGTATGCCAACTTCGACAACCCTATCGATCATGGTTTGACGTAGTGCAACCATGTGTACATCCTTAGTGCTATGTAAAAAGAACTTTCTCCATAGACATGTCGGCAAATAAAGGTTCTTCCGAACATAAACATAACACAAATGATTAAACCTAATACGATCCGTCAGTCGTCCCTCTTATCTCAAACCTTTTGAAGTACCCATGAGAGGGGTACCGTGCGCTGTTAACCAACCCTCCTTAGACAGATAAGAACCAAAGCGAAAGGCACTGCATGCATTCCAGAAGACGATAACCACCCGAAGCATAGCTAGTAGGTTCCCTAGAAAGACCCTTCATCCTATCCCATGGAACGGGAGCTAGAGTCAAGAGAACCACTGCGGGTTAAGTCACTATAATGACCACGAATCCGAAATTTGTTGTCATTCCACTTGAGCCAACATAGTAGCTAACACCCTCGGTTGATAAAGAAACTTGAGTCGTAAGAGTCAAAGACACTGACTACGACCATCCATTCACACTTAATCCCCCGAATTAAGCATCACAACGAATATCCGAGAGCTGCGATAAAGTAAACCCTAAGAAGAGTGGATGAAAAGATTTAAGTTCCGAGTGATGGGAACCTATACTCACCTGATTTGACCTAGACCGAGAAAACTCAGAACCTTCGGAAGAGTAGTTGCAGTAGATGCTTGCACTACTCAGGCACTTCGTCTACCCCGTTACCGACGAGTAGTGCCTAGAATCCTCTGCTCTTTCGCATGAAGGAAATCGTCGTCACCCCGTAGACGATAGACTTCATTCTCCAAAGTAAACACTAGAATACCGAGGACCACAGGATAACCCCCGCAGTCGGGAATACTTGATCAAAGTGCGAGCGTAGTTGCATTCAGCCTCATGACCCAGATCTCGAAGAGATTATAGACTTGACACCAGCCTTGGTGTTAGTCGAGGGGTTATGTAGGAACGTACACTTTCCGAACTAGAATAAACCGAAGACTTAGAGATTCATTGGACTATTAGGTGTTCCACGAATACTATCTCACGCAGAAATAGTAGAACCACCTCCCGAGATAGTCCAACACTAGTCTTGTGAAACCCTATCTCCCCGACCCTGAGGGTTTCCGTGTATCAAGGATCGTTAGTGCAGGTTCATTTTGCACAAGCTTGAGATAGACACTCTACAGCAGACAAATAACTGTAGATAAGCAACCCATCCAATGACCTAGAAAACCTCTAAAAAAAAGCCAATTGACAGGATGCACGAAACCAAAGACGAACCGAGCTTCCTAAGAACCAACCTGAAGGACTACACTACCAGTACGAGTGAGAACGTTAGGAACTTCGTAATGGCGATCACGCCAGTGATGATCTTGCCATAGAAGTACACTATGTTCTAAGTCCTGAAAAGCTCTACCCTTCCGAGAGCTTAGGACCATCTGAGAATCCTCATGGAGATTTGGCCCAACTCTTTTCAGACCGCTACTACTTTCGGATATTCCACAAGCTTCACACCCGATCGAATCCACTTCTTAGACTTGATAAGTGTTTACCTGACGTCACTCTTCGTTCCCCACTCATCTTGATAGAAACCATTGAGAATCCTAACCTCGTAGATACACCAGTCGGAACCCACTAGCTACACGAGACGAAATCCGCATCCCGTAGGCCTGTTGGAATGACAAACACGGACCAGAGATCACTTGGGAATGCGAGGACAAACCGTACAGGAAGTACTCTCTTACCTCTATTTGACCATTCATACCTACTTCCTTGCCTAGACCTGAATTTCGGGATGAAATTCCCTCTAACGGGGGGATGATGTGACAACCCAAAGTTATTCCTTTACATTATCCCGTTACCGTTAACGGAATATTCCACTGTATAAAAGTTCCGTTAATTAGAGGTCGTCGAATAAATAAATGTTTCATTTATTTATATCTTTATGTCGTTAAGTCGTGATAAGAGAAATAAAAACTCGTAATACACATTTTCATTTAAATGGAAAAAGTTAGTTTTTATTAATATTACGACCACTAAATCGGGTGTGACCAAAAGCCCCGTATAACGACAGTATCGGGTAGAATTCCACTGAGCCCCAACTCAAACCCCTATATAAGGGTGAGTGGAGTCCATTGGAGACTTTTCACACTCCCTAAAATCTCTCTCTCTCTATACTCTCTCCCTAGACTCCTTTTTCGACCCAAATTCGCAACCAAACGCTTCCAAATCGTAAGTCCGCTTATCCTAGCTTGTTCTAAACATTATGATTCATGTTATAGCTTAGAAATCGGACTTAGAAGCTGTAGAAAAGGAGTTTACAGCCTAAGATCCTCCTTAGCCTGTAAACCCCTTAAAAGTGGCCAAAAAGACCCGAATTTGTCCCATTGAGCCTAGGAACCAATTGAGGAATTACCCTAGGACTGTTTGCTCATCTAAAATAATCAATTTAGGGAACAAACGAGAGTTTACGGCCCAAGCACATGCTTAAGCCGTAAACCCCTCTAAATCATGCCAAAATGCCCCAAAAACAACCCCAAACCACCCTTAGGCTTAAGACATAATTAAGGGACTTGCTATTTCGGGTTTAGATCATTTAAACACAAGGAAATATGGGGTAACATGGAGTTTACGGCCCAAGCAAGTGCCTAGGCCATAAACACCCCTAAACATGCTAAAATGGTAGTAATTGTCCCTTAAGTGGCCATATACTTTCACTAGAAAATGCTAGGGTTGAAGCAAGGGCTTAAAATCAAAGAGTTGTGGGTGTATGAGAGTTCACGGCCAAGCCATAGAGCTTACGGCCGTAAACTCCCAAGGGATGGTTATTTCGACCATAAACTCTAAAGGAATGCACTCTTGGAACCCCAAACACCCCTATAGCCTTGAATAAATTACTAGAAGTGATCTAGGGGCTTTAAACTTCCATAGAATCAAAGGATAGGAGTTCACGGCCGTGAACTCCCATAGGGGTGGTTCATGGGCCGTAAACTCCCATATAGCACCTTAAAACACTTTAAATCCACACATACCAATTAGATTTGGACCTAGAATAATTCCACTAACAAGATAAAGCCTTAAAACACACTAGAACCCCCTCACCATGAGTTTACGGCCGTAAACTCATGGGGAGTTGTCCCTGGGCCATAAACTAAGTATTGAGAGTTTACTCTCGGAGAGTAAACTCCATTCCTAAGCCATTTGAGCCCTTAGTTGTTACCCGGGACACCCCAAACACTTAACCAAGGTGTTCTCCGCTCTTTAGGGTGTGTAAACTTGTTTAATTTGTATTATATGTACTAATTGTATGTAAACATATGTTATCATATGTTTAATAGGTCACTAAGTGTGTCCAAGTCTTTACTTGACACCGAGCACCCAACCGGCGCCTTCGTCGGATCCACTTACACCAGGTGAATTCATACCCCTAAATGAACCTTTTAAATGTTTTTACATGTTTTATAGGGAGGGAATACAAGTTAAACATGCTAGTTATCATGTCAATCACATGTGATTGATAACCCGCATGCACAAGGATTTACCACACTGTACACTGTTTTACCGAGTAGGATACTATAATGGCTTTCAAAAAGGTTTTCACTTATTCAAAACTGTTACTTATACTGTTTTATCTAAATACATTTTAAATTGGATTATAAATGCTTCAAAGATTTCTAAAGGTTTTCAAACTCATCTTACCAAAATGTGATTTTCCTGAGTATAAAGGTTTTCCAAGGTTTTCATCAAATTTCTCTTTTACGACGTATACTTTTACTTGTTTTTTACTACTGCTTCGCTTTTACTTATTTAAAACTCCTACTTGATAATGCATCTCCTTCGTGATACGCTTGTACTGGTTATTGCCTCTGTATCGTTTATACTTGTAGTCACTTATACTTGATAGACCCTTTTACTTCACCAGTTGTCGTTTCCACTTCGTGATACACTTAAACTTGGTACACTTATACTTCACGATTCGATTATTCCACACTGTATGCTTATACTTCACGACTCGGATATTCCACTATACGCTTATACTCCACGACTCGGATATTCCACTGTACGCTTATACTTCACGACTCGGATATTCCACTGTACACTTATACTTCACGACTCGGATATTCCACCGAACGCTTATACTTCACAAGTCGGTTATTCCACACTGTACACTTATACTTCACGATATGATTCCACTTGATACACACTCAAGCGTAGTTAGATGTTTGTATGTGCTTGTATAGATGCATATAGATAATGATTGAAGGACTTAGGAAGGCTTGTCCGCCCTATTTCCTTTTCTTCGTTGACATGTGGTCTGGTGGGATCGGATGTCCATCCGAAGGTCATTTGATTCATTAGTTATAGACTATGTACACAAGCATAGACATATGGGTTTACTTCAGTCAGTTCAGTTATGAGTCTTTATTTCTAGTTCAGCGCTTACATTAGAAACCCACTATTTGGAAGTCTCTACCCACTATTTGAGATGCATATTCAGGACACGGCCTTCTCCGTCATCTAGTTGGTAACCAGAGTCTCCTGTAGGGAGAGCGGACATTGTGTGTATAGATCTATACGGGATGGACACCCCCGCGCCCTGACTGCTAGCTACAGTCCACGGCCTACCAAGCCAAGGGGTGACAAATGTCATATTCTCAAGACGCTCGTAGGGCGTCTGGTACTCTAGTGTCGGTTAGTATGGTTACGAGTATCCCGGGTTACCTTATAATTTATGGTCTTAAGGTAACGGTATTTCACCGGCAATATACACTGTATGCTGGTAACTCATTTCAGAGTCACACTGTTTTGACCTTGCAAGATGTATCTTTCATTTGATACTGCCTGCGGTCTGTATTCTCTGTGTTTGACCTTGCAAGATGTATCGTTCATTTGATACTGTCTACGGTCTGTATTCTCTGTTTTGACCTTGCAAGATGTATCATTCATTTGATACTGCCTGCGGTCTGTATTCTCTGTTTTGACATTGCGAGATGTATCTTTCATATGATATTGTCTGCGGTCTGAATTCACTGTTTTAGACCTTACCAGCTATACCTTTCATTTGGTATCTTCTGGGGTCTGTGTTTCCATTTGTTAGATGGAACCAGGCGTGTCGTTCGTTCGATACTCTCCTGGAGTCTATGATTCCTTTGCCTTAGTCAGTAGTCCTCACTGGTGAGGCATATGTACTTCCCTGACTTCTTTTGCTTTCTTTAATAATCAAATTCCGTATTTTGATAATGATAGCAATTAAGGGAAAACTAATTTTTACCACATAACTCTGTCCAGTCTTGGTAGAGGGCTGCTTTTATTAAAGAAAATATAGGATTTTCTGGAAAGAACTCTAATACACTGTAATCTCTTAAACTACTACTTTTATTAAAGTTATTTGAAAAAAAGTCACTAAATGCTTATGAACTCACCAGCATTTGTAAAAATGCTGATACTCGCTTTTCAAATAACTTGTATTCTCAGGTTAGCATTAGACTGGTACATCCCCGGAGCTATTGATGAAGATAGCTTAGTACCATGCTGTACTTATTATATTTACTTGTATTACTTTGATGTATTGTAATGTAACCATGTAAAACTATTACTATTAATGCAATATTTTGTTGTACTTTGATTACTATAATGCATGTGTTGTGATACTTGACATGACGTCATCCTCCCCAGAACGTTTCCGTCGTTCCGGTTTTGGGGTGTGACAGATGTATGGTAGCTATAACTTGATGTAAGAAAAAAGAATGTTGTAAACAACATTTTAAAAACTTTACTTGGAAGCAAAGCAATAAGTTGGATTTCTTTAGTTATAGAAATGGTATTCTTCGTCTACCTCATTTTCTATAAATTCAAGGGATAAATATCTCACTTTCCACACAGTAGAGAGATAGGATATGGAAGAGATTAAACACTTTAGTCATGAAAACCATCCATTAAATCTTATAAACTCTGAAATGATTGTAGGTGCTAGATTCGATGGTGGTGATAAAAAACCACAAGTCATTGGCTGCAATGCATGTGACAAGCCCATATCAAGTGGTTTTGCATATGCTTGTACCAAATGTCGTTACTTTCTGCATAAATCATGTGCACAACTACCACCCACTTTCAACGACCCTTCCTTATATCATCACCCTCTAACCCTTATTCATTGACAGATTCCAGATCATGGAAATATGTGGTGTGTAGTATTCGAAAGAAAGCCAGGATGTTTATGTATACTTTCAAAGAGGATTACATATACATCTTTAAAGCTTGCATTGATTGTTGTGTTTCTAGGATCACTCGCAAGGCAGAAGCTGATGCTATCAAGGAGGCAGGAAGGATCAAGATTGAACATGAAGGCCATCCACAACACACTTTAAGCCTAAAATTAAGACCTAATGTGGTGTTGTGTGATGCATGCAAAGCTAAGGATGAAGGCTTATTCTATGAGTGTGATAGTTGTGATTTCTGGATCCACAAGACTTCTGCTTCATTAGCCCATACCATCGATCTACCTCATCACCCCAATCACAAATTGGTTCTTGTCTATTCTCTTCAAGAAATATTCTTTAGTTTTTGGTATTATTGTGAAATTTGCAATGCATACATCCAGCGGAATGAGTGGTTGTACCATTGTGCAAATTGTAGATATTTTGTCGATATCAGGTGTGCCTTAAATGCAGAGCAACCTTCTGGTAATCTAAGGTAAATTTTAAACTTATTTTTTGTGTGTTTGTGGATGCTTCTTCTAAATGTTTGTTTTTTTGTGGTTTTAGAGATTTTGTCAAGTACTTCTTTTGTTGATGCTGACCTAAAAGATTTGATGGAATTTCCCATGTCAGAGGCATTCACAGATCCATTAAAACTGCTACATTTGGATAAGACAACTATGCATGATGATGAGAGCAAAAAAATTAAACATTGGAGCCATAATCATCCATTAATCCTTAATGTAGCTCATGAAGTTAACAACGTGTATGGTATCATCTCTAGTGATCCAATAGAGGTATGTCAGGGGTATGTACGACCCCTCACCCTTCCATACTATAGTTGCAAAGATGGATGTTCATTCGCTCTCCACAAATATTGCGCTGAGTTACCACTCAAATTACAACATCCACTTCACCAAGATCATTCTCTTGTTTTGATAAATGCAGCGGGACGTGGTAGAAATGATGAATGCATTGGTTGTTTTAGCGACGGCAACATGTATTTGTACAAGTGTGAAACTTGTGAGTTTTACCTTGATTTCAATTGTGCATTTTTACCCAAAACCATTAAACACAAATCCCACAAGCATCCTCTTATCCAAGTTGTGGATCCAGAACCTCTTTGTAACGCATGTGACAAATATTCTAGAGGTATAAGCTATGCTTGTAAGTCTTGCGACTTCATATTAGACATGTATTGTGCAATGAGATCACCACATTCCCTTGCTCATAGATATTGCAAAGGGCATAAAATCCCACTGATGTATCCCCCTATCATGGATCACCCAGAAGATTTCTATTGTGATATATGTGAGAAAGAAATGCACCCTAAGTTGCCCCTCTATTATTGTCACAAATGCAAAAATTCTTTTCATCTTGATTGCATTAGTCGAATCGATTATCAAGCAAACATGTTGTACAAGGGCACAAGAAATGTTTCCTGTCATAAACATCAATTAACATTTGTTCGGAGAAAGAAAACGCCCAAGTATGTGTGTTTTGTTTGTAATCAAGATATTAATGGTTATTTGATCCTCGAATGTCCGGCAAGCGTCTGTAATTTCAATATTTGTTATCAATGTCATCTTAGGAAGTAATGAATCCTCAATCATGTAATATGATTAGGACCTAATAAATTATGAATCTTCAATCATGCCGTTGTTTCCATAAATTATTTCTATTATGTTGGCTTTATCTTCTTATGTGTCTTACATTCAAGTGATCTTTGCGCATAACGGTTATATTTTTAATTTGTATCCCTTCTTTATGTATGACTTCAATAATCTTGGCTTGATTCTTAGTTGAATTAAGAAATCACATGTCCCATAAGCAAATAAATTTTTATCGTGATGCTGATGCTAAAGAAATAATTAGTTTCTAGTTGACATCAAGTTTTAACAACTTGATAAGCTATTAAAATTATTGAAGAACTCTTATTTAACTTCTGTAAATAAACCTAGTGCCTATTAATTCGTAGAATATCTTGTTCATAAAAACTAATACTCCAAGTGCCTAATGGTCATGATTCTGCAATGCGTTCACATTGACCTGAAATCCCAAAGCCTTTTGCATACCAAAGCTGCGTAGGGAATCATTGAAATTTGAACACATGCACTTGTCGGCCATTGATACATTGTCAAAACTTATAAAAGACTGTAACCATCCCACTGATGTAATTAAGGCATAGGAGCTTATATAATGGAAATTGTATACCTTCACTTGCTAGTTTTCAGTTACATAACATGAGGAATCACATTTAATCTCCAATCAATGGTATTTGAATTAGTTATACACAAGAAGGTTAGTGATACCACATAGGTTTTCTAGGTCTTTATGACATTTTTGTTGAATTTGTTAACATAAATTATTGACAAAAACAGTGAAATCATTGAAATCCATGACTAGAGCTTTTTCCATACATAAAACTCCACATAAATGGATTAAATGAGTGGTAGAAAGTCATATTCTATATGGATATGAACTTAACTAAGGAACATTAAATAGCAACATGAGTAAATAACGCAAACATTTCATTAAGCACGCACATGGTAGGCAAAATATGAAAAGAAAGCGACCTCTGTTATTAACCCATGAAAATAATTTCCCAACTGAGAAATTTACATAAAGAATTCGGATTTTGTAAAGAAACCTCTATGATTCGGTATAATAACATACATATGGCCAGATGGATAGTTCTTTATTCTATCCCAAATTGATTGCAGTATGGTCAGGTTACATTTTTAATGGATTTTGCTTACCAAGTTTCCAATTCGCTACCCACAAAAAAAAGGTTCATTTACAGCATAAGGGTTGGTCCGCTTCCTCAAAATGATTAGCTATGTACCACACCCTGCAATCTTGCCGTCAATTTTTCGATGAACAACATGCTTTACATTTTGATTTTTTTTGGTGATGCTACAATTTTCGTTTTTTTTCTAACTTGGGGTTGCTCTGTTTCTTGGTTTTGATTAACATTTGGGAATGCTCTATTTTCAAAGAGAAAGACCTAAAGAAAATTGGAGTTATGCTTTCTCATACTTGAATTCCGACTACCTCGTCCACCAAATTAAGGGTTTCGATTCAAATCTCAATATGTTACAGAAACAGATCGATAAATAATAAAACATATCTCCCTTAAAGCTCTTTTCTTAAATTTATTATAGAAACAGGTCGACAATTGTCACAACTAGGAATTTTGTGTCATGTAATCACTACACTCAAGTAAAATGTAGAATCAAAAACTTAAGAGCATGTATGATGCTTAATCTATGACAACAAAAACTTCAATCCAATACACCATACAAGTACTACAAATAGTCAACAAGCAATCGGAAACCCTCGAAGTTCTTGTTAGGTCCATTTGGGGCTGGGACTTCCTTATTCGACTCATTAGACCAATAAGCTTCCAATTTGACTATCATGGGATTAGAACCTTTAAAAGGGCTCTAATTGGATCCACATTCATTTATTTCAACATTTTGGGCCATATTGGGCCTAGAATGAAATAAATTAAATATTATGAACCATAATTAACCTAAACTAGCCCAACAAAGTGTAAAAATCATATTATATTTTTTTGGGCCAAAAATCATCCAATCTAACTATAATATGGGCTTAGGGGCATTAAAGCCCAATAATCCCCTTTTTCTTTCAAAATCTCGGCCCAAAGCCCAAATCCAAGAAGCAAGGAGTTGACTTAAGCCTTGCCACCTCACTTATACCCCACATATCTCCATGCATGGACCAACATGCATCTAGGATTGTCAACTCAACTCTCTCTCTTCTCTTCTTCTTGATCTCGGCCGAAAGCACCCACACACACACACTTTCATCACTTTTTACTTATCAAACACTCTCAAGAACACCTTCACCTCTCTTCACTAAATTTTCGAGATTTAAGGGCATTTCAAGGAGAATTTTCACAAGAATCACCATCCAAGGTAAGTTTATACTTAAATCTATGATCTAGGTTCCTTGATCTATCAAACATCTCTTCTTAACTCATAAGAAATCATGATCTTGCATCCTAGAATCACCTCAAGGTCGAGATCTTCATCAAAGTGTGCTAGGGCCGAAAATCACCTCATTTTCTTCCATCTATTCTCCAAAACCGAAACCACACCCAAAGGTGAGCTTCATACCCCCTAATTTTCGGTTTTTATAAGTTTTGTGGGGTGTGGGGGGGGGGGGAATACAAGCAAATGTGTAGATCTATGAGTATATGTATGCTTTGTATGATTTCTATGCTTATTTACATGTTTATATGTGATTATGGTGTTGAAACTAGTCAAAAAGTCCTTAAAATCGAGGTTTGCATCAGGATGTATGAAACAAGTGTTAAACATATTATCACACACAAATCATTTCTAGAAAAATAACCAAGTTGGTTAATATGAACTCATTGGGCTAAAAATCCCATTTTTGGACTCAAAATGTTAAAAATATGAAGTTAAAGGGCCCAAAATGTCAAAATACAAATTCTGAGGGATGAGATGAGTCAAAACAGTTTCAAGAATGGATTTTCCAGAAATTTACTCTTTGGAAGGATTAAAATGTGAATTTTTAAGCATAATGGGCCAAAAATGAATTTTTCGGCCCAATAAAGCCCAAATTGCGAGATTTTCAAATTAGAGGGGCTGAAACTGTATTTTTCTGTAAAATAGGGGACTACTAGTGCTCCAAGTCCATTTCAAGGGTTAAAAATGCTATTCATATTTAAAAGGGACCAAAGATGCAAAAAATTTCTATTTTGGGCCAAAAGTGTAAAAATTGCAAAAATAAGAGTTTTAGCCGAGAAAAATTTCATTTGATGGACTAAAACTGTTTTTCAAATAACTTTGGGCTGAAAAATTACTTTTCTACAAGTTTTGATACTAAAGTGTCAAGAAAATGGTTTGAAGACTAAAATAGAAATTTATTTTATACAAAGGGTTAAATGTGTAAATTATCCAAAAGAAAGGGGCTATAATAATGAAACATCCTAATGTTTTAAACAATAAAACCGTCATGATGAAATACTAGTACCTCGACTATCGGAAAATTATAATACACCTTCAACACCAAAAATCGTTATCAAACGAATTGATTCGGTCTCGAATCAATAATGAATCCGAAATTACTAACACGAGGAAACTTCAATACACACGCGAAAATTTCGGGAAGTCAATACACACGTGAGAATACACTAGACGTCGATACACCGTCTTTGGGCCCGAAAGTTTCAAATCGTGTTTGTTGGGCCTAGCTAGCCCAATGACATGATCTTTAGGCCCGAAGGAAACTCGCTTACATGTAGTTGGGTCTTATATGACCTAATTTCGTGTAAAAGGACTTTTACAGGCTTTGTGTTGTTGGACCCCAAGGGCCTTCTGGTGCTGCTAGTAAAGTCGAGAATTCACCAAATGCGAGTCGGGCTAAGGGTCCTTCGCATTCACGATAGCCTTGAACGACTTATGGAAAATATCGGGACCTCGCACCCTCTTTTCCTCCTCGGTTGTGGGGCTACATGAAGACCGGGTGTTTGGATTAAGTGAATAGTGCGAGCGACGCCTAAGGGATCGTTTGTATGTTGTAAACTAGTCATTTTCATTAATGTGTGTTTATAACAATTCACAATCCTTAATTAATCCAACTCACCGGGACTCAACGAATACACCTGTCGTAACGAAATAACAAGATATAAATTTTTGATGCAAAGTATTAGGAAAACATCGGGTTTTCCTAGGGTTTTCAATTAATACACCTACGAGTTACATACCGAGTTTTACAAATTGTTCTTTTACATTTATAGAAAACAAACAAGCATACTTACGAATCTTCACACTTTTTACACGATACTCTTTTCAGAAAATATCGGATTTTCTGGTGATTTTCAAAACAATACAAACCACTATATTTCAAACATTACTTATGAACTCACCAACATTTCATATGTTGACGTTTTTCAAAATACTTGTATTCTCAGGTAACAGGTAAATCGAAAAGGAAAAATGTACTCAGTAACGTCTTGCTGTTGTTTTAATTAGTACCGAACAATTTACTTTTGGGCATGTAATATTATGGATCAATGTACTGAATGTAAACGCTACCAGTTGTAATATTCCAATGCTTGGTATTATATGATGTTATGTTTCATGTATATTCATTGTGATGGTATTCAATTGAGTCACAATAGCCCTCGGACGTTTCCGCCGTCTGGTTCGGGGGTGTGACAGGTTGGTATCAGAGCTCTGTTTATAATGAACTAGCATATCGAACCATACATTGATATGCAACTATAAACCAAAAGAGGGACTAACATAACTTTGAACAAAACAAGTAAAATACAACAATAAAATACCTTTGCTTGCATTAGGAACAAGGAACATAACGCCGAACCAAACAAAATAATGCTAGTATATCGATTAATTCAGGACTGTTCTTAGTGGTACCAAGGAGTGGATGTAGCCTGATCAACTACATTCTCTCCAAGGTATAACTAACACATGTTCTGATGAGATCGCGATAGCTAGGGAACCTAAAAACAAACCCCTTTATCACCAAAAAGAGAACGTCTGTTTAGTCTGCAATAGTGGAAGAGGCATAGGATAATATTAGTGAACTTTTACGTGTTTTGTTATGATATTACAAATTGTTATGTGTTGCGAATCTATGATTGTATGCTAAATGATAGAAGTACTTAAGTTCGTGCCATACACCTAGTCAGTAGGATCACAACCTCACAGAAACCACGTACACTCAACATCTTTTCGTTTAGCGACAAGAAGATGCTCACCGAACTACTCGCGGAAACCCTGGACTAACCCCACCCAAAGTTGACTCCACTGCATTCCAGGCGGCGGTGTCTGCTGCGGTCACCGCAACTATGGCACAACTCCATCAAGGGAATAACGGAGGAGGCAACGGGCAAGGGGCCGGGAGTTCGAACAACAGGATGAATCAAGGACCCACCAAAACATGCAACTAGAAGGACTTTACAAATGCCAAACCACGAACTTTTAACGGCACTGGAGGAGTGATCACTCTGAAGCGATGGATCGAGAAGGTGGAATCGGTATTCGAGATATGCTATTGTCCTGAGCAGATGAAAGTGAAGTTCGCAGCCTGCACTTTTGTCGATCAAGCGCTCACCTGGTGGAACGGACATGTGGAAGCCATGACACTCCCTGTAGCCAACTCCATGCCGTGGGTGGAGATGAAAGAAATGTTGATGGCTGAATATTGCCCACGAGGTGAAATTCAGAAAATGGAGCAAGAGGTGTGGAACCTCACTGTGCAGAATGCGAATATCGATGCCTACATATCGAGATTTAGTGAACTATCTCTGTTGTGCCCGGGTATGATCACCTCGGAAGGAAAGAAGATTGAGCGATTCATATGGGGACTAACATCACCAATCCAAGGAAATGTGATAGCTGCAAACCCCGAAACATTTGACAGTGCAAAAAGATTGGCAAAGAAGCTGTATGACCATAACAACAAGAAGGGTGAGAAGCCAGCGGAGGCTGAAGGAAAGAAGGAAGGTGATGGCAAGAAAGGGAAGAACAACAAGAGGAAGGGGCGTCAGGGCCCCGAGACCTCTAAAAAGCAGCAGACAGTAGCAGTTAATGTTGTCACCGCACCGGTTCCAGCCACACCACATGCTCCAGCCTCAGCTGCTTCAAATGCTCCCAGACCTTATTCCGGTAATCTTCCCAAGTGCAACAAGTGCGGTTTCCATCACAATGGAGAATGCAAGGAGTTGCAGTGCACCAGTTGTAACCGAAGGGGACACACGGCGAAGTACTGCAGGACCTACCCTCCCCAGAACCAACAACAGGGAAACAGCAACAAAAACAACAATCGCAACAACAACAACGTCACCACCGGCAACAACAATGCAGGACCTAGCCACACCTGCTATGGGTGTGGGAGGACCGGGCATTTCCGGCGAGACTGCCCTAACAACAACAATCCAGGAAACGGAGGAACAGGAAGGATGATGACCATGGGTCAGGGAGAGGCGATTCAGGACCCCGCTGTTGTTACCGGTACGTTTCCACTAAACCACACTTATGCATGCATCCTATTTGACACCGGAGCGGAGCGAAGTTTCGTAAGCAATAAGTTTAAACATTTATTAAAACAACAGCCCCAGAAGCTAAATGAAACCTTTACGGTGGAAATGCCCAATGGGAAAACCGAATCCACTGGGGAAATCTACATCGAATGTACCCTAACCCTCAATCAACACGTCTTTCGAATAGACTTAATGCCTGTATCAATTAGGAGTTTCGATGTGATTATTGGCATGAACTGGTTAAGCCCTCACCATGCTGAAATTATGTGTCACGAGAAGGCCGTTCGCCTTCGCCTTCCTAATCACGAAACCCTGGTAATTTACGGAGACAAACCTAGCATGAACCTTCGCCTCATCTCGTGCATCAAGGCACGAAAACATCTACGAAAGAACAACTTGGCGTTCCTGGCTCACATAGTGGATAAAACCAAGGAAGAGGTTAACGTTCAAGACATTCCCGTAGCATGTGAGTTCCCAGACGTGTTTCCTGAAGATCTTCCAGGAGTGCCCCCAAAGAGACAAGTGGAGTTCCGAATTGACCTCGTTCCAGGTGCAACTCCTCTTGCAAAATCACCCTATCGGCTAGCTCCTGCTGAAATGCAGGAATTGTCCAGCCAACTCAGTGAACTCTTGGACAAGGGATTCATCTGCACTAGTTACTCGCCATGGGGAGCTCCAGTCCTCTTTGTCAAAAAGAAGGACGGATCTTTTAGAATGTGCATCGATTACAGAGAGTTAAATAAACTCACTGTTAAAAATCGCTACCCACTCCCACAAATCGATGATCTATTTGACCAGCTCCAAGGAGCTAGTTATTTTTCTATGATAGATCTACGGTCCGGATACCACCAACTTAAAGTCCGGGAAGAGGATATTCCAAAAACCGCTTTCCGAACTCATTATGGACATTATGAATTTGTCGTAATGCCCTTCGGCCTAACAAATGCCCCTGCCGCATTTATGGACCTGATGAACCGGATCTGTCAACCATTCCTCGACAACTTTGTCATCGTCTTCATTGATGACATTCTTGTCTATTCCCGAAGCGAAGAAGAGCATGGCCAACACCTCCGACAAATCCTAGAAACTCTGCGATCGGAAAAGCTATACGCAAAACTCTCCAAGTGCGAGTTCTGGCTCCGGAGTGTGAACTTCCTAGGTCATGTAGTTAGCCAAGATGGAATTCATGTGGATCCCTCTAAGGTCAAAGCTATTGAAGGATTGGCAATCCCGACAATACCCACGGAAATCCGTCAATTCTAGGGTCTAGCAGGCTATTATAGGAGATTCATTCAAAACTTCTCTAAGATCGCCAAACCACTTACCTCGCTTACACAAAAGGGTGTACCATTCAAATGGACGGACAAACAAGAAGTCACATTCCGAACCCTGAAACAAGCTCTCTGTATTGTAACGCCTGTGTTTCCGGGCTTGCCGTTTTTAGCAATATAATAGTCTAGGTTAACCTTTGTAACCCGTTTTGAAATAATAAGATTGTATTATTTGCGTATTATGTGTTTTGTGCTTAATTGCTTAATTATGTGGTTTGATTAATTAAGAATAAAAATAAGCGTCAAAATTTAAGTGTAAAATAAACTTAATATCTTTGATCTATGTTGTAGTAGTTGAAACGAGGTTTCCGAATATATATAGAACGCCCAAATCTGACTTCGTATGAGGAAGTTATGATTTATCGAAGTTCCGGCTTAGCGGTATACAGCCTGAAATACTCGAATTGAGATCGAGCGGTTGTTAGCCGAAGCAATCTAAATGAGAATCGAAGATCTCGTTGTTGGTATCGAAGCGATAAAAAGTTAGGCGAGAACGGACGTCAAACGAAGAAGTTATGAATTTATAACGAAAGTTTCTGTCGCGGCCTATTAAAAATAATTAATAAAAATAAATTCAAAATTAGCCGACGGAGTCTAAACGAAAGTCGTAGAGCATGGTCTCACCTTTCCGTGGATATAAAGAACGTCGAAAACGGAGTTCGTATGAAGAAGTTATGAATTTCCGAAGTTTATTAATCATTTTGTATTTATTTTTAATTCAAAATTCGGAAGCATTATCCGAAGCCGAGTCACCGGTGTAATCCGGAGTACGCCCCGCGTACGAGGTTACGCTATCGCGTAACTCCGATAGTGTCGACACTTCGGATGACGCATGCAATGACGATTTCGGACGCGTACGCGCTGCGTACGCCTGTACGCCCCGCGTACTCCGAGGTTCCAGCCTCTATATAAAGGATCCGAAGGCAGCCTCATTTCTTGTTCATTTTCTTCTCTTCTCTCTAGTCTTTTGCATCGTTTTTCATGCCGAAGCTACCCCGAAGTCCCGGTATCATACTCTAGCCCCGAGGCAAGTCCCGAGATCCCGAAGATCCCGAGAAGCACGGTTCCCGAGTCGAAGCTCTGCCCGCGAGAAGTTCGATTTTCGAGGAGATCTTCCAGATCTGCTGTGGATTACTACTTCTATAAGCCGTAGTGCTGTCGGATCGTCTTCTGATCAAGTGAGTGTGTAGTTATTTCTTCTAATACAATAATACGAAGTATTTTATATAAAAATACGTGCTATGTGTATATATTTGGTTGTGTTATGTGTGAATGAGTATTCACTCTCTTCTATCTTATAGATCTGCTTATTTCTTTATGAGATATGTGTTATGTGTGTGTGCCTCATCTGTTATGTGACATATGTGTTGATTAAAGCATGCTATACAGGTTTTCTTTAAACTACGTATGAAAATATATATTTTTATCTACTAATATGTTGGGTAGAACATGGGTAGATAGTTGGAGTGTAATAAACAGATGAGAGGCCTCGATGTTGTTGTTGTTGTTGATCTAGTTATTCAGCGGAGTATGGATAACGACCACGGACTCTTTCTAGACAGTCCAGTGGAACACTAGCAGGTTCATAACCTGTAGGTGTTGTGAACGATGTGTTCACCGGTGTACTCTATCCCCCTCATGGTTGCCTTTAGGATATCTATTGTTGAGGAAACCCCTTCGCAGTGATGTCCGTCCCGATGAAAATCCTAGATTAGGTCCCTTGAGATAGTTGTTTAGGGGACGTAAAGTGAGGATAACGGGAATGGGTAATCGGGATAGTGATTGGTTGGTGAAATTAAATATAACTTATTTATTGTGGGTTGAAAACCCTATATGCTCACCAGGCTCCCAAGCCTGACCCACTCAGTTTTATTTGTATTACAGGAAGTGGCACAAGGGCGTAAGATGGATGGATCATCTTGTTGTTTTGTTTACAAGTCTGTATATGTATATATTTGTTGAATGACTGGTAATGTTTATCGTTTATGCTTTATGGCCTGTATCAGAACATGACATCCCGAGTTTTGATTATATAATGAAATGCATCTCTTGATGAAATGCTTTGATAAATATTATTTTATCATGTTTTGTTTTGGGAACAAATTCCGCAACTCTTTCAAATCAAAAGGATTTACTCTGAAAATATTTAAAAGCATAAATGAAAATCGGTCTTTTCTGGCCGAGATTTTGGGGATGTCACAGTTGGTATCAGAGCATTAGTTTAAGCGAACTAGGAATTTGTAGGATTTCTAGACTTAAACTTAGAATGCTAAATGTAATGATGAGATGTGTGTCTGTTGGATTTTAGACACGAGCACTAGTTTATTTTAGGAAAGTTGCCTAAAATGCTTTTATGTGCTAAATGATATATGTTGCCGTATATGATATTATTTGTTCGGATCTACGGTTTGTTGCCAACCGGATCTGAAGGTTTATGTGTTTAGGATTCTAAGCGTATGTATACGATATTAGAACTAGCATGTAATCGTTTGGAGTAATAAGGTGAAATTATTCGGTGTAGATCAAAAAATGGTGAGAACAAGGAGTGGCGTTGGAAACGCAGATGAAAACAGGAATCAACCGCCAGTGATTGAGCAAATACCTGTTGTAGCAGCAGCACCAGAACCAATAACAATGGCTGCGGTGCAAGCCATGATTCGGGCTATGCTAGCCGAACAAAGGGAGGAGATGCGACAAATGTTGCATAATAATAGGGATGAACCTATCATACCTATTGAGGAACCGGAATTGATTCCCGAGCAATCGGAGGAAGGGAACAATAGTCGCATGGTGAGTCAAGTTGGGACTCAAGAGGAACGAAGGAACGATCCGGAAAGGAGAAACAACAAGGATGGGCGTATGTACAAGAATTTCTTGGGCGCCAAACCGCCAAGTCTTTCTGGGAGCCCAAAGCCTGTTGAGATAATGGATTGGATCTCCGAAATGGAGATGGTATTTGAAAGTTGCGACTGTAGCAACAAACAGAAGACCGTCTTTGCGGTTAGACAACTGAAGACTGGGGTCTTGAGTTGGTGGAAGTTGTTGGCAGATACTATGCCACGAGGAGAAGCCCTGAAAATGTCATGGGAGGAGTTCTTGGAACAGTTAAGGGTGCAGTATTGTTCGGAGATAGATCTGATTGATCTGAACAATGAGTTTCAAAACTTAAAGAAGGGGAAGATGAGCATAGATGACTATGCTACTGCATTTACTGAGAAGATGAAGTTGTTTCCGTACCTAGTGCCAACGGAACTCTCCAAGATTGAGAGGTTTGCTAACGGACTGCCTGCTGACTTTGGTCCGACAGTCAAAATGGCAACCACTCTGAAAACGGCTGTTCGTGCAGCTAAGAATGTGGAGGCCCAGCAGAAGGAAAAGGGTCTGGAAAGAATAGATGTTGGAGAAAAGAGGAAGTTCGATGGAACTTCAGGGTCCAACAAGAAAAACAAGTTCTCGAAGTCTGGTTCGAGGGGAGGTGGAGGTGAGGCGAAATGGTGCGACAAATGTAAGAAGAAGCATCATGGAAGATGTGAGGTGGCGAACACATGCTACAAGTGTGGAAAGCCAGGGCACTATGCCAATGAGTGTACCCTCACAAAGAAAGTTTGCTATGGTTGTGGTGAGGAGGGTCATATGTCGAGAGACTGCCCGAAGAAGAAGGAGGCAGCTAGACCCAGCATTCCGCCAAAGCCAAAGGCGAGAGCATTCCAGATGACACTGGAAGCTGCTAAAGATGAAGCTGATGTCGCTTCAGGTACCTTTCTCGTTAACGAATTGCCTGCCCAAATTTTATTTGATTCTGGAGCCAACTACTCCTTTATATCGCATGAATTTGGTAGAAAGCTAGCTTTGCCTGTTGTTAGACTAGATAATGCTTTATTAGTCGAAGTTGCTAGTGGCAAGTTTGTACCTGTTAGCTATCGCATGAAAAACATCTTAATTGATCTGAATGGGAATAAGTTCCACGAGGAATTATTGCCTATCGAACTTAATGGTTTCGACATCGTATTGGGAATGGATTGGCTTAGCGCCAACGACGCCGAAATTTTATGCAAGAAGAAAATAGTCAAAGTAAACCCGCCTGGGAAAGATTCGTTTATGGTGTATGGAGATAAATGCAGAGTGAATTCTGGAATCATTTCATTGATGAAAGCCAGAAAATGTTTGACCAAGGGGTGTACATCGTTTTTAGCATTCGTGATTGATGCCAAGAAGGAAAAGAAGGTGATGCAGAATATTCCAGTGGTGTGTGATTATCCGGAAGTATTTCCCGAAGATCTTCCTGGATTACCGCCTGATCGACAAGTGGAATTCCGTATTGACTTGTTGCCAGGAACGACGCCAATTGCAAAAGCACCTTATCGATTAGCACCGACGGAGATGAAGGAGCTAATGATGCAACTTCAGGAGTTATTGGACAAAGGTTTCATAAGACCTAGTTCATCACCCTGGGGAGCTCCGGTGTTATTTGTAAAGAAGAAAGATGGAAGTATGAGAATGTGCATCGATTACAGAGAGCTGAACAAGGCAACAATAAAGAATAGATATCCGTTGCCGAGGATTGATGACCTGTTTGATCAATTGCAAGGTTCGAGCTATTTCTCGAAGATCGATCTTAGGTCAGGATATCATCAGCTAAAAGTAAGAGAGCAAGATATCGAGAAGACTGCATTCAGAACTAGATATGGACACTACGAGTTCTTGGTTATGTCGTTTGGACTAACCAATGCTCCAGCAGCGTTCATGGATTTGATGAATAGGGTTTGTAACCCGTTCCTTGATAAATCCGTGATAGTGTTCATAGACGACATTCTGATTTACTCGAAAAGCCAGGAGGAGCATGGCAGACACTTGCAAGAAGTGTTGGAAGTTCTGAAGAAGGAGAAGCTGTATGCTAAGTTCTCCAAATGTGATTTTTGGATTCGTGAAGTCCAATTCTTGGGTCACGTGGTCAACCAAGAAGGGATAATGGTTGATCCAGCGAAGATCGAAGCTGTGACGAAGTGGGAACAACCGAAAATCCCCACGGAGATTCGAAGCTTTTTAGGATTAGCTGGATATTACCGAAGGTTTATCCAAGGCTTTTCTTCGATCGCTAGTCCATTGTCAGCTTTGACCCACAAAGGAGCTACTTATGCTTGGGGTGAGAAGCATCAGGAAGCATTTGAGCAGCTAAAGGAGAAGCTATGCGAGGCACCGATACTTTCTCTACCCGATGGAGTTGAAGACTTCGCTGTCTATAGCGATGCGTCTGGTGTTGGTTTGGGTTGTGTTGTGACCCAAAGAGAAAAGGTGATAGCATATGCGTCTCGACAGCTGAAAGAGCATGAAAAGAACTACCCGACTCATGATTTGGAGTTGGCAGCGGTAGTTTTCGCTCTGAAAATATGGAGGCATTACCTCTATGGCACGAAGTGCAAACTTTTCACTGATCATAAGAGTCTCCAATACCTCTTTAATCAGAAAGAATTGAATATGAGGCAACGACGCTGGCTAGAATTACTTAAAGACTATGACTGCGAGATACTTTACCACCCCGGTAAAGCTAATGTTGTTGCTGATGCTCTCAGTCGGAAAGTCAATCCCGAAAGGAAAAGGCCAAGAGCGTTGAGAATTGAAGTTGTCTCAACTATTTTGGAAAGTATAAAGAAAGCTCAGAGCGAAGCTTCTGAGAAGAATGACAGAAAGGAGGAACGTTTGGGCAAAACGTTGGTGTTCGGTGTAAACAGTCATGGACTGAAGGTGTTCCAAGATCGGATTTGGATACCTAAGACAGGAGGAGTCAGAGATCTTCTGATGGAAGAAGCTCACAAGACCATGTACTCGATTCATCCGGGTAGCACTAAAATGTATAGGGACCTGAAACCCTACTACTGGTGGCCGACGATGAAGCTTGATGTTGCAAAGTATGTGGCCGAGTGTGTGACTTGTGCGAGAGTCAAGACACAACATCAGAAACCGTACGGGAGTTTAGAACCTTTGCCTGTGCCTATGGGTAAGTGGGAAGACATTGCTATGGATTTTGTCACTAAACTGCCCAGAACAAAGAATGGTCACGACATGATTTGGGTGGTCGTTGATCGATTCACTAAGAGTGCGCATTTCATAGCGGCCAGGGAGAAATGGTCTATGGAGAAGCTTGCGAATTCTTACGTGAAGGAAATTGTGAGGCTTCACGGTGTTCCGTTAACGATTGTGTCGGATCGTGATAGCCGTTTCACATCGAGGTTTTGGAAAAGTCTACAAGAGGAATTGGGTACCAAGTTGTGTTTAAGTACAGCTTACCATCCGCAGACTGATGGTCAGAGTGAAAGAACGATACAAACACTTGAAGATATGCTGAGAGCATGTACTCTGGAATTCCTAGGTAATTGGGATGAACATATACCGTTGGTAGAATTTTCCTATAATAATAGTTTCCACTCGAGCATTAAGATGGCACCTTACCAAGCTTTGTATGGACAGAAGTGTCGTACGCCGTCTTGTTGGCTTGAGGCTGGGGAAAAGCAGTTTATGGGACCGGAGTTGGTTCATCAAACTGCTGAAAAGTTGAAAATAATTAGGGAAAGAATGTTAGCGGCTCAGGATCGTCAAAAGAGCTATGCTGACAAGAAGCGGAGACCGATAACTTTTGAAGTTGGAGATTCGGTTTTGCTTAAAGTCTCACCGTGGAAGGGACTTATAAGATTTGGTAAAAGGGGAAAGTTAAGTCCAAGGTTTATTGGACCGTTTAAAGTTCTTCAGAGGATTGGGAACCAAGCTTACAAGCTCGAACTACCAGAAGAACTGAATGGAATTCATAACACTTTTCATGTGTGTTATTTGAGGAAGTTCACGGGAGAAGTTCCCGACATAATTCCAATTTCTGAATTGAGAATTGATGAGAACAAAAGGTTGATTGAAGAACCAGAGGCAATTGTTGACCGAAAGACTAAGAAATTGCGACGCAAGATGGTTGGGTTAGTGCTTGTCCGATGGAAACACACGAATGGGCCGAATCTCACCTGGGAGACGGAGAGTGACATGATGGGTCGCTATCCGCATTTGTTTGTTGATGTGTGATTCCGGGGACGGAATCATTCTAAGGTGGAGAGAATTGTAACGCCTGTGTTTCCGGGCTTGCCGTTTTTAGCAATATAATAGTCTAGGTTAACCTTTGTAACCCGTTTTGAAATAATAAGATTGTATTATTTGAGTATTATGTGTTTTGTGCTTAATTGCTTAATTATGTGGTTTGATTAATTAAGAATAAAAATAAGCGTCAAAATTTAAGTGTAAAATAAACTTAATATCTTTGATCTATGTTGTAGTAGTTGAAACGAGGTTTCCGAATATATATAGAACGCCCAAATCTGACTTCGTATGAGGAAGTTATGATTTATCGAAGTTCCGGCTTAGCGGTATACAGCCTGAAATACTCGAATTGAGATCGAGCGGTTGTTAGCCGAAGCAATCTAAATGAGAATCGAAGATCTCGTTGTTGGTATCGAAGCGATAAAAAGTTAGGCGAGAACGGACGTCAAACGAAGAAGTTATGAATTTATAACGAAAGTTTCTGTCGCGGCCTATTAAAAATAATTAATAAAAATAAATTCAAAATTAGCCGACGGAGTCTAAACGAAAGTCGTAGAGCATGGTCTCACCTTTTCGTGGATATAAAGAACGTCGAAAACGGAGTTCGTATGAAGAAGTTATGAATTTCCGAAGTTTATTAATCATTTTGTATTTATTTTTAATTCAAAATTCGGAAGCATTATCCGAAGCCGAGTCACCGGTGTAATCCGGAGTACGCCCCGCGTACGAGGTTACGCTATCGCGTAACTCCGATAGTGTCGACACTTCGGATGACGCATGCAATGACGATTTCGGACGCGTACGCGCTGCGTACGCCTGTACGCCCCGCGTACTCCGAGGTTCCAGCCTCTATATAAAGGATCCGAAGGCAGCCTCATTTCTTGTTCATTTTCTTCTCTTCTCTCTAGTCTTTTGCATCGTTTTTCATGCCGAAGCTACCCCGAAGTCCCGGTATCATACTCTAGCCCCGAGGCAAGTCCCGAGATCCCGAAGATCCCGAGAAGCGCGGTTCCCGAGTCGAAGCTCTGCCCGCGAGAAGTTTGATTTTCGAGGAGATCTTCCAGATCTGCTGTGGATTACTACTTCTATAAGCCGTAGTGCTGTCGGATCGTCTTCTGATCAAGTGAGTGTGTAGTTATTTCTTCTAATACAATAATACGAAGTATTTTATATAAAAATACGTGCTATGTGTATATATTTGGTTGTGTTATGTGTGAATGAGTATTCACTCTCTTCTATCTTATAGATCTGCTTATTTCTTTATGAGATATGTGTTATGTGTGTGTGCCTCATCTGTTATGTGACATATGTGTTGATTAAAGCATGCTATACAGGTTTTCTTTAAACTACGTATGAAAATATATATTTTTATCTACTAATATGTTGGGTAGAACATGGGTAGATAGTTGGAGTGTAATAAACAGATGAGAGGCCTCGATGTTGTTGTTGTTGTTGATCTAGTTATTCAGCGGAGTATGGATAACGACCACGGACTCTTTCTAGACAGTCCAGTGGAACACTAGCAGGTTCATAACCTGTAGGTGTTGTGAACGATGTGTTCACCGGTGTACTCTATCCCCCTCATGGTTGCCTTTAGGATATCTATTGTTGAGGAAACCCCTTCGCAGTGATGTCCGTCTCGATGAAAATCCTAGATTAGGTCCCTTGAGATAGTTGTTTAGGGGACGTAAAGTGAGGATAACGGGAATGGGTAATCGGGATAGTGATTGGTTGGTGAAATTAAATATAACTTATTTATTGTGGGTTGAAAACCCTATATGCTCACCAGGCTCCCAAGCCTGACCCACTCAGTTTTATTTGTATTACAGGAAGTGGCACAAGGGCGTAAGATGGATGGATCATCTTGTTGTTTTGTTTACAAGTCTGTATATGTATATATTTGTTGAATGACTGGTAATGTTTATCGTTTATGCTTTATGGCCTGTATCAGAACATGACATCCCGAGTTTTGATTATATAATGAAATGCATCTCTTGATGAAATGCTTTGATAAATATTATTTTATCATGTTTTGTTTTGGGAACAAATTCCGCAACTCTTTCAAATCAAAAGGATTTACTCTGAAAATATTTAAAAGCATAAATGAAAATCGGTCTTTTCTGGCCGAGATTTTGGGGATGTCACACTGTAGTGCCCCGGTACTATCACTACCGGAGGGAACAGAAGATTTCGTGGTCTACTGTGACGCGTCAAATCAGGGCTTAGGTTGTGTTCTCATGCAGCGTGGAAGGGTGATAGCTTACGCATCCCGCCAACTAAAGACGCACGAAGTAAACTATATGACCCATGACCTAGAATTGGGAGCCGTAGTCTTCGCCCTAAAAATTTGGAGGCATTACCTTTACGGTACGAAGTGCACCATCTTCATGGACCACAAGAGTCTCCAGCACATCTTGAACCAGAAGGAGTTGAACATGAGGCAATGAAGATGGGTTGAATTGCTAAATGATTATGAGTGTGAGATCAAGTACCACCCAGGCAAAGCCAACGTGGTAGCTGACGAATTAAGTCGGAAAGAGTACTCTAATCGTCATACGAAAACTCTCTCAATAACCATCCAATCTCACCTAGCCACTCAAATTGCAGTAGCCCAGTCAGAGGCCATGAAGACGGAAAATAGAGCAAGCGAAGCATTGCGCGGAATGGAGAAGAACCTAGAGGCAAAGGAGAATGGAGTATACTATTTCATGAACCGTATTTGGGTCCCTAAACTCGGAGGATTTAGGGAGTTAGTTATGAAGGAAGCCCATAAGACGCGATACTCCGTTCATCCCGGCTCAGACAAGATGTAGTCGGATATTAAACAACACTATTGGTGGCCCAACATGAAGGCGGAAATTGCCACCTATGTTAGTAAGTGCCTTACGTGTGCCAAGGTTAAGGTGGAGTACCAGAAGCCCTCAGGGTTATTACAGCAACCGGTAATCCCTAAGTGGAAATGGGAGGGGATTTCTATGGATTTCGTGACCAAGCTACCCAAGACGTCGGATGGACTGGACACCATATGGGTAGTAGTCGACCGACTGACGAAATCTGCCCATTTCCTGCCCATAAAGGAATCCTACAAGATGGAAAGATTGACACGTCTATACATTCAAGAAATCGTGAGACTCCACGGAGTACCAGTGTCTATTATCTCGGATAGAGACAGTAGATTCACTTCACGTTTTTGGCAATCTCTCTAGAAGGCACTGGGAACTCATCTCGACATGAGCACCGCTTATCATCCACAAACGGATGGTCAAAGTGAACGAACCATTCGAACACTCGAAGACATGCTACGCGCATGTGTGATAGACTTTGGGAAGTCTTGGGATACCCACTTACCCTTAGTCGAATTCTCATATAACAATAGTTACCATGCTAGTTGGGTATCACCGTTATGCTGGGCTGAGGTGGGTGATACCCAACTAGCAAAAACACATATATCGGACAAGGCACTAACGGGACCGGAGATCATTCGTGAAACCACGGAAAAGATTGTTCAAATCAGAGCCCGATTACAAGCATCGTGCGACCAACAAAAGAGCTACGCCGATAAACGGCGAAAGCCCTTAGAATTTCAAGTCGGGGATCGAGTACTATTGAAAGTCTCACCCTGGAAAGGAGTTATTCGTTTCGGAAAATGGGGAAAACTGAACCCACGATACATTGGACCTTTCGAGATCGTCGCCCGAATAGGTCCAGTGGCGTATAAACTGCAGCTACCCGCAGAACTAAACAGTGTACACCCCGTGTTCCATGTCTCCAATCTACAGAAGTGTCTATCGGACGAAACACTCGTCATTCCCCTTGACAAGATCGAAATCAACGAGAATCTCCTGTTCATTGAAGAACCGGTTGAAATCATGGACAGGGAGGTGAAGCATACTAAGCAAAGTCGCATCCCGATCGTGAAAGTACGGTGGAACGCGAAGCGTGGGCCAGAATTCACGTGGGAATGCGAAGATCAAATGAAGCAAAAGTACCCACACCTATTTTAGCATTCTCAAATCTAGCTTTCAAATAGAATTTCGAGACGAAATTCCCTCTAACGGGGGGATGATGTCACAACTAGGAGTTTTGTGTCTTGTAATCACTACACTCAAGTAAAATGTAGAATCAAAAACTTAAGAGCATGTATGATGCTTACTCTATGACAACAAAAACTTCAATCCAATACACCATACAAGTACTACATATAGTCAACAAGCAATTGGAAACCCTAGAAGTTCTTGTTAGGTCCAATAAGCTTCCAATTTGACTATCATGGGATTAGAACCTTTAAATGGGCTCTAATTGGATCCACATTCATTTATTTCAACATTTTGGGCCATATTGGGCCTAGAATGAAATAAATTAAATATTATGAACCATAATTAACCTAAACTAGCCCAACAAAGTGTAAAAATCATATTATATTTTTTTTGGGCCAAAAATCATCCAATCTAACTATAATATGGGCTTAGGGGCATTAAAGCCCAATGATCCCCTTTTTCTTTCAAAATCTCGGCCCAAAGCCCAAATCCAAGAAGTAAGGAGTTGACTTAAGCCTTGCCACCTCACTTATACCCCACATATCTCCATGCATGGACCAACATGCATCTAGGATTGTCAACTCAACTCTCTCTCTCTCTTCTCTTCTTCTTGATCTCGGCTGAAAGCACCCACACACACACACACACTTTCATCACTTTTTACTTATCAAACACTCTAAAGAACATCTTCACCTCTCTTCACTAAATTTTCGAGATTTAAGGGCATTTCAAGGAGATTTTTCACAAGAATCACCATCCAAGTTAAGTTTATACTTAAATCTATGATCTAGGTTCCTTGATCTATCAAACATCTCTTCTTAACTCATAATAAATCATGATCTTGCATCCTAGAATCACCTCAAGGTCGAGATCTTCATCAAAGTGTGCTAGGGCCGAAAATCACCTCATTTTCTTCCATCTATTCTCCAAAACCGAAACCACACCCAAAGGTGAGCTTCATACCCCCTAATTTTCGGTTTTTATAAGTTTTGTGGGGTGTGGGGGGGGGGGGGGAATACAAGCAAATGTGTAGATCTATGAGTATATGTATGCTTTGTATGATTTCTATGCTTATTTACATGTTTATATGTGATTATGGTGTTGAAACTAGTCAAAAAGTCCTTAAAATCAAGGTTTGCATTAGTATGTATGAAACAAGTGTTAAACATATTATCATACACAAATCATTTCTAGAAAAATAACCAAGTTGGTTAATATGAACTCATTGGGCTAAAAATCCCATTTTTGGACTCAAAATGTTAAAAATATGAAGTTAAAGGGCCCAAAATGTCAAAATACAAATTCTGAGGGATGAGATGAGTCAAAACAGTTTCAAGAATGGATTTTCCAGAAATTTACTCTTTGGAAGGATTAAAATGTGAATTTTTAAGCATAATGGGCCAAAAATGAACTTTTCGGCCCAATAAAGCCCAAATTGCGAGATTTTCAAATTAGAGGGGCTGAAACTGTATTTTTCTGTAAAACAGGGGACTACTAGTGCTCCAAGTCCATTTCAAGGGTTAAAAATGCTATTCATATTTAAAAGGGACCAAAGATGCAAAAAATTTCTATTTTGGGCCAAAAGTGTAAAAATTGCAAAAATAAGAGTTTTAGCCGAGAAAAATTTCATTTGATGGACTAAAACTGTTTTTCAAATAACTTTGGGCTGAAAAATTACTTTTCTACAAGTTTTGATACTAAAGTGTCAAGAAAATGGTTTGAAGACTAAAATAGAAATTTATTTTATACAAAGGGTTAAATGTGTAAATTATCCAAAAGAAAGGGGCTGTAATAATGAAACATCCTAATGTTTTAAACAATAAAACCGTCATGATGAAATACTAGTACCTCGACTATCGGAAAATTATAATACACCTTCAACACCAAAAATCGTTATCAAACGAATTGATTCGGTCTCGAATCAATAATGAATCCGAAATTACTAACACGAGGAAACTTCAATACACACGCGGAAATTTCGGGAAGTCAATACACACGTGAGAATACACTAGACGTCGATACACCGTCTTTGGGCCCGAAAGTTTCAAATCGTGTTTGTTGGGCCTAGCTAGCCCAATGACATGATCTTTAGGCCCGAAGGAAACTCGCTTACATGTAGTTGGGTCTTATATGACCTAATTTCGTGTAAAAGGACTTTTACAGGCTTTGTGCTGTTGGACCCCAAGGGCCTTCTGGTGCTGCTAGTAAAGTCGAGAATTCACCAAATGCGAGTCGGGCTAAGGGCCCTTCGCATTCACGATAGCCTTGAACGACTTATGGAAAATATCGGGACCTCGCACCCTCTTTTCCTCCTCGGTTGTGGGGCTACATGAAGTCCGGGTGTTTGGATTAAGTGAATAGTGCGAGCGACGCCTAAGGGATCGTTTGTATGGTTGTAAACTAGTCATTTTCATTAATGTGTGTTTATAACAATTCACAATCCATAATTAATCCAACGTCACCGGGACTCAACGAATACACCTGTCGTAACGAAATAACAAGATATAAATTTTTGATGCAAAGTATTAGGAAAACATAGGGTTTTCCTAGGGTTTTCAATTAATACACCTACGAGTTACATACCGAGTTTTACAAATTGTTCTTTTACATTTATAGAAAACAAACAAGCATACTTACGAATCTTCACACTTTTTACACGATACTCTTTTCAGAAAATATCGGATTTTCTGGTGATTTTCAAAACAATACAAACCACTATATTTCAAACATTACTTATGAACTCACCAACATTTCATATGTTGACGTTTTTCAAAATACTTGTATTCTCAGGTAACAGGTAAATCGAAAAGGAAAAATGTACTCAGTAACGTCTTACTGTTGTTTTAATTAGTACCGAACAATTTACTTTTGGGCATGTAATATTATGGATCAATGTACTAAATGTAAACGCTACCAGTTGTAATATTCCATTGCTTGGTATTGTATGATGTTATGTTTCATGTATATTCATTGTGATGGTATTCAATTGAGTCACAATAACCCTCAGACGTTTCCGCCGTCTGGTTTGGGGGTGTGACAATATTTGAAAAAACACACTAAATGGAGAATAATACCCTTACTTATAAATGTCAGGATATGTCGTAATTCACACGTTAAGATTTACAATCGCAGGTTTCCCTCTTCCTCACGATGCATTAACATTGAAGTCGTCATCCTTCTTGCAATCACACGCATCAGGTAATTGTATTTGGACCTTATTCCTATTTTCTCCCTCTCTAACTTCGTTCATGCTTTTGACCGATTTCTTTCGAATCACTTATTGGAAATAGGGCATGATCTGGAGTTTTCAAAGACATTATTTTTCTTGATTTTGTTGCAATTAGTAACGAAACATATGAATCTTGTTTTCCGGTTACAAAAGAGTGGGAAAAGTTATAAACAAGTGGTGTCTTGGTGTTGACGTTTTCACAGACTTTGCAGATTGTATTGACAACTGTATTTAGTGGTGTTCAATTGGCGATGTTGTTGAGCAAAGTCTTGTTGTTTATTCCCCTTCAAAGTTTCTTAGCTTACTTGTGTAAGTGCTGTTGGTCGCTTCCTCCTTTGGAGTCAACTTTTGACTATCTTTCCCCTGGTGTCGCTTTGCTGAAATTTAACATTTCTGGTGTTGCTACATTCATGCTGTGAGATGGCTTTTGTGACATCCCCAAAATCTCGGCCAGAAAAGACCGATTTTCATTTATGCTTTTAAATATTTTCAGAGTAAATCCTTTTGATTTGAAAGAGTTGTGGAATTTGTTCCCAAAAGCAAAACATGATAAAACAATGTTTACCGAAGCATTTCATAAACGAAATGCATTTTCATTATAATCAAAACTCGGGGTGTCATGTTCCGATACAGACCAATAAGCATAAACGAACACATTACAAGTCATTTAACAAATATAAACATATGCAGACTTGTAAACAAAACAACTTGATGGTTCATCCATCTCATGCCCTTGCGCCACTTCCTGTAACACAATTTAAAACTGAGTGGGTCAGGCTTGGGAGCCTGGTGAGCATATAGGGTTTTCAACCCACAATAAATATCATATTTAATTTTCACCAACCAACAATAACCCAATTACCCATTCCCGTTATTCTCACTTTAATGTCCCTAATACAACTAATCATACGGGACCTAGTCTAAGAATATTTCATCGGGGCGACAACACATGTTTCGGGGGTACCTCAGCAATATAAGTCAAATAAGGCAACCATGAGGGGGATGGAGTGCAGCGAATGAACACCCAAGTTCATTAACACCTACAGGTGGCGAACCTGCTAATGTTTCCACAAGACTATCTAGAAAAGTATGTGGTCGTCATCTAAACTCCGCTAGATGACTATATCAAACAACAACGAGGCCTCTCATCTGTTTATTACACACCAACTATCTACCCATGTTCTACCCAACATATTAATAGATAAAAATATACATTTGTATACATAGTTTAAAAACCTGTATAGCATGCTTTAATCAACACATGTATCACATAACAGATGAGGCACACACACATAACACATATCTCATAGAGAATAAATCATATCTATGAGTTAGAAGAAAGTGAATACACATTCACACACATAAACAACAATATACTTAATACACTCAAACCATACTTGTATTATTATCGTGTTTATGAAAGGTAGTATACACTCACTTGATCAGAAGATGATCGGACAACACTACGACTTGAGGAAGTAGTAATCCTCAGCAGATCTGGAAGATCTCTTCAAAAATCGAACTTCTCGCGGGCAGAGCTTCGACTCGGAAACCGCACTTCTCGGGATCTTCGGGATCTCGGGACTTGCCTCGGGGCTAGAGTATGATACCGGGGCTTCGGGATATTTCTGGCATGCAAAACGATGCAAAACGGGAGAGAGAAGAGAGAAAATGAGCAAAAGAGTTGGCTGCCTTCGGATCCTATTTATAGGAGGCTGGAGCCTCGGAGTACGCGGGGCGTACTGATCCGAATACGTCACTGCTTACGTATCCGAAGACTCGAGTGCGAGTGTCGACATCCCTCGGAGTACGCAGGGCGTACTCGCTTACGCGGAGCGTAAGTCGGATCGGACCGGTGACTCGGCTTCGGATAATGCTTCCGAATTTCCATTTAAAAATAAATACAAAATATTTAATAAACTTCAGAAATTCATATCTTCTTCATACGAACTCTGTTTTCGACGTTCTTTATATCCACGGAAAGGTGAGACTACGCTCTACAACTTTCATTTAGACTTCGTCGGCTAATTTTGACTTTATTTTTATTATTTATTTTTAATACGCCGCGACAGACAAACTTCGTTATAAATTCATAACTTCTTCGTTTGACGTCCGTTCTCTCCTAACTTTGTATCGCTTCGATACTAACAATGAGATCTCCGATTCTCATTTAGATTGCTTCGGCTAAAAACCCCTCGATCTCAAATCGAGTAAAACAGGCTGCATACTGCTAAGCCGAAACTTCGATAAATCATAACTTCCTCATACGAAGTCAGATTTGGGCGTTCTATATATATTCGGAAACCTCGTTTCAACTACTACAACATTAATCAAAGTTATTAAGTTTATTTTACACTTAAATTTTGACGCTTATTTTTATTCTTAATTAATCAAACCACATAATTAAGCAATTAAGCACAAAACACATAACACTCAAATAATACAATCTTATTATTCCAAAACGGGTTACAAAGGTTAACCTAGACTATTACATTGCTAAAAGTGGCAAGCCCGGAAACATAGGCGTTACAATTCTCTCCACCTTAGAATGATTCCGTCCCCGGAATCACACATCAACAAACAAATGCGGATAGCGACTCAACATGTCACTCTCCGTCTCCCAGGTGAGATTCGGCCCATTCGTGTGTTTCCATCGGACAAGCACTAACCCAACCATTTTGCGTCGCAACTTCTTAGTCTTTCGGTCAACAATTGCCTCTGGTTCTTCAATCAATCTTTTGTTCTCAACAATTCTCAATTCAGAAATTGGAATTATATCGGGAACTTCTCCCGTGAACTTCCTCAAATAACACACATGAAAAGTGTTGTGAATTCCATTCAGTTCTTCGGGTAATTCGAGCTTGTAAGCTTGGTTCCCAATCTTCTGAAGAACTTTAAACGGTCCAATAAATCTTGGACTCAACTTTCCCCTTTTACCAAATCTTATAAGTCCCTTCCACGGCGAGACTTTAAGCGAAACCGAATCTCCAACCTCAAAAGTCATCGGTCTTCGCTTCTTGTCAGCATAGTTCTTTTGACGATCCTGAGCTGCTAACATTCTTTCCCTAATTATTTTCAACTTTTCAGCAGTTTGATGAACAATCTCTGGTCCCATAAACTATTTTTCCCCAGCCTTAAGCCAACAAGACGGCGTACGACACTTCTGTCCATACAAAGCTTGATAAGGTGCCATCTTAATGCTCGATTGAAAACTATTATTGTAGGAAAATTATACTAAAGGTAATTGTTCATCAGTCTGATCGTCAGTCTTGAGGCGTACGACACTTCTGCGTTTGTATCGTTCTTTCACTCTGACCATCAGTCTGCGGATGGTAAGCTGTGCTTAAACATAACTTGGTACCCATTTCCTCTTGTAGACATTTCCAAAACCTTGAGGTGAAACGACTATCACGATCCGATACAATCGTTAACGGAACACCGTGAAGCCTCACAATTTCCTTTACATAAGAATTCGCAAGCTTTTCCATAGACCATTTCTCCCTGGCCGCTATGAAATGCGCACTCTTAGTGAATCGATCGACGACCACCCAAATCATGTCGTGACCATTCTTTGTTATGGGCAGTTTAGTGACAAAATCCATAGCAATGTCTTCCCACTTACCCATAGGCACAGGCAATGGTTCTAAACTCCCGTAAGGTTTCTGATGTTGTGTCTTGACTCTCGCACAAGTCACACACTCGACCACATACTTTGCAACATCAAGCTTCATCGTCGGCCACCAGTAGTAGGGTTTCAGGTCCCTATACATTTTAGTGCTACCCGGATGAATTGAGTACACGGTTTTGTGAGCTTCTTCCATCAGAAGATCCCTAATTCCTCCTGACTTAGGTACCCAAATACGATCTTGGAATACCTTTAGTCCATGACCGTTAGTACCAAACACCAACGTTTTACCCAAACGTTCCTCCTTTCGGTCATTTTTCTCAGAAGCTTCCTCTTGAGCTTTCTTTATACTTTCCACAATGGTCGAGACAACTTCAATTCTCAACGCTCTTGGCCTCTTCCTTTCAAGGTTGACTTTCCGACTGAGAGCATCAACAACAACATTAGCTTTACCGGGGTGGTAAAGTATCTCGCAGTCGTAGTCTTTAAGTAATTCTAGCCAGCGTCGTTGCCTCATATTCAATTCTTTCTGATTACAGAGATATTGGAGACTCTTATGATCAGTAAAAAGTTTGCACTTCGTGCCATAGATGTAATGCCTCCATATTTTCAGAGCGAAAATTACCGCTGCCAACTCCAAATCATGAGTCGGGTAATTCTTTTCATGCTCTTTCAGCTGTCGAGACGCATATGCTATCACCTTTTCTCTTTGGGTCAAAACACAACCCAATCCAACACCAGACGCATCGCTATAAACAGCGAAGTCTTAAACTCCATCGGGTAGAGAAAGTATCGGTGCCTCGCATAGCTTCTTCTTTAACTTCTCGAATGCTTCTTTATGCTTATCACTCCAAGCATAAGTAGCTCCTTTGTGGGTCAAAGCTGTCAATGGAGTAGCAATCGAAGAAAAGCCTTGGATAAACCTACGGTAATATCCGGCTAATCCCAAAAAGCTTCGAATCTCCGTGGGACTTTTCGGTTGTTCCCACTTCGTCACGGCTTCAATCTTTGCTGGGTCAACCATTATTCCTGCTTGGTTGACCACGTGACCCAAGAATTGGACTTCACGAATCCAAAAATCACATTTGGAGAACTTTGCATAAAGCTTCTCCTTCTTCAAAACTTCTAACACTTCTCGCAAGTGTCTGCCATGCTCCTCCTGGCTTTTCGAGTAGATCAGAATGTCGTCTATGAACACTATCACGGATTTATTAAGGAAAGGATTACAAACCCTATTCATCAAATCCATGAACGCTGCCGGAGCATTGGTTAGTCCAAACGACATAACCAAGAACTCGTAGTGTCCATATCTAGTTCTGAATGCAGTCTTCTCAACATCTTGCTCTCTTACTTTTAGTTGATGATATCCTGACCTAAGATCGATCTTCGAGAAATAGCTCAAACCTTGCAATTGATCAAACAGGTCATCAATCCTCGGCAACGGATATCTATTCTTTATTGTTGCCTTGTTCAGCTCTCTGTAATCGATGCACATTCTCATACTTCCATCTTTCTTCTTCACAAATAACACCGGAGCTCCCCAAGGCGATGAACTAGGTCTAATGAAACCTTTGTCCAATAACTCTTGAAGTTGCATCATCAGCTCCTTCATCTCCGTCGGTGCTAGTCGATAATGTGCTTTTGCTATTGGCGTGGTTCTTGGTAACAAGTCTATTCTGAACTCCACTTGTCTATCAGGTGGTAATCCAGGAAGATTCTCAGGGAATACTTCCGGAAAATCACACACCACTGGAATGCTCTGCATCACCTTCTTTTCTTTCTTAGCATCAATCACAAACGCTAAATATGATGTACATCCCTTGGTCAAACACTTTCTGGCTTTCATTAGAGAAATGATCCCAGAATTCACTCGCCGTTTGTCCCCATACACCATAAACGAATCTTTTCCAGGTGGGTTTACTTTAACTATCTTTTTATTGCATAAAATTTCGGCGTCATTGGCGCTAACCCAATCCACTCCCAAGACGATGTCGAAACCATTAAGTTCAATAGGCAATAACGCCTCGTGAAACTTATTCCCATTAAGGTCAATTAATATGTCTTTCATACGATGGCTAACAGGTATAAACTTGCCACTAGCTACTTCGACTAATAAAGCATTATCTAGTCTATCAACAGGCAAAGCTAGCTTTCTACCAAACTCATGTGAAATAAAGGAGTAGTTGGCTCCAGAATCAAACAATATATGAGCAGGTAATTTGTTTACGAGAAAGGTACCTGAAGCGACATCAGCTTCATCCTTCGTAGCCTCAAGTGTCATCTGGAAGGCTCTCGCCTTCGGCTTTGGTGGAATGTTGGGCTTTGCTGCCTCCTTCTTCTTCGGACAGTCTTTCAAAATGTGCCCCTCTTCATTACACCCAAAACACATCCTTTTGTTGTTCGGACATTCATTGGCAAAATGTCCGACCTTTCCACACTTGTAGCAGGTTACATCCTCGCTACATTTCCCAAAGTGCTTTTTCTTACACTTATCACACCACTTCGCCTCGCCTCTTTTTCCCCCAAACTTTTTCGAATCAGATTTCAAAAATTTTCCTTTCTTACCGGAACCAGATGTTCCTTCAAACTTTCTTTTCTCACCAACATCAACCTTGTCGGTGGTTCTCCCCTTGATCATGTTTTCAACAGACTTGGCAGCCCAGATAGCTGCCTCTAGAGTAAGTGCCTGACGTACTGGCACCTCGTACTCCCATGGGAGTCCCTTCGCAAACCAATCCACCTTTGTCATCTCATCTGGAACGATACGCAAGGCAAACTCCATCTTATCGGTGAATTTATTGGTGTATTCATCAACTGACATGCTACCCTTCGTTAATGTCAAAAACTTATTCTCCAACTCCAACAGATTTTGAGCCGAGCAGAACTTGCGCTTGAACTGCACCAAGAATTCTGCCCATGACAATTGCAGTGGCTCATTAGGGCTTAAGGTCTTCCCTAGAGTGTTCCACCAACGAACGGCTCCACCTCGGAATTGACGCACGGCATAGATAGTCTGCAATTTACCTCTGCAGCCACAAGTCATGAAGGCTAGCTCCATTTCGGAGATCCAATCCATAACCCCAATCGGATCCTCCTTTCCATTGAAGGTCGATGGTTTGCAAGTCAAAAATTCCTTGTACTTGCATCCCATTCCATCATTCCTTCCTTCACGGTTATCTTGCCTAACTATCGGTGGGTTGGCTGGACCAACAGACCCGCTGAAGTTTCCACCTTCTGAGTGCCCTTCATTTAATTCAGGCTCTTCCACACGAATTGACAGTTCTTCACGATTATGTTGAAGCAACCGTCTAGTTTCATCCATCTGACGATCCAACATCGTCTGAATCATCAATTACACACCAGCCATGGTTATTGGCTCAGGTGTTGCTGCTACGACGGGTATTAGCTT
The DNA here is from genome assembly GCF_002870075.4 of Lactuca sativa. Taxonomy (NCBI): domain Eukaryota; kingdom Viridiplantae; phylum Streptophyta; class Magnoliopsida; order Asterales; family Asteraceae; genus Lactuca; species Lactuca sativa. Next base: position 143,864,843 of record NC_056628.2, read on the forward strand.
AATCACTGGTGGTTGATTCCTGTTTTCATCAGCATTTCCAACTCCACTTCTTGTTCTCACCATTTTGATCTACACACCGAATAAGGTGAAATTAGATCCTCAATCATGATAGATAATCAAATCATCCTTATCACTCCGAAACGTTTACATGCTAGTTCTAATATCGTAGACGTACGCTTAGAATCCTACACACATAAGGTTTCTAGATCCGGTCGGCAACAGACCATAGATCCGAACAAATAATATCATATATGGCCACATATAACATTTAGGACATAAAGCATTTTAGGCAACGTTCCTAAAATAAACTAGTGCTCGTGTCTAAATCACAACAGACACACATCTCAAAATTCCACTTAGCATTCTAAGTTTAAGTCTAGAAATCCTACAAATTCCTAGTTCGCTTAAACTAATGCTCTGATACCAACTGTGACATCCCCAAAATCTCGGCCAGAAAAGACCGATTTTCATTTATGCTTTTAAATATTTTCAAACACTACTAGAAAAAAGACCTTTTACGACGCGCAAAACACGACGCTCTTTGATTTATGTTACGCATTAGAGAGCGACATTAAAAAAGTGTCATCTCTTCAAAAATTTTAAGGATTTAGGTCGCGCATTACTGAGTGCCCTTAAATTAGTGTCTGATGTAAAAATATTAAAAACACGGAGGGCACCTATAATAAAAAGGGCGTCCTCTACAAATGTCGCTTTATAATTTTAATAAACACGCGTTTGGACTCAGGGGGGAAACTAAATCCCCCAAAATTTTGAACACCCGCTTCCTCTTCCTCTCTACTCTCTACACCCACCAAATCAACTTCATTCTCTCCCTTCTTTCTCTCTGCAAACCCCTTCTTCTCCGATCGACTTTCACTTCCTTCTATGTGCAAACCCTAATCAAACATAACACATTTGAAATAGTAATATCTTCTTTCATTTTCTCCCCTACTACTCTCTGTAAAACCTAGCAGCCGCCACCACTAGAAACATGGAAAATCCCCCAAAATTTTGAATTACCCCGCTCACTCCTCTCAATATCTCTTGCGCTTTCGTATTTATAGCCAGAGTTGGAGAGCGAAAAGAAGAAAGAAGAAAGAAATGATGTGCGTATTCTTCCTCTTTTCTTCCTCTAGCTCGATCACAACCCTTCTTCTCCCTTCTTATTATTTCTTTTTTTATTTGCAGGTGAGGGTGTGAGGTGGCGTTCAAAGGTTGTCAAGGGGTTGTGAGGAGCTATAGGGCTCAAGTTCGAGGTTGAAGATTAGAAACCGAAGGTTGAAGATCAGATTTGGGATTAGATGAGTCGCTGGTACAACTGACGTCGTCGTGGTGTAGGTCAGATGAGTCGCCGGAGTCCAGGCCAAGTAACAGTGTCGCTGGAGTTTCGGGAAGCTAACGGTGTCATCAATTCGAGTGCAGGTGATGTGCCGATTATTGATTTTGGATCAATTACTAACTGTTTGCCATTTTCTTTCTAGAAAATCAATGTAGTGTCTGCTTCTTAATCTTGTTCTCTATGAGTACCATTGTTACCGTCTCTGGTAAAAACATCTAACCATATGCCAGATTCGTTGATTCAGGTTCTCCTCTTCTCCTTTACGTCCCTAAACTTCTTTTCAATCAACACAATTAAGTTTTTACTGCCCACTAAGTGTTTGATTATTTGCTTCACTGAGTATTGCAATATTTGATTATCAAATCAAGGCCCCTGTCTCATCTTGTGTAATCCATTTTTGATACTAGTATTGTTGTTGTATGTTAAAAGGCTACAAAAGTACCTGTTAAAGAGTATGATTTTGATGAAAAGAAGATGGCAAATGTGCAGTCTCATCTGGTGCGTATCAATAAGGGCATTATTGTACTTTTTAAATTTATTATTATTTTTTAATTTTTAATAATTGGGTTATGCAGGAAAAATTGGTTGCCAATAACTATTACTTGAACAGGTCTCCAAAAGATGCGTACAGATAAATATATTATTCATGAAGTGAAGGCAAGAATAGTTGAATGGTATATGATTATGAACAGGGGCAAATGCGTAAAACAAATTATGATTTTTTTTATTATGGATGGTGCACAGGACAAGGGCAGGCTGGTCAAGACTGGAAGCTTTACACATTCATATCCATTTTGTTGAAGATCTGATACCCCTCTTATCTACAGAGCAGTTCCCATGATGAGCAGGTAATAAACAATAATAATATTAGTAATGACCTTCTTTCTTTTTAGCATACCCTTTTTAATATGTTTTAATTTTTATTCTGGATCCATAATACAGTTGCTTGAAGCAGCTTGGTGTCTTACAAACATAGCTGCTGGAAAACCTAAAGAAACAAGAGCTTAATTGCCTGCATTACCTTTACTCATTGCTCAAATTGGAGGTTAGTGTTAAGTACTTAGTTTTTAATATTTCTTGATTTTTTCATATCACTTCGATGGCGTAATTCTAATTTTGTAATTGTTATCCAAAAAAGAGTTCAGTGCCTGTTGCAGAGCAGTGTGCTTATACAAAATCCAATTCTGTTCTTCAATATTATAAAGATCAACGGTAAATTGGTAATTTTTGCTTTTGTTTTCCAATTTTCAGGCGACAGCATTGTCAGGGCCTCCTTATATCTTTGTTTCTACTCCAGCTTGTGTCCAAAGATGTCTTTCATCAGGTGTTCTTCAAGCAAAATCCGTTCATGATTATCTTTCAAGTATTATTCTTGATAAGGTATGGATTCTTTTCTTTCTGTAACATTTATAATACTCTTTATTAAAGTACTGATTCATGTTAGTAAATCAGGCAGATCTTATTTTTACATATGGATATGAAAAGAATCTCAAAGATCTCAAAACTCACATTCCTAAAAGATGTCAATACCTTCTCATGGCTGCTACCTCAAGGTTTGTTTGTGTCATTATCACTTCTTATAAGATGGTATTTCCATTTCTACCCCTGCAATTTCTTCATTCAATTAATTCTGATGAAATTTTTGCAGTGATGATGTTGAAAGCTTGAAGAAGCTTTATCTACACAATCCCTATATTCTTACTTTAGCAGAAGTTGGTGATGGAAAGGACGAAATTGTCCCCAAAAATGTTCAGCAATTTTGGGTAAGAGCTTAAGAGCTAAAATCTTGTATACTTATTTAAAAAACTTATTTTAGGGCATTTCTTTAATACATTTTATAGTTTCTTGAATCTTTATTTATTTCTTTTACTTTTATATTTAGATACAATGTAGTTATCGAGATAAGCTTCTTTACATTCTTGCAATTTTGAAGTTGGATCTTGTTCAAAAGAAAGTCTTTATATTTACAAATACAATTGACACAAGTTTTAGACTAAAACTTTGAGCAAGTATTATTTTTCCCATTAAATTAATCTTTTTTTACCTATTATAGATTTTAATAAAACTTTTTATATATTTTTTGACAGTTTGGTATAAAATCTGTTGTATTAAATGCTGAATTGCCTGTGAATTGACGTCTACATATTCTTGAGGTATTATTCCCTTTGACTTTTCTTGAAGTTTTTATAATTCTATATAATGTTTTTTAGGGTTTTGGTTCTTAAATGAATAAAGAAAACAAATTTCCTGGGCGAGAAAGAAGCAGACATACTTGCTGGTAAGATGAGTATGGTACAGTTGCAAGGGCGGGACCAGTTGCTGACAACACAAAATGAAATGCTCAAGGTACTCTACTCTACTGCTTCATCATATATGTCTGCAAGTTTGGTTGGCAGTTTCCCTTATTACAGATGCGTTGGCTGCATCTAGTCAGGTATAAATTCACCAAATGTTGACTTTGACTTGACTTGACATATAGTTTAAGGAAAATGTTTGACTATTTGTCAGTTAGTTGACTTCTTAAACATTTTTTTGTTTTGTTTTGTTTTAGGCGTTGATTGCTAGTTCGGTTTCAAAAGGGAATTATAGATCTGTGAAGGATATCACATACTTCATGTTGACTGTAATGTTAATTAATAATTATTTTGTTTATATAATATATAAAGATGTTTTTATTTTATAAAAGTTAATTAATGTTTTATTATTTTCTTTAGATTGGTTTTGTGATGGATGTTACTTTGGCTGCAATATTGGGAGTTTCATTTGGTTCCATAGTCACACTGTTCACTAAGGACATTGGAGTATTGGCGATTGCTAGAACCGGGGTTTTGGTAAACTCCCTATAATACCCTTGTTGTTAATATATATATATATATATATATATATATATATATATATATACATATATATATACATACATATATATATATATATATATATACATATATATATATATATATATATATATATATATATATATATATATATATATATATATTTCTGATGCGTTTTGATTTTGTGAAAAAAGTTTGTGAGTGCTAGTCAGCCTTTGAATGCTTTTGCTTTTATTGTTGATGGTTTGCATTATGGAGTTTCAGACTTCCCGTATGCTGCTTATTCCATGGTATGCTTTTTTTAGACATGAATATAAAATTACATATTTGCCCTTGGATTAATATGTTTTCACTGTAGATGCTTGTTGGGATTTTATCGTCTGTAATTGCAACTTGTTATGAGATGGTATTACCACATTTTTCATACTAATACTAATTACTAAGGCAGATTTCATTTGAAGTGTCTCTTGGATTAATAATAGCACAATGTTTATCAGGCCAAAACCATTGCATTTTGCAATAGTTGATGAACTTGATTATGTCCTAATTGATGAGGGAAGAAACCCATTGCTGATAAGGGGTGAGGTATGTCTTCTTACTTTGAGTGCTGTACGGATAAATGATGTTTAAAAAATATTTGGGAAAGTAAACAAAAGGAACTAGTTACTTAACAACTTTGATATTTTGATATGCATCTCATTCTCAGGCTAGCAAGGATGCTGCACGTAACACAGTTGCTGCTAAAGTAGCTGAGCTTCTCATGCGTGGCCTCGTATTTTACTTTTTTGCCCTTCTTTTTCCTTTTTGATGTCTTGTTATCCATCTCCATTGTATGCGTATCTCATTGTTTGTTCCACTACACATCATGTAAATTTATATATTGTAACAAATAGAATTGTAAGACATTACATTTTATGAAATGGATTATATTTTTTGTATATGATATTTTATTTTATATTGTGAGGCATTAAATGCAAATTTAATTTGAAAATTAGTAAATCTATAAAAAATATTTTTTTTAACATTTAAAATTATGATACGCAAACATGCGTGTCATCTTCATTTATGACATGGCCTTTCTTGACAGAGGCTTTCTTGATACGCATTGCGTGTCATTAACACGCGCGTCGTAAGGTTACGACACGCGAATGCGTATCGTCTTCCTTTATGACAGGGCCTTCCTTGATACGCATTGCGTGTCGTAACCGCGCGTCGTAAATGCGCGTCATAAATGCGCGTCGTAAATGCGCGTCGTCTCTCTTTATGACAGGGCCTTCCTTGACACGCATTTGCGCGTCGTCTGAGCGTTTTACGACGCGCAATGAGCGTCGTAAAAGGCCTTTTTTCTAGTAGTGAAAGTAAATCCTTTTGATTTGAAAGAGTTGTGGAATTTGTTCCCAAAAGCAAAACATGATAAAACAATGTTTACCAAAGCATTTCATAAACGAAATGCATTTTCATTATAATCAAAACTCGG